>NC_083577.1:84002619-84374286 GCF_027579695.1 Neoarius graeffei
CTTGTTATTTAGAATTTGTTATACAATTTGCATTTCTATGATAACTCCTATAGATGGATGCCAAAATTTTGCGAGTTTGTGCATGTGATGGTGTGATTGTGACTTTTTTTTTCCTCCCTGCATGCTGGTGTTTCTCTGCTGTCCTCATTCTCTCTCACAACCATGCAATGAGAGCAAAAATGAGAGATGCTTATTTTTATATATTAAGAACAAAATGTTTTATTTCTTTTTTTCTTGTTTTGTTTTATGTTTTATAAGGAGTATTTATGTAAAAAAAAAAAAAACATGCTAGTTAGTCGCCCAGTTTTCAGGGCTTTGTAATATTTTATAAGAAAACGGAAAAAAATTACAGAATTAAAAAGTTTTGCATTACTTAAGTTAGCTCGAAAATTATGCCTTACATTGTTCTTTTGTAAAATGAAACTGAAGCACATGCGTTGTTGAGTAACTGATGTGTGGCTCCATCTGTTTCAGCTGTGTTCGCTGTAAAGATGGGAATTATGTTATACTCAGTAAAAGTAGTTAAGATCAAGCCTCAAGCTACATTTAGATGTCTGGTTCCCAATTTTGCTGCACTGTATATTTTTACCCTCTGTATAAAAAGCTCATCGGCTAATTAATAAAACTGCAATATGCTGAGAGAACAAAAGACATGCAGGGCACGCAGTAGCCTGGAAGGACATAGAGAACTGCTGATCTAGATTTCATGGGTTTACAGATGAAATTGGGAAACTGAAATTCAGTTTATAAAACTGTCTCAAAATGTTACAGATAAGCATTAAAAACATGAGTGTGTTCAACAAATCTGTGGTGCTTGTTTTTTAACTGTTAAACCCCTTTGGTGTGGCAACACACAAGCTGAGAAAATGCTGCGAATGTACATTCATACGTGGTTTTCAATTCAATTTAGTTTTATTTATATCACACTTTTAATAATGGACTTTGTCACAAAGCAGCTTTACAGAAATCTGGATCTAAAATTTGCATTTGAATTTGCTTATTCCTAACAAGCAAGACAGAGGCAAAGGTGGCAAGGAAACTGTAGGTGCTAAAGAAGGCAACTGGACTTGCTTGAAATCCTTGAAGATGTTCCATTTCTCGTCCAAAAGGCTTCTTCAGTTCTGTCTGACTAGTGCGGAGTTCCAGGTATTTATCCTCTAGTGAACCAAAAGCAACCCTAAGGCCCTGTTTACATTATTTCTAGTGCTGTCAAAAATGTCACGTTATTAACGCGTTAACTTGACTCAATTTTAACGGCGATAATTTTTTTATCGCGAGATTAACGCTCTGTGGCATGATGTAGGTTTTTCATAAGCTTTTGAAACTGCCAGGAACTTGGAACAGAGACAAAACGATAGCAGCTAGACTGTAATGCCACCCCCCGCACAGCCAGAGTCCTCTGCCCTCCTTCCCCCCCCCAAGAACCAGCGCGGGCAGGGCACGCTAGTAGAGATGGGATTTATGGCTCTTTGATGGGATCCGCATCTTTGTGATCCGTTCTTTGAAAAGAGCCGTTCAAAAGACTGGCTCATTTGGCTCTTTTTAAATATTTATTCAGTTTTAAGAAGACAGCGTTTAAAGAAGCCAGATCCCTCTGAACTGTAAACGCAATGCTATCCCAGAAATCCTTCCTGTAATATGCAAATTTGGCCGCCTCTGATTGGACAGCGCGACGCATCAACAGGCAGAAAGTGTGAAAGTACAAAATGTGTTAAGTGAGCTGAAACAGTAAAGATCAGATTCAATGCAATATTTATCAACAAACAACTTAATATAATAGTGTACTTTATATTATAATCAATCATGTCAAACAGTAGATCATTTCACTCATGATTCTCTTGCTAGCCCCGCGCCGGTGCTCGGCTTAGGTTTCACGTTGCAGTGGCTGTGTCAAGACGTGTTATGCTTTGCAATAAAAAAAAAAACATTGGTACAAAGCAAGCCCATTCACTTTTTTATGCTGATAAGAGAATTACAATGGTTTTTTATGTGACAAAAATGTGCGATTAAATTGCGATTAATCGCGAGTTAACTATGACTGTCGCGACATTAATCGCGATTAAATATTTTAATCGCTTGACAGCACTAATTATTTCGAATCAGCGGATCATCAGATTAACGTTTTTAAAACTATTCGCGTACACACAGCAACGCCAATACACAATTCGCGTGCACACAGCAATGCCAATACACGGATACGCTAATCACATGACTAATTAGACGGCACGTCACATGATCCCAGTGCATATCGGGCATGCGCAAGTCACTCACCACTTGCAAGTGGAAGGATGGCAAGCGAACACCTTCTCCAGCAAATAAACACACCTGGCTGTGATGTTCATGTTCTCACTGAGTTTAAGCGCCTGAAGGAGGTTGAAATGTGTAAATAAACCTCAGTGCGGCTCAGCGCTTCCTCCTGCGCTCCAAATCACTCCGCCCTGAACAGCGAGTGCCCTCTGGAGGGTGCGCACTCCGGCCCTGCGTAGCTCACAGAGCGCGCGAGTGAAGCGCACGAGCAGTGATTCGGGACTGAACCGCTGTGTGTGTGATCCCAATGCCAGCGAATCAGGAAGGTGGATGTCACAGTGACGTTGTCCAATGACAACGTCAGCTAGAGCTCAGCACAGCGTATCCGCGTATTCTCAATGTTTACAAAGCACCGGACCAGACACGAACTGGATTGAATACGTGGGCTCTGGCGGATTCCCGTTTCCCGGCGTTTCCTGGCGTTTTAATGTGAACGGACAGTGCATCTGCGAAGAAAACGAGACAGATACGGTCTAATGTAAACTTGGCCTAAGGAGAGTCGTTGAGGTCACATGGGTCGTTGACCCTCTCAGTCATCCTGTAGGTGTTAGGGTCACTGGGGGCCAGGTGTGAACGGTGTTAGCAGCCTAGAGGGTCATTAGGATGATCTGTGGGTCGTTGGCTCTCTCTCTGCCATCATGTGAGTCAGTGAATTCAGCTGAGTCTTGGGCCAAGTTTACATTAGACCGTATCTGTCTCGTTTTCTTCGCGGATGCACTGTCCGTTTACATTAAAACACCGGGAAACGGGAATCCGCCAGGGTCCACGTATTCAATCCAGATCGTGTCTGGTCCGGTGCTGTGTAAACATTGAGAATACGCGGATACGCTGTGCTGAGCTCTAGCTGGCGTCGTCATTGGACAACGTCATTGTGACATCCACCTTCCTGATTCGCTGGCGTTGGTCATGTGACGCGACTGCTGAAAAACGGCACGGACTTCCGCCTTGTATCACCTTTCATTAGAGTATAAAGTATGAAAATACTGCAAATACTGATGCAAATACTGCCTATTGTGTAGTTATGATTGTCTTTAGGCTTGCCATCCTTCCACTTGCAAGTGGTAAGTGATGTGCGCTGGGATCACACACACAGCGGCTCAGTCCCGAATCGCTGCTCGTGCGCTATACTCGCGCGCTCTGTGAGCTGTGCAGGGCCGGAGTGCGCACCCTCCAGAGGGCACTTGCTGTTCAGGGCGGAGTGATTTGGAGCGCAGGATGCCTGCGGAGCCGAGCGTATCCGTGTATTGGTGTTGCTGTGTGCACGCAAATCGTGTATTGGTGTTGCTGTGTGCACGCTAATCATTTTAAAAACGTTAATCTGATGATCCGCTGATACGGTCTAATGTAAACCCCACCTTGGTGTGGATGTGTATTCAGTTTTCTGGGAAGTAAACACCAGTGGTTTGAAAGAGGAGTAAAAGAAGCCAACCTGGAACGACCATCACTGAACAGACGAGGTGGTCTGAGGCTACATCCACACGACAACGGCAACGAGATGTTATTTAAAAATATATCGTGTCCAAATGGGCAACGATCAGTAAAATATCAGGTCCATATGGCAACGCAACGCTTGCTGAAAACGATGCAATACACATGCCACACCTCTAGGGGCGCTGTAAGATGGTCCCTTCAGAGACACCAGAACAATAGAAGAAGTAAGGACACATGCGCATAAACTATTATGCGCGAGACTTCATATTAGCCACAAAGTCAGGAAAATCTGTTCATAAAATTACATTATAATGACCAAATACAATGAAAAGTATTTTTCCAGTCTCACCTGTGAAAGGTAATCCCATGTGATCTCGTTTGGACGGCAAACCTGTTGGTACAGTTAAACGCAGCTAATCTTTATTCTCCGCTTTGACCCATCCAATATGGCGGCGAGGATGACGTATAATTCTACGCGGAAGGCGGCGTCTTTAATGGTCCGGAATAAATTGAATGCTACACATTGATGGATTAATTTGTTGTTTCTCACCTGTGAAAGGTAATCCCATGTGATCTCATTTGGACGGTAAACCTGTTGGTACAGTTAAACGCAGCACATGAATCTTTATTCTCCGCTTTGACCTATCCAATATGGCGGCGAGGATGACGTATGATTCTGCGCGGAAGGCGGCGTCTTTAATGGTCCGGAATAAATTGAATGCTACACGTTGATGGATTAATTTGCTCTTCTACGCCCTTTTTGAGGAATGTATTGTAGGACTTAAACGAACATCTGAAGAGGTGAGATTGCTCCTTTTTTTCCCTATTTTTGCTGGCGGGATTGACTCTGCCCTAAGGGCAGAGTCTCTCTCTCTCTCTCTCTCTCTCTCTCTCACTTTGCACCATTATACAATAAATATTCACAGTGAAAATATTTTGTAAGCGCGTTTCATGAACCAAGTTATAGGATTTGTTGACAACTCGCATCGAGTTCGTTACACTTCTACCCAGCGTGAAGCACTCACAGTCATGTGGTTGTGATGTCATCGTAAACAAATCCGTTCTACTCATCCAGACGACTTCACAACGGCAACGTTGCCAGATCTTTCCACTCTGGAACCCGTTCTCAAAAAGATTGCGTTTTGGGCACCCAAAACGCCGGTGCTGTGTGGACGCCAGGCCTAAACAATAAGCAATTGTATCGGAGTCACCTGAATCCGTTGCCGTGTGGACAGGGCCTGAGACACCACTTATCAGCCACCTACAGTTCAGTCCTTGGCACACTTCCCAGAAAACTGAATACACATCCACACCAAGACTCAGCTGACTTCAAAGACTCACATGATGGCAGAGAGAGAGAGCCAACGACCCACAAATCACCCTAATGACTCTCTAGGCTGCTAACACCATTCACACCCGGCCTCCAGTGACCCTAACACCTACAGGATGACTCAGAGGGTCAATGACCCATGTGACCTCAATGACTCTCCTTAGGGTTGGTTTTGGTCCACTAGAGGATAAATACCTGGAACTCCGCACTAGTCAGACAGAACTGAAGAAGCCTTTCGGATGAGAGATGAAATGTCTTCAAGGATTTCAAGCAAGTCCGGTTGCCTTCTTTAGCACCTACGGTTTACAATGACCTGGATGGCTGAAAACCTTCAAAGACGTGGCAGGGAAACACTCCCTGAGACACCTAGAGGAAGAAACCTTGAGACTAACCAGACTCAAATGGGGAAACTCATCTGGGTGATGCTGAACAATGTTAATTATAAATCATTACTCTTCTTTAATTGTATCCTCTAAAGTCAAGCTGTGCTAAGTTAAAGGAACTTGAGTGTGAGTATTGTTAGATTTTTACCTCTGCCAGCTTTGTTGGACGAGGTTATGTTTTTATCTCCATTTGTTTGTTTGACTGTTTCCAATGTGACTCAAAAAGTAGTAAATGGATTTTGATGAACCTTGGAGGAAAGGTGAGCCATGGGCCAAGGAACAATTGATTAGATTTTGATGCAAATCCAAATATGTTTGTGGATCCAGGATTTTTTTTGCATGTTCCCAACGTAATTCAAAAACTAATGAATGGATTTTGATGAAATTTGGTGTACAGCTTTAGTATTATCCTATATTTAAGTGATTTGATTTTGATGTTGATAATATGTGGCTTGATGGAGGTATGCACTCTACCAAGTGCCCTTCTAGTTAACATGTGTCTCTTACATCAAACTGAAGTTATCAACTGTTCAGTAATTGAGACTTGAGTTTAAACTGTTCTTTGTAATTGCTTTCTCACAGCCCAATGGTTTTGCAGGAAAAAAAAAAGACTTTTTTTTTAATTCAAGTGAATGTTAACTTCAGGTAAGTTATGGGATGAATAAATTTTTTAATCACTATATAACATGAATTGTGACTAAATACTGTATTAAATACTAAATATTACTAAATACTAAATATTAAATATTACCTTCTTCTTCTTTTGGGTTTTACAGCAGCTGGCATCCACAGTGTTGCATTACTAAAATATAAATAAATATTAAATATTACTAAATACTGTATTACTGTATTCAGTTATTAACAGCTGCAACTGAATAGACAGTTTAATAGACAGTCTGACACATAAGTACATGAATTAACGTTAGCTAACCTCACTGATAGCATAGTGATGTTATAAATGTAGCCAAAAAAAGAAAGAAAGAAGAAACATGACATTATAAACATGATGCACAATTTTCTATGGTTTACCATCTGTGTATTAAAGGTAGACTGACTTTCAGATTTTTCAAGTGTAGATCATAAAAAGAATTTTCCCCAACACCCAATTATTTTTGTTTAGTGGACTGAAAGCTACTGAATTCAAATCACAGACTTCCAATTTTATTAGTTCTTTTAATAAAACAATTAATGAATTTATCTCCATATGGCCTTAAATTCTCTGCTATTTTTTCCTGCTTCACCATGATCCAATTCAAGATGCTACATCATGCATCACGTGGTGGGCTTTCCCCGTTCACGCAAGGCATTGTGGGATACAAATCTGAAACAGGACAGAAAAATGGAGGATGTGGGTGTGCGAAAGAAACGTGAAAGACCGACTACAGTAACGGAAAGAAAGCGAGAAGAAAAGACGTTATGTTATATACGAAGGAAAGGAAACACAGGATCAAACTAATAAATATCGGCGCTCAGCGAGCACCTCAGTGTGATCAGCTGTTCGTTTAGCGACAGAATGATGGAATTGTCAGTGCATGGACAAAAGGTAAACCTGTAGATGGCAGTAATGCAACACTGTGGATGCCAGCTGCTGTAAAACCCAAAAGAAGAAGAAGGTAAACCTGCGCATGCGCACATGGACTTCCCCTGTCTGCTTGACTGCGCAAAGCAAGCGATTTCATGCATATTATTTGCTTTAATCCCCTCAAATTAAATAACTTCCCAGCCACAGAATGGCCTGATATTTTGTGAGATATTACAGAAATAAAAATACATCACAATGACCACATTTCAGAAGGAACTAAATTTCACTGATTTTATGAAATCAAAAGGTTGTCTTGCTTTAATAAAAATAATTTTTAAAAAATTGTAATAATACCATTAGGGATATTATATAATTGAAAGGCTGTCTCACTTTAAGTATTAAGTGTTTCCTAATTCATAACAAAAATCAAAAGAAATTAGTTTTAAAAATTATATAGAATAAACATACTGTTTAAAAAATGCTTATTTCGTTCAGGAAAATCCTTCTACTTCAGCATTGCACTCTACCATCATGTTTTTGTCAGCCTCATCTCATCTCATTATCTGTAGCCGCTTTATCCTGTTCTACAGGGTCGCAGGCAAGCTGGAGCCTATCCCAGCTGACTACAGGCGAAAGGCGGGGTACACCCTGGACAAGTCGCCAGGTCATCACAGGGCTGACACATAGACACAGACAACCATTCACACTCACATTCACACCTACGGTCAACTTAGAGTCACCAGTTAACCTAACCTGCATGTCTTTGGACTGTGGGGGAAACCGGAGCACCCGGAGGAAACCCACGCGGACACGGGGAGAACATGCAAACTCCGCACAGAAAGGCCCTCGCCGGCCACGGGGCTCGAACCCGGACCTTCTTGCTGTGAGGCGACAGCACTAACCACTACACTGCCATGCCGCCCCGTTTTGTCAGCCTTCTTAGTGTAATACTGTTAAAAACCTTTCAGTATAAAGTTTTTCCTCATAACTTTTTTCCCCCACTATTTTCTGGATAGAAGGGTTCATTTCAACAAGACACTCTTCAATAATGTGGAAACTTAGCTGTTCTGCCTCAAGTTCCTGAAGAAATCTTTCACCCGTTCACAGTGCACGTCTGCGTACTGTACACATGATGAAGAACTGAAGCTGTAAACATTTGACTGAAAGTGTGATGGGGTTGTTTGTGTAAGCCACAGCATTAATCTGTACTTGAACACTGGAGAAAAGTAGAGGTGGACAATAACAAAGTGCATTTACTTGAGTACTGTACTTCAGTACACTTTTTGAGTATCTGCACTTTACTTGAGTATTATTTTTTCTGGAAACTTATGACTTTAACTTCACTACATTTGAAAGACAAATATCGTACTTTTCACTCCATTACATTTCTATCAAGGTCCTCATTACTATGAAGCGGCTTAGAAAGTGGATGTTTTTTCTTTTCTTTTCTAAAATGTGATTGTTTTTTTTGCAGGTGACACTGAGACAGACTATCAGTAATCACTAGGATCACGTCACGCCCATAGACTATAAAATCAAGATCAATGATTTCTCAGTAGCGTTATTTAACATGATCAGTTGATGGCAGAATGGAAGGAGGCAGTTATTCTGGAGAACGCACACACCCATGGCCATACCTAGAATCCCTTTTTTCAGTTTTTTGAAAGGATTAAAGATTAATTTCATTTTAAATGTTTGCTCTGTTTGCCTAAAATGAACCACATCACAGTCTACAAAAACCCGCCGTCCAACCTGCGGAAGCATATTGAGGTCTGTATATGTTTTATTCCAAGAGAAAGCTTGCAATGAAGTTGTGTGTGCTTTTAGAGCTAGCGATAACGTTGTCGTAGCTATACAGTCTGGTTAGTCAAATGACTTTCTATGGATTTACCCACCAAGTTGCCATTGTCTTGTCCAGTGCTAACGTTAACACATAGCTACACTGTAAAAAAAATCCCGTTGTTTTTACGGAAAAAAACTGGCAGCTGGAGTCACCAGAAAAAATCCGTAAAATATACAGCAAAACGGTAATTGCTTTTACAGCACAGCATGTACATTTTACAGTTTAAAGTAGCAAATATAACAGAAGTCCAGTGTTTTATATGCTGGATTTAACTGTAAAATGTACAAGCTGTACCGTAAAAGCAATTACCGTTTTGCTGTATATTTTACGGATTTTTTCTGGTGACTCCAGCTGCCAGTTTTTTTCCGTAAGAACAACGGGATTTTTGTATGCTGGTTTCAATGATCTACTAGACAGATATTTTTTTGGGGGGGCTTTTTTCACCTTTATTGAATAGGACAGTGTAGAGACAGGAAATGAGCTAGAGAGAGACTGGGAAATGACCTTGGGTCAGAATCGAACCCGGGTCCCCAGATTCACAGTATGGCGCCTTAGTCGACTGAGCCACGACAGTGGCCGTTTTTGTATTTTTTTTAACAGGGCAATTATGTAATTTTAACTATCACATTCTGTTTTAGTATTACAGTTTGTCTGCGTTTAAACTACAACAATTTGTAAATTCTACAAAAAAATATGATCAATTCAACATATTCTTACTGTTAAATTAACAGTGGTATTTGGTGAGGAGTTTTACAGTATATTGATGTAAATTACACACTGCTTCATTGTTTTTGTATTTACAGTTTTTTTATGTCATGATTTTACATAAATTCCCTGTTAATTCTACGGACATTTTTTACAGTGTATAGTTAACTTGGACACTATTAGTTAGCATGTAAAAACGGCGTTACGCTAATATGAATAACGTTAACTTATCTGAAGTCCTTTCAGAAATATGTTTTAGCATAATCTTGCCAAATAAACAGAATGTAGAAAGCTTTCTTTTCTAGTAATATTAGCTACTCAATATGATTTCAAGTTTCAAAAGAGTTTGCTAGCATGTCAGGTGGCGCTTCACTGACTAGCTAGCTTAACGTTAAACCACCATGATGGCACAGCATGCGTTCATTTTGCAAATCCAGTCAGTTCCTTCAGAGGCATTGGGTTTTGTAAGCGTTGTGGCAATAATACAACAATGCACTGACAGAAAATGTATTTAAGTATTTTTAAAAGCAAGTACGTCAGTACTTTAGCTTAAGTAAAAATTTGATTGGACAGCTTTCACTTGTATCGGAGTAACATTTGACCAGTGGGATCTGTACTTTGACTTAAGTAATGAAGTTGGGTACTTTGTCCATCTCTGGAGAAAAGGCTTGTGGACAAATTAAACTGAGGCAGAAACCAGAGTGTTGGACACAACATCAAGAACTTGGTTTAGATCTTGTATCAGACACATAACCTGAAGAGTAGAAGTATGGAGATGGTTGTGTAGCCTGAGTTTATGAAGATATGGATAAGAATTTAATAAATGCTTGATCAAGGTTTTTGCATTTCACATGTCACTATATTCCTACACTCCTACTGCTGGACCTGGACGGCAAAGAGCAATGCACATTTTTATTATTTTTAAGCTTTCTCCTTATTATTATACCAGTTATAACCATTGCATGATCTGTTACTGGATTATAGATGTCTTCATGAGTTGCAGTAAACAAAAGGGCTGTGAATTTAAATCACATGACCTGGACTTGAGTCAGACTAGAACTTGATGACTTGATACTCAACTCAGCTTTGACTTTAATCACTTGGACTTGGTTGAGTCTTACAACTCAGAAGGACTTACCCTCCCACATTCTCCGTCTTGGCAAGCAAGGAATGTGCTGTGCTCGTGTTTAAATAAAGGAAGACAGAACAGGGTGGAAACATGCTCCCAAGGAATATCACCTTCAGTTATAAACACAAGGCTGTGATCATGAAGCTCACAGATGGAGCTGAAGTATTCATTCACAGTAGTGAAGCTATTTGTTTCAAGTTACTGACTGCAAAGTCATCTGAAATGTTTAAATTTTTTTATTGTGCAGGACATTTTCCTGTGTCCTGCAAGAACAATATCATGTGGACAAGATGTGATCATTTTGATATCCTGAGGGTCGCTTCAATCCATTTTGGGACTGAATATCCTCCCTCTTGAGGTAAACAGTATGGCCCTACAGAAACGGGAAACAGCCGAATGTGAGGGAGGAGCTTTAACTAATTAGCATAACTATGGAACTGCATCACGCCAAGATGGCGACACGCAGAAAACATCATGACTCTGCATCGACCTTGGAGGGTTTTGAGTCGCGGGGATATAATTTATGGAACAGATCCATGAAACAAAAGATTTATATCTTTTCTCTGTTACTGCTTTTGTGTTATCATTTCTTTCTCTGTATGATCAAAACATTAGGTGTACAGTGGGGCAAAAAAAGTATTTAGTCAGCCACCAATTGTGCAAGTTCTCCCACTTAAAAAGATGAGAGAGGCCTGTAATTTTCATCATAGGTACATTTCAACTATGAGAGACAGAATGGGGGGAAAGAATCCAGGAAATCACATTGTAGGATTTTTAATGAATTAATTGGTAAATTCCTCGGTAAAATTAAGTATTTGGTCACCTACAAACAAGCAAGATTTGTGGCTCTCACAGACCTGTAACTTCTTCTTTAAGAAGCTCCTCTGTCCTCCACTCGTTACCTGTATTAATGGCACCTGTTTGAACTCGTTAAAGACACCTGTCCACAACCTCAAACAGTCACACTCCAAACTCCACTATGGCCAAGACCAAAGAGCTGTCAAAGGACACCAGAAACAAAATTGTAGACCTGCACCAGGCTGGGAAGACTGAATCTGCAATAGGTAAGCAGCTTGGTGTGAAGAAATCAACTGTGGGAGCAATTATTAGAAAATGGAAGACATACAAGACCACTGATAATCTCCCTCGATGTGGGGCTCCACACAAGATCTCACCCCGTGGGGTCAAAATGATCACAAGAACGGTGAGCAAAAATCCCAGAACCACACGGGGGGACCTAGTGAATGACCTGCAGAGAGCTGGGACCAAAGTAACAAAGGCTACCATCAGTAACACACTATGCCGCCAGGGACTCAAATCCTGCAGTGCCAGACGTGTCCCCCTGCTTAAGCCAGTACATGTCCAGGCCCGTCTGAAGTTTGCTAGAGAGCATTTGGATGATCCAGAAGAGGATTGGGAGAATGTCATATGGTCAGATGAAACCAAAATAGAACTTTTTGGTAAAAACTCAACTTGTCGTGTTTGGAGGAGAAAGAATGCTGAGTTGTATCCAAAGAACACCATACCTACTGTGAAGCATGGGGGTGGAAACATCATGCTTTGGGGCTGTTTTTCTGCAAAGGGACCAGGACGACTGATCCGTGTAAAGGAAAGAATGAATGGGGCCATGTATTGTGAGATTTTGAGTGAAACCCTCCTTCCATCAGCAAGGGCATTGAAGATGAAACATGGCTGGGTCTTTCAGCATGACAATGATCCCAAACACACCACCCGGGCAACAAAGGAGTGGCTTCGTAAGAAGCATTTCAAGGTCCTGGAGTGGCCTAGCCAGTCTCCAGATCTCAACCCCATAGAAAATCTTTGGAGGGAGTTGAAATTCTGTGTTGCCCAGCGACAGCCCCAAAACATCACTGCTCTCGAGGAGATCTGCATGGAGGAATGGGCCAAAATACCAGCAACAGTGTGTGAAAACCTTGTGAAGATTTACAGAAAACGTTTGACCTCTGTCATTGCCAACAAAGGGTATATAACAAAGTATTGAGATGAACTTTTGTTATTGACCAAATACTTATTTTTCACCATAATTTGCAAATAAATTCTTTAAAAATCAGACAATATGATTTTCTGGATATTTTTTCTCATTTTTTCTCTCATAGTTGAAGTGTACCTATGATGAAAATTACAGGCCTCTCTCATCTTTTTAAGTGGGAGAACTTGCACAATTGGTGACTGACTAAATGCTTTTTTGCCCCACTGTATAATAACTCCATACTCAGACATGCCAATCCAAGACAAGCGCTGCAAATTCTTCGTCAGCTTTCATGCCTGTTTCATCCTTCAGTCGATTCCAGCAGTCAATCTCTCCCATCATGAAAATTCGTGGACACAACCTTTTGGTTTCCATCACTTTTCTGGCGCGCTTTCTAGCTGATTCGCTTGCATATTTTCCTTTAATTTTCCGCTGGAGGGAGAGCCAAGTCCGCCATGTTTGCCCACGCCAACTTATTTTGGTTAAAAGTAGGTCAATTGCCCCATGGTGGTCACATGATATTGACGCTCACTTGCTTCAGCAATCTCCGGAATCGTAAAACGCGGGACGATTTTTATCTCAACAAAATATTTACACACAGGATACACGGTGTGTGCAAAAGTGCAACCCATTAATTTCAACTCAAATCAACTTCAAATCAATGCGAAACATCTTGAAACTCCAACAGCAATAGAAATGGAGCATTTTTGGCCAGAATTCAACTTTGCAGTCAGAACCTTTAACTGCATTTTCCAGTCTCAGCGTGCTAACAAAGTATACTAACTTAAGTAAAATAAAAGTAAAGTAACTTCTAAATCGTTAAGTAAGGAATAAAACTTGATGTGTGCTGCTATAGGAAAATAATCAAAAACCCTGAAGCTCTTGTTATGAAATTCTGAAGTATTTCACACTAACATCACATCTCAACGTGTTTCATTACTCTTACAGTGGTATGCAAAAGTTTGGGCACCCCTGGTCAAAATTGCTATTACTGTGAACAGTTAAGCAAGTTGAAGATGAAATGATCTCCAAAAGGCATAAAGTTAAAGATGACTCATTCCCTTTATATTTTAAGCAAAAGCAATTTTTTATTTTAATCTTTTACATTTTCTAAATGACAAAAAAGGAAAAGGGCCTGAAGCAAAAGTTTGGGCACCCTGCATGGTTAATACCTAGTAACACCCCCTTTGGCAAGTATCACAGCTTGTAAACACTTTTTGTAGCCAGCTAATAATCTTTCAGTTCTTACTTGGGGGATTTTTGCACATTCATCCTTGCAAAAGGCTTCCAGTTCTACAAGTTTCTTGGGCTGGCTTGCATGCACTGCTCTTTTGAGATCTATCCACAGATTTTCAATGATGTTTAGGTCAGGGGACTGTGAGGGCCCGGGCAAAACCCTCAGCTTGTGTCTCTTGAGGTATTCCATTGTAGGTTTTGAGGTGTGTTTTGGATCATCGTCTTATTGTAGGACCCATCCTCTTTTTAACTTCAACTTTTTTATAGATGGTGTGATGTTTGCTTCCAGAATTTGCTGGTATTTATTCAAATCCATGCTTCTCTCGACCAATGAAATGTGCCCTGTGCCACTGGCTGCAACACAACCCCAAAGCATGATCGATCCACACCCATGCTTCAGAGTTGAAGAGGTGTTCTTTTCCTGGAATTTGGCACCCTTTTTTCTCTAAACATACCTTTGCACATTGTGGCCAAAAAGTTCTATTTTGATTTCGTCAATCCACAGGACTTGTTTCCAAAATGCATCAGGCTTATTTAGATGTTCATTTGCAAACTTCAGATGCTGAATTTTGTGGCTAGGATGCAGGAAAGGTTTTCTTCTGATGACTCTCCCATAAAGGTCATATTTATTCAGGTGTCGCTGCATAGTAGAACAGTGCACCACCACTCCAGGGTCTGCTCAATCTTTCTGAAGGTCTTTTGCAGTCAAACAGGGATTTTTATTTGCCTTTCTAGCAATCCAACGAGCAGTTCTTTCAGAAAGTTTTCTTCATCTTCCAGACCTCACCTTGATCTCCACTGTTTCTTTTAACTGCCATTTCTTAATAACATTACAATCTGAGGAAACGGCTACCTGAAAACACTTTGCTGCATTCTTGTAGCCTTCTCCTGCTTTGTGAGCATCAATTATTTTATTATTCAGAATGCGAGGGAGTTGCTTAGAGGAGCCCATGGCTGTTGATTTTAGGGACAAGTTTGAGGAGTCAGAGAATTTATACAGCTTTGAAATCTGCATCATCTGACCTTTCCTAACAAAGAATTTGAACAAGCCACAGCTCAATAAGCTAATTAAGGTCTGGAACCTTGGTAAAAGTTACCTGAGAACTCAAATGTATTGGGGTGCCCAAACTTTCGCATGGTGTTCCTTTTCTTTTTTCACACTCCAATTGTACAAAACAAAAATAATACACAAATCTTGCAGAAAACGCTGAAATGTGTCGTCTTTACCTTTATGCCTTTTGGTGATCAGTTCATCTTCTGCTCATTTAACTATTCACAGTAACAGACATTTTCAGCAAGGGTGCCCAAACTTTTGCATGCCACTGTATACCACAGTGATTGGCGAAACCAATAATTTTAATTTATTAATAATTGAGTTGTCATAAAAAGCTAAAATTAATAATTGAGTTGTCATAAAAAGCTAAAAAATTTTATGAAAGAAAGCACAACTTTATTCATCACACACTTGTGAAATTTCCTCTCTGCATTTAACCCATCTGAAGCAGTGAACAGACACACACACACACACACACACACTCAGAGCAGTGGGCAGCCATGCTAACAGCGCCCAGGGAGCAGTTGGGCGTTAGGTGCCTCGCTCAAGGCCGTCCCATATTAACCTAATCTGCATGTCTTTGGACTGTGGGGGAAAACGGAGCACCTGGAGGAAACCCACGCAGACACGGGGAGAACATGCAAGCTCCACACAGAAAGGCCCTCACCAGCCACTGAGTTCGAACCCAGAACCTTCTTGCTGTGAGGCGACCGTGCTAACCACTTACACCAACGTGCCGCCATTATGGTGACATTTAATGCAGTGCAACATCCATGAAACAAGTTAATTCAATTCAGTTGTGTTATATAGCACAAATAAACTGTGAATTATGGTCCAGGTAATTAGAATTGTGTCACTGTGTTATTACCATGATATTATTACCATCCAGCTGAAATTACAGTTGGATTTATATTATGTTAGCATTGTAAATTTTTCGTTATGAATTCTATTGAGTACAATTAAGATTTTTTAAGGTAAAAAGTTAGGTTTTAAGGAAATATTTGATTATACAGCACTTTCCATCATTGTGCATTGTTGCCATATGGCAACAGTTTACCAACTAACCCCCTTTAAATAAAAAAGGGGGGGTAAATATTTAAGCCATATTAAGTAATACAATTAGATTAAACCATGTTTTTAATGTATAGGTAATAATTCATTCATTAGAGGGTTAATAAAGTCACAAAGCAGTTTTTTCAGAAATGGATTTAGTTCCTGTTCTCACTTATAGCCAGTGTTATAGTCGAGTCACTAAATCTCGAGTCTGAGTCCAGTCTCGAGTCCCCAGTGTTCAAGTCTGAGTCAAGTCCAAGTCATTAAAAAATTTTTGAGTTAAGTCCAAGAACAAAACTCCAACCGCACCATTTGATGGTGACTGTTTTAGCACCATTAACATTAGTTTGTTCCTGAACAGGTGAATGTGCTTCTCTTTGTCAGGGAGTGTGAAGTATTTTGTCAGAGATGGTTGGGAGACGGATGTAAGTACAGAAGGTGTGTTTATTAATACAAGTGAAAACGGTAAATGGTAAACAATCCAGAACGGCAGGCAAAATCATAAGACAGTGAAACGCAATAGGTCGAGTGAGACACAAACAGGCAGAATCAAAGACGAGAAACAGGAAATCAGGGATCAGGAAACCGAACAAGGAAATATGGCTCGGTAATGTGTCAGCAATGCAACTCAATACTTTGCAAAGTAAGTATGTTTTCACAGTTTTTATATAGGCACGCTGATTGCGCCTTAATCCTGTGCGGATGTGAGTCATTTACAGCGCGCGTGCGAGAGTCCATTTGGTCCGTGCGCTGTCCAAATCGCACCCGAGAGTCTATCTGATGCACATGCCAAGGTGCGCAGGGCAGGTGCGACACTCTTGCACGAAATTAGTACAAAAATTAATGTAGATATAAATATCTTATGCCAAATTATTATGGCATGTTACAAAAAATAAGGAAAAAATCCTAGTCCTCATCTCCAGTTTACGAGTCCAAATGCAGTTAATGCATGAGTCCAAGTCCAAGTTGAGTCACGAGTCCTTAAAATTAGGGCATGAGTCCTGGACTCGAGTACTACAAGCCTGTTTATAGCGGCTATAAACAGTCACTCCCTCACCAGCCTCTCCTGAAGTTTGTAAGACGTTTTCTTTTTTAAATGGCAGAGAAAGTACAAAGTTCTTTGTCCTGAAGATTTCCCACTGGCAGAAAACTTGCTGACTGTTGCAAAGTGCTCACACTGGAGACTCCTTCCATAAATGCTAAATAAACATCTCATCTACTACTGTCTGGCATTACTGTCAGAGCTTAAAAAATTAATCTTCTTTAAACATTCTGACCAGAGTGGCACGGTGGTGTAGTGGTTAACGCTGTTGCCTCACAGCAAGAAGGTCCAGGTTCGAGCCCCGTGGCCGGCGAGGGCCTTTCTGTGCGGAGTTTGCGTGGTGTCCACGTGGGTTTCCTCCGGGTGCTCCGGTTTCCCCCACAGTCCAAAGACATGCAGGTTAGGTTAACTGGTGACTCTAAATTGACCGTAGGTGTGAATGTGAGTGTGAATGGTTGTCTGTGTCTATGTGTCAGCCCTGTGATGACCTGGTGACTTGTCCAGGGTGTACCCCGCCTTTCGCCCGTAGTCAGCTGGGATAGGCTCCAGCTCGCCTGCGACCCTGTAGAACAGGATAAAGCGGCTAGAGATAATGAGATGAGATGAGAAACATTCTGACCAATCAGAATCAAGGATTCATCATTACTGTGGTATAACCATTTTACTGACCAAGTAGAGTAGGTAATAAACTCATTTTATATACACAATCTAAATGTTTTCAACACATTACCTGATCTATTCATTCATGATTCAATATGACGTGTTCCCAGCTCTGGGAAAAGTTTGTGCCCTTGAGACACTACAACATATTGAGCTTTGTGGACACAGTGATGTTTAGAGTCAGTATTGTGTTTCTTTAAGGAAGATGACTGTTTATTGAATTTGCTAGATTATGAATATAAAAAAAAATGCATGCTCTGAAACATTGCAAAATTCCACTGTGGTATTTCTGTTCATCCATTTGACGCTTTTGGAAGTTGGAACCTTTTTGGTCGTTTTGAAGGCTACAAAAACAGGATCTCTCTGCCTTCAGTGTAAAATCATTCAGCCATACATGGTTACAAAGCCTGTAATAGACTGGCACACTTTCCAGCAACAATAACACTGTTTATTATAGTAATGTCTTTAACCGAGCTGTGCAGGATGAAAAGCACTGTGGACTCATTTGATGTTTCAAAAAAAAAATTGAAATTCATCTTGTTGGTTTTGTCAGTTGTCTGAACTGATGGGAGAGGGGTAAAGTGTTTCTTCTCTCTGCAAAGAAATAAAGACATTGTCATTTATTATTTTGTTAAGTACAGTAGTGTTCTGTTGCCTGTCAGGAGAACTGCAGTTGCAATGAACACATTAACCAAAGTACATTGAAACAAGTTAAATGGATGTCCATGAAACTCTTTCCTTTGCTCCTGAATCCCTTCTGTTCAAACTGCAGATGTTTGGTGTGTTGTAACCAGCTCTGTTCTGACTGATGCTCATGGTGATGGTCATTTCAGGGCCAAATGTAAACAGAAGCTTTAAATGAAGAATCTGTCAAAATCCATTGTGTTCCAACAATCCAATAGGATTGTTACAAATGACAAATTTCTAAAGTATTGTTGAAATTATGTAATGATTACAGTTCCAGAAACAGTTTAAACATCACCTTTAGGATTTTGTTTCAAATTTTTTATTTTTCCACTTCTCAGAGATGAAGAACACAAAATAAACAATGGAATTAAATTTTTATATTTTAGCTAATGGAGTTAAATAACTTCGGATGAAAGAAAATTCCACATTTTAACTTCATCGTAATCTTCATAGTAAGAGTTGTTTCCATTTCTGGTTGAGAGGACGCTGTGCACATTTTGGCTGCCGCTTCTCACCGGAGCTTTTTATTTTTGTTTTTTTCCCCTTTGTTTTTCTTTCTGTGACTGTTTGATTTGATGTTTGTTCTTTGTTCGAATGTTCTTTGTTTGGGTGTTTTGTTGGCCAGTTACAGCGTGGCTCCAGACCCAGTTTTGGGCGTTGGTTCTCTCCAGGCCTTGATTCGCCATGGGTGATGCCTGTGCTCCTTGCTATGGACTGCAGTGAGCTCGTTGCTCTTTTTAACATCAGGGTTGTCCAGCGCTCTGTGCGGCAGTGCTTCTGTGATCGGCACGGTGTTCTGAGCGATGCTGTCTGGTGGTGTCGCAGCGACTGCGCAGGCGGTGTGAGACATACCTTTGTGCGCCTTTTGGTGGGACTGTGGGTAGCTATGCCATTGGAATTCCATCCTGACCCTCTTTTGGCAGACTTTTATTTATTTATTTTTTAAATTGTAAAGCGTTCTTGGGTGTGAGAAAGGTGCTATATAAATTGAAATTATTATTATTATTATTATTATCTCATCACTTCAAATACAGTGGAGAACAGATCTGATTGAGCAACAAAACTGTCCAATTCTTCTTCTTCTTTTGGCTGCTCTCATTAGGGGTCGCCACAGCAGATCTGCTCTGCATATTTGATTTGGCATAGTTTTTACAGTGGATGCCCTTCATGACACAATCCTTCCCAGTCTGTCCAGGCTTGGGACTGGTACTAAGTATGCACTGGCTTGTACAGCCCCAGTGGCTGGGTATTTTACCTAATGTGCATGTCTTTGGACTGTGGGAGCACCCCCACGTAGACACGGGGAGAACATGCAAACTCCACACAGAAAGGCCCCCTTTGGCCGCGAGAGTCGAACCTAGAACCTTCTTGCTGTGAGGCGACAGTGATAACCACTGCACCACCATGCTGCCCAAAAACTGTCCAGTTACATGCAAAAAATAGCATTTACAAATGAAAAGGCATGTGTAACATCTAAATTTTGTTTTTATAATCAGTATTTGATGCTGTATTACTTTTTGCATTGCAGTTTATCATCCATCATAAAATTGTTCAAAACTGCTTTTGTTATGTAAGGAATAAAATATGAGTGGGCTATGCTGTCATAGGAAAATAATCAACAACAGCAAAGCAGAGTTACTTTTTTATTGTTTATTTTTTCTATTTACTAACCCCATTTCCAGAAAACTTGGGATATTTTCCAAAATGCAATAAAAACAAAATTATAATTTGTTAATTCACGTGAACCTTTATTTAACTGACAAAAGTACAAAGAAAAAAAATTCAATAGTATTATTGACCTCCTTATTTGTATTTTGTAAATATAAACGAAGTTAGAATTTGATGCCTGTAACACACTCAAAAAAAAGTTGGGACAGAGCCATTATTGTCATTGTGTTACACCACCTTTTCTTTTAATTACACTTTTTAATTGTATGGGATCTGAGGATACTAACTGCTGCAGTTTTGCAATTGGAAATTTTGTCGATTCTTGCTTGATACAAGACTTCAGCTGCTCAACAGTCAGTGGCCACGGTTGTCTGATTGTCCTCTTCATGATGTCACATACATTCTCAATAGGAGACAGATCTGGACTAGCAGCAGGCCAGTCAAGCACATGCACTCTGTGTCTATGAAGCCATGCTGTTGTAGCCTGTACAGAATAAGGCCTGGAATTTCCCGGGAATAGATGTTGCCATAATGGATATGTCTCTCTAAAATCCCAGTATATGCCCCAGTATATTAATGGTACATTCATACACATGCAACTCCCCCATGCTGTGGGCACTGATGCCCCCCATACCATCACAGATTCTGGCTTTTTCACCTTTCTCTGATGATAAACTGGATGGTCATGTTCAACTTTGGCACGGAGAATTCAATATCCGGTTTTCCCAAAAACAAGCTGAAATGTCGACTCATCTGACCACAGCATACGTTTCCACTGTCTTTCGGTCCATCTGAGATGAGTTCCAGTCCAGAGAAATTGGCGGCATTTCTGTATAGACTTGATGAACGGCTTCCTCCTTGTGTAATACAGTTTCAGGTTGCATTTCTGGATGCAGTGACGGACTCTTAAGTGACAACGGTTTTCCAAAGTACTCCCGAACCCATGTGACTATATTTGCACATTAGCATGACGGTTTCTCAGGCAGTGCTGCCTGAAGGTCACACACATTCAACAGTGGTTTCCGACCTCACCCTTTACACACTGAAATGTCTCGGAATTCCCTGAATATTTTCACAATATTATGTACTGTAGACTTTGAAAGACCCAGAATCTTGCGTTGAGAAATGTTCTTTTTGAAGTGACTCACAATTCTCTCACAAATTTTGGCACTAAGGAGTAAACCACAACCCATCCTTGCTTGCAAAGACTGAGTCTTTGGTGCTGCTCCTTTTATAACCATTCATGTTTCCAATTAACCTGCTTATTATGGAATCTTCCAAAATGTTGCTACTTGAATATCCTATAAACTTCTCAGTCTTATTTTGCCACCAGAAAGGACGACAATTTCACCAAAAGCACCTTTAACTGGAATGTACAAATCATTGTGAGCTAGCTAGCTGATATACTATAAAGTGAGTAAATCGAGCATTTGGTCATATTGTGTCTTAAATGTTAGCAATGACATATTAATTTATTTATAGAACTGTTGTGTTAAAACAAAATCGTATTCACAGTGGTGTGGTTATACTGAATATCGTCATGCTTAATCACTCTTGCTCGTGCCATCTTGCTTAACTAACCTCCATTTGTTGATGAATCCAGGTGAGAGCTTGTGTGATGCGTGTATAAACTCCAGGTTTGTTTCGCTCAGCGCAGCCCTGACCCCAACTTGTAGCTCCTACCAGCTTCCACACAGATGATTCTTCACAGGCCAGAGGACCACCGCTGTCCCCCTATAAGACATTTACGAGTGACAAAACAGCTTCGCCATAGAATGTTCACTCAATAATATTTATACAATAATATGAAAAAGAAATTATGTTGAATATTGAAGTATATAACTATTTATAGAGGCTTAATTTGGTGAAAGAAGAAAAACTTACATGAAACATTCATTATATTTTTAAAACCACAATTATTACCACAATTATTGTAGAATATTACAGTGTCTCCTTTGAACTCATGGAAAGTGTGTTTTGGATGCAGCCTTTTCTAAAAACGATACGATTCCCCCAGAAGGACAAATCAATAAAAGATAAATGTCTTAAAGGAATCTTTAAATACTGAAAGTACCTGGCAGGAGTCAGTTCCTCCTTCGAGGTATCCTGCACAGATCATGCCAGGGGAGATGTAGCCCTGGTAGACTTCAGGCTGACTGCAGGCTTTGGTCGAGATCAGCGGCACCTTCGCAGAATGCAGAGACACACTTGCTTCACCTGGGCACAGCAAACAATGCATTGCATTGTGGGTCAGATTCAGTACTTCTACTTTGCTACATTATAATAGAAGTAGAAAAGCCAAAGAGAGAACCACAACTCATTTCAGCACAATGCAAATCAGTTTAACTCACATTTATTGGTGCAAAAGACAGAGTGAAGAAGAGGTCACTGACGTCAAGCTGGAAAAACAAAATCCCTGAAAAGAGGTGGAGCTCTATGATATGATTTTCTCTTTAAAATGCCATTAAAACACCTTTAAATTGGCAGTTTCATTAAAAAATTTAATTTCCTTGTCATAAAAAAAGTTTCTACTTTTGTCAAGTTTACTCAAATCAGTGTCAGCATTTAACATTGAGCTAATGTATGATTTAAATTCACAGAGCTCCAGATTTTAAGGCAAACAGGTTGCATAGTTTCTAATTACATGTTTTAAAAACAGTGATATTAACACCTCCTAACTCCAGAGCATTGGGTCATGTGACCATAACATCACCCAAAACTAGTTTTGACAATATTTTCTTTATACAAAATGACTTTAAATCCCACTGCTCCTCCTATCCAAGCCTCTGCCCATTCATGCTATTGATGGTGCACCCATTGGCACTAGCACTGCCATGCTCTGCACTCCATCACTGGTACTCTATATCAGCACCTTACACAAGGAAACCACCAGCTTCCTTGCCATATTCATACCTGCTCACCTCACCATACTGGGCATGCCTTGGATGGAGCAGTACAACCCAGTCATCTCTTGGGCCAGACAGGAGGTTATGCAGTAGTCGCTGCACTGCCTCGAACACTGCCTGCTATGCCCACACCTCTGCCTCCCCTCCAGTGCAGTGGAAAGTCTAGAAACCATGGAACAAATTCACATCCCTCAGGAGTACCACACCCTTATGGCGGTATTCAGCAAGAAATAGACAAGTGGTCTGCCTCCAAATCAGCTATACGATTGTGTCATCAGTCTGCTACTTGGCACTTATCCCCCACGCAGTAGCATCTACCCCATCCCTCTCAGAACAACAGGCTATGGAAGAGTACGGGCAGGAAGCAATCACCCAGGGTTACATTCCACCCCCCACTTCACCCGCTTCAGAGGGATTTTTCTTCATTGAAAAGAAAGGTGGGGCTCTATATCCTTAATTAGACAATCAAGGGCTAAATCAGATTTCTGTCAAGTATCCATATCCTCTGCCTCTCATGCCTTCAGCTCTGGAACAGCTATGGTCAGCCAAGGTCTTCTCAAAACTGGACCTCAGGAGCACCTACAACTTTGTGTGTACCCGTTCAGAGGACAAGTGGAAAACTGCCTTTAGCACCACTTGCGGTCCCTATGAGTACACAGTCATGCCATATGGGCTCTTTTGTTCCCCCTCTGTCTTTCAGTGCCTGATTAATGAAATGCTCAGGGACATGGGGAAATTTGTGATCCGTTACATCAATGATGTCCTGATCTACTCCCACTCATTTCAGGAGCACGTCCTGTTATGTCTGTTCGAGAACTAGCTATATGTCAAGGGAGAGACATGCGAGTTTCATATCTCCACCATTTCCTTCCTGGGGTACATCATTAGCCCCAAGGAAGTTACTATGGACCCCTCTAAGGTCACTCCTGTCATGTCTTGGCACACTCCACAGACTGTCAAGGACCTGCAATGCTTTCTTGGATTTACAAACTTTTATCAACGCTTCATATGGGGGTTTAGCAGCATCACCATGCCCCTGATGTCCCCCCTCAAAAAAAGTCAAAGTCCTTCCCATGCCACATCAGGCAGCACCGATCTCCATTTCAGTAGCCCTTGGCCTATTGCCTATTACATAGTTAGAGTTACTGTGGGGGGCTAGTCCTCTGGTAACCGTGAGTTTGACTCCCTACTCACATCTGTATTGTAGCATGCCTTGCCAGATGGCAGTAGGTAACATTTTTATGATGCTCTTTGGTATGACCTAACCGCAAGTAGAACTCACAATCTCCTAGTCGAGAGGTGGACATGCTAACCACTGAGCCAACTCATGGTCTCCTCAAAAAGGGGGTCAAAAAAACTGGTCTGGAACCCATCAGGTGAGGCAGCTTTCAAGGCTCTCAAGAGCGTGTTCACTTCAGCACCCATCGTTAACCACCCAGACCCTGCACAACCCTTTACAGTGGAGGTGGAGGCCTCAGACAAAGGAGTTGGCAGTGTACTGTCACAATGTTTTGGGGAAAAGCCAAAACTGCATCCAGTGTCCTTCTTTTCGAGGAAGCTGTCTCCCACCAAACAAAATTATGATGTTGGCAACCGAGAACTCCTGACCATCAAGCTGGCCCTGAAGGAATGGAGGCACTGGTTAGAACGTGCAAAACATCCATTTGTTGTATTTACTGACCATAAAAACCTGGAATACCTGAGCACTACTAAGAGGCTGAACCTGAGACAAGCCCAGTGGATTCTCTTCTTTATACACTTGCACTTCACCTTGTCCTATGGTCCTGGCTCCTGCAATATCAAGGCTGACTCCTTGCCACATCAACATAGATCCCAGGAACCTGAGCCAACACCTGAACCCATTCTGCCTCCTTCTTGCTTCATCAATGCCATAACTTGGGAATTTGACCAAGAACTGGCCCACACACTGCCATACCACACCAACCTTACCAATGTCTCACCACGTCTCAGGGCTCATCTCATTATGTGGGCTCATACCTCTCCTGCCAATGGCCACCCTGGGGTTCAATGCTCTTACCAGCTCTTAAAGGCCAAGTATTGGTGACCTCTTATGCTCACTAACAATCGGTTTCTCTCCTCCTGATCCAAATGTGCCAGAACCAAAGTTCCTATGTTGATGCCAGTTGCCAAACTTATACCTTTACCTATCCCTCAGCATCTCTGGACTCACATCACATAAGGCATAATGGTTCAACACACACACACACACACACACACACACACACACACACACACACACACACACAGAGCTTAAGGACTCCGTACTCAGATACACTTTGTGAAGTATTGTTCTGGTTCATGCAGTTCATTACCAAGCCATTGTTTATGTTTGCCATTTCCGTGTATGACCTGTGCCTGTTTATTAACATTGCCTCTTGAATTAGCCTGTTTATGCCTGTTTGCACATCACTTGAATTCTGCCTGTTTGTTGACTATGCCTCCACTCATTGTTTTGGATTTGTTTGCCTTTTCAAACTTCTATTAAAAAAAATCATCTGCACTTGCATCCTCTCATTCCATGCCTGGTGTTTGTGACATTCTATACCTCATTCAATATAAACTTTCTCTGTTTACATTTAAAGCACTCCATGGCTACGCTCCTCAATATCTAATGGAACGGCTTCAACCCTACTCTGATATTCGCAGTCTCAGAGCTTCATCTTCTGGTCTGTTGTCTATCCCCACGGTTAAACTACCCACCAGGACATTTGTGGTTGTAGCCCACAAGCTATGCAATTCTCTCCCTAAATGCATTCGTGATAGTAATTCTTTCTCCAAATTCAAAACTCATCTTAAGGCTGATCTCTTCTCTCTGCTATCCCTCCTCTCCTGGTCACTGACTGTTCATTCTTTTCTATGCTTTGAGCTAGTCTGCTGTCTTTATGTCCATGTTAACTGTGACTTTGTTGTGTTTCTTTTCTGTGTCTCTCATCTGTTATGTCTTCTTTTGGTTGATTTGTTTTTCATTCTATTTTGTCTTTTGGTAGTGGGAAGTCATGACCTAATAGTTAGAGAAGCAGTTTTGGGGCCAAAAGGTCACTGGTTTGATTTCCTGGACCAGCAGGACTGGCTGAAGTGCCCTTGAGCAAGGCCTAAGCCCCCAACTGCTCTGGCAAGAGTGGTGGTGTACCTTGTGTCTGATTAGCCAAAGCAAAACCAATGATGTGATTATCAGTTTGGGCGGTAGCCCGGCCAAAACTAAAATTTTAGTAGTGCCATTACATTGTAAAGCATCCTGAGGTTGGTGAAAGTGCTACGTATTAAACTACTTGTTTGCTGCTCAAAATATCACATCACAGAAAAGTCATCTGAATATTATGTAGTCTTTTTTTTTAATTCATCAGCCACAGTCAGCTCTTAATGCATCCAAAACTATAGTAACTTAACTGGTTTTGATTTTAATAATGACTCAGTTTTGCAGAACCACATATTTGGACTCTGTTTGCAAGTTTCCATATGAACGTATTTTTGTTTAGAATTTATTATTTGTCCATTAACAGCCTTGTGACTTCTAATAAAGTTTTCAGGATAAATATTAATTAAGACACTTAAAGATAGACTGCCTTTCAGATCTTTCAAGTTCAGGTTCATCTCATCTCATCTCATTATCTCTAGCCGCTTTATCCTTCTACAGGGTCGCAGGCAAGCTGGAGCCTATCCCAGCTGACTACGGGCGAAAGGCGGGGTACACCCTGGACAAGTCGCCAGGTCATCACAGGGCTGACACATAGACACAGACAACCATTCACACTCACATTCACACCTACGGTCAATTTAGAGTCACCAGTTAACCTAACCTGCATGTCTTTGGACTGTGGGGGAAACCGGAGCACCCGGAGGAAACCCACGCGGACACGGGGAGAACATGCAAACTCCACACAGAAAGGCCCTCGCCGACCCCGGGGCTCGAACCCAGGACCTTCTTGCTGTGAGGCGACAGCGCTAACCACTACACCACCGTGCCGCCCCAAGTTCAGGTTATAAAAATAATTTTCCCTGACACCCAATTATTTTTTGTTTAGTGGATCGAAAGCTACTGAATTCGAATCACAGACTTCCAATTTTATTCTTGTTATTTTTTAAAAATAGAAAAATTAATGGGGTGGCACGGTGGTGTAGTGGTTAGCGCTGTCGCCTCACAGCAAGAAGGTCCTGGGTTCGAGCCCCGGGGCTGGCGAGGGCCTTTCTGTGTGGAGTTTGCATGTTCTCCCCGTGTCCGCGTGGGTTTCCTCCGGGTGCTCCGGTTTCCCCCACAGTCCAAAGATATGCAGGTTAGGTTAACTGGTGACTCTAAATTGACCGTAGGTGTGAATGTGAGTGTGAATGGTTGTCTGTGTCTATGTGTCAGCCCTGTGATGACCTGGCGACTTGTCCAGGGTGTACCCCGCCTTTTGCCCGTAGTCAGCTGGGATAGGCTCCAGCTTGCCTGCGACCCTGTAGAAGGATAAAGCGGCTAGAGATGATGAGATGAGATGAGAAAAATTAATGAATTTAGGGCCACATGGCCGTAAATTCTCCGCTATTTTTTCCTACTTCACCATGACCCAATTCAAGATACTACGTCATGCATCACGTGGTGGGCTTTCCCCATTCACGCAAGGCGTTGTGGGATACAAATTTGAAACAGGAGAGAAAAATGGAGGACGTGAGTGTGAGAATGAAACATGAAAGACCGACTACTGTAACGGAAAGTGATAAGAAAAGATGTTATGTACGAAGGAAAGGAAACGCAGGACCAAACTAATAAATATCGGTGCTCAGCGAGCACCTCGGTGTGATCAGCTGTTCGTTTAGCGACAGAATGATGGAACTGTCAGTGCATGGACAAAAGGTAAACCTGTAGATGGCAGTAATGCAACACTGTGGATGCCAGCTGCTGTGAAACCCAAAAGAAGAAGAAGAAGGTAAACCTGCACATGCGCACACAGACTTCCTCTGTCTGCTTGACTGCGCAAAGCGAGCGATTCCATGCACATTATTTGCTTTAATCCCCTCAAATTAAATAACTTCCCAGCCACAGAATGGCCTGATATATGTTTATTTCTGCAATATCTAAAAAAATATCACAATGACCACATTTCAGAGGGAACTAAATTTCACCACTTTTATGAAATTGAAAGGCTGGCTGTCTTTAAGACAATTACTTATTATCCTGGGTCTCCAGACTCACCTCCATCCTCCGTGGCTCCCCATCCTGAAATCCAGCATATCTTCCCATCCTCAAACTCTTCTCCAAAGTTTGGTAGGCAGATGGGCTCAATGTAGCCTGAGTAGGAGAAGAAGAAGGACTTATGAAAACATTGACAAGCATTCAATAAGCTTCATAAGAATAATCCTGCACTTGACACCGTCTTGACATTTCTCCACAGTAGTCAGTTTTAATAAACATTACCATTGAAGGTAAGTGGCTTTGACAGTTTCAGCAGGGCGATGTCATAGTCCAGGCCTTTGGGTCTGTAGCGGCCATGATAAATAATTTTCTCTACAGTCAGATACTTGGCCCCAGTGGCTGGCTGCTCTGTGAGTCCAGCGAGTACCGTCCATAAAGGGGGGTACGCAAAGCTGAGAAGAAAAAAAGCAGGACAAAGAGTGTCAGGAAGAGGTGTGTAGAAACTTTTATGTAAAAAGTTATAGTAAAAGAGACAATTCCTTTTTGGTTACTGAAGTTAAGATTAGGGTTAGATTTAGGTGTAGGCATAACATTTAATTGCTACAGTAATCATTATTTCAATAAAAGGTCCTCACAAAGACAGATGTGCGTCTGCGTGTGTGCACACTTACCCATACACACAATGTGCAGCTGTTAATATCCACCGTGTTCCTACAATAGATCCTCCACACAGGTGCTCATAATGGAATTGAAGACTCACCTGCCAAGGAAACTGGCCTTCTTGAGACAGGTTACCCCCCACTATACGTGCACTGTACTGGGGTCGGGAACCACACTCTACACACACACAAACACACATTTACTGTGCAGCAGTAAAAGACCTCGGAGTGATTATTGACCCCAGTCTTTCATTCGAAACTCACATTGATAACATTACCCGGATAGCTTTCTTTTATCTCTGAAATATTGCTAAGATAAAAAATTTAATGTCACTACTGTTAGGACTGGGGACTGTTTTGGCCTCTAGAGGCCACTGTTATTGCTTTATCTTGTCATGTTTGTTTTGGCCTCTAGAGGCCGCCACTGTTTTCTGTGTTTTGTGTTTGTTTTGACAGCCTTTGTTTTCATGTGCTTTTGCCTCACCTGTTCCTTATTTCCTGCCCCACCTAGTTCTAATTGCTCTGTGTATAAATACTTCCTCAGTTTGGTCCCTAGTCACGGAGTCTTTGTGCTGTATGTTATCACCTGACACCTCTGTTCCGTGTTCCTCGCCTATGTCTTTGTGGTTTTTGTACTTTGCTTTCTTTTGGACTTTTTTGGACTTTGTATTTACTATTTTTGGATCTTCTGAGCGTTTGAATTTTTGCCTCTTGTTTTCTGGTTTTTGGCTCTTTGTTTTGATTTTGAACTTTTATTTTTTTCCCCGGTTATTTTCTGAGCATTTGGATTATACTTTTGTTTTTGCCTTGGATTGTAAATATTGTAAATAAACTGTTTTTTTACTCTACTTTCGCCTCACTCCTCTGTATTTGAGTCATTCCCCTGGTGGCCTAGTGGGGGTTTGCTGGATCATTACACCAGTGACCTGGGTTTGATTCCCAGCAAAACCCTAATAACTACATGACGTGGAAAAACTATTTCATGCTTTCGTTACCTCCAGGTTGGATTATTGTAATGCCTTACTGTTTGGATGTTCCAATAAGTGCATAAACAAGCTCCAATTAGTTCAAAATGCAGCAGCAAGAGTCCTTACTAGAACTAGAAAATATGACCACATCGCCCCTGTCTTATCCACACTGCATTGGCTCCCAATCAAATTTCGTATTGATTATAAAATACTACTCTTGACCTTTAAAGCACTGAATGGTCTCGCACCACAGTCCCTGAGTGAACTTCTGCTCCTTTATGATCCGCCACGCCTACTTAGATCAGAAGGTGCAAGCTATCTGCTGGTACCTCGTATAGTGAAGGCTACATCAGGGGGTGGAGCCTTTTCTTACAGAGCCCCACAGTTATGGAACAGCCTTCCAAGTAGTGTTCGGGAATCAGACACAGTCTCAGCATTTAAGTCTAGGTTGAAAACATATCTGTTTAGTCAAGCCTTTTGTTAACGGTGTTTATGAGGTAAAGGAGTAGATCTGGAGGGTCCTCAGACAGTGTTTTGGTAAACTGGGATGTATGGATGCTGTCAGTCCCCACTCGCTTGCTCACTCGAGTTTGTTGACGGTGTAGTGGCTGGCTGCTTTATGTCCCGGGGCTCCCTCATGCCTGTGTTACCTTCTGGCTCTCTCCTTTTAGCTATGCTGTCATAGTTAGTTTTGCCGGAGTTCCTGCTTGTACTCAGTGCAAAATGTATACTGTTCCTACCTATTTAGGTGACATTGGGCATACCTAACAACCTGTGTTTTCTCTCTCTCTCTCTCTCTCTCTCTCTCTCTCTCTCTCTCTCCCACCCCCCAAATCTGTCCCTCTGAGTTACATGTCAATCCTGAGATCAAGATGCTGACCTCTTCTGCTCCTCGGACCTGTCTGAGCCATTCTGATGCCCTGTGTCTGGTTGGAGTCTCATCACATTGCTCCTGTGGAGGATGGCCCCATATGGACAGTTGAAAGTCATACTTGGAAGACGTTCTGGACACTTACAGTAATGCTTTTATGGCTGAGGACTACAGTTGATTTGCTAACTTTAGGACTGCAGTTGTCATGAACAGTTTTGCACTCAAGTTTCCATCAATGAAGAGTTTATAACATCAACGAAACTGACGTCATCTTAAAACTGTTAATATTATAGTCAGGCTGTCTGTGGTTGCCCAAATAAGGATGGGTTCCCTTTTGAGTCTGGTTCCTCTCGAGGTTTCTTCCTCATGTTGTCTGAGGGAGTTTTTCCTTGCCACCATTGCCACAGGCTTGCTCATTGGGGATAGATTAGGGATAAAATTAGCTCATGTTTTAAGTTGTTCAAATTCTGTAAAGCTGCTTTGCGACAATGTTTATTGTTAAAAACGCTATACAAATAAACTTGACTTGACTTGACACACACAGGCTGAGAGAATACTCCGGTAAAATGTAATATGTTTAACTGTAAAAATGAACAAATATTTACCTAGAATTCCCCATTATATACCTACACTGCATTCTGGAAATTTGATTACAACTGGACTCTTGAGTCTACATTGGAGTTCTCATTAATATGTCATTAAACGTCACTGGATAATGGTGAGTAAGCCTGTGTCTGAAATCGCTCCCTACTCACTATATAGGGCACTATATAGTGAGGATGCCATTTTGTAGTGTTGTCCAAAATGATAGTGAGGATTATTACGCCCTATATAGTGGACTCATAGTATCCCACAATGCATTGTGAAAAGTAGTGTACAACCAATGGTCTCTAACCAAGCAATATACCATCATGCATTGCGGTCACGCTGAAAGAAAAAAGTGTGTTGGGGTGAATGGACAGAGGAAGAAGCACATTATAAACTGACATTCAAGTACAATTTAAAATAGTAAGAGAAGAGAAAATAAGGTAAAATAAAATAAAACAGATAAAGTACAAGAATAAAAGTTACAGTGCAGAGCGAGGAATTAAGCACAAGCCTCAAATGTGATTTAATAAAAGGCAGTGGCGAAGAAGAAAGAAAGTATTCAGCCTTGATTTAAAAGAACTGAAAGATGCAGCAGACACAAAGTACTTTGTATTTATTAATGTAGGAAATACACTCAGTAGCCTGTAATATGGATTTATCACAAAAGTACATGCATGTATTTATTATTTTGAAAACCCACCAGCTGACTGATCTGGCACGTTTTAATTGTGTGACAGTAATGGTGTAAATAACGGCACGACGGAGTAGTGTCTGAAAGTGTTTTTTCATTTTACCAATGAGCTCACTATATAGTCCTCTATATAGTAATTCCCTAGATAGTGAGTAGGGAGTAGTGAATGAGTGAGTGATTTTGGACACAGGGTAAGAAAAGAAGCTCTTGTATTTAGGAGCTAACTGTGAAACAAACAAACAAACCTGACTGTTTAACTTTTATCTCCTATTAAAGGAGAACTGAAGGCAAATTTTTTTATTATCAAAATTCTATTTCTCATTTTATTAAATATCAGAATGCATTTTTGATTGCTATTTTGTCGCTGCTATAGCAAGTTATGAGTGTTTGAAATATGCTCTGTAATATATCAGTCCATATGTCAAAGCAATGGCCATAAACAAGATTCGTTGAGACCTGTATGAGACATCGTAGGACGGAAGTAAAACGTACAGCGGAAATCAAAGTGACCGAAATCTGCCAACGTTGTCAAAAGCCGCGCGCGCCCTCTTTCGAATGCTGATGTAATCAAACCAGAAGTTTTGTTTGTTTTGATAGCAATCAGGAAAGTTTGAAAAAAGTAGGCAGTAATCGTCATTTAAACTCGTTTTTGTGCAATATTTAGTTGGGAAAACAGTTTTCAAAATGGCGGCATTGACACCTGGCTGACACTTCACGTTTCGAAGTCTCGCACAAGTCTCGTGAAGGTTGCGCGGATAAGCGATGCCTGCCATGGACCAAGCGAACTAAATTCAACATGGCTAAAAACCAAATAGGCCGATAAGTATAATATTTAATTGCAGTTAGTTGCCAATACGAATCACGATATAAGGTTACTAAAACCGAAAACGTAATTGAATAACACGTTAATTAAGAAATAAAGCAAGTTTAAAAATGACTTCAGTTCTCCTTTAAATGCAAATGGAACTAGACAGGGACACTCTAACGAGTGCAAACCCCACCTTTTCCCTATTAAAATACATTGGGTGAAAATTTCGAAGTTCTGCCATGACCTTGACCTTTGACCTCCAAAATTTAATGGTTTCCTTCCTGGGTGATTGGCAACACGTACAAAATTTGGTCCAAATCGATCCATTGGTTCTTGAGATATCTTGCAGACACACAGACAGACAGACAGATACACACACACACAGACTGACGCAGGTGAAAATAATAACCCCTCCGACTACTGTCGGCGGGGTTAATTACTTTTGCAGTATCTCCTTGTGACAAAAGCATGGCAGACAACTGTTCACGTCTTGCATTTTTCCTCCATCATCTTCACCAAAGATCTCAACTGCATGTATAGCTGTTTGCTGTACAAAACTAGTACAGTATATTTTCTTTTTAATCTACTGCTTAGCTAGGATTCATTGCACTCTTTTCACTGTTTACTGTGTCCTGTTTTTTTTTTCTTTCCCTTTTGTGTTTGACAGTTGCCTGAATATCCTACAGTGAACTTACCTTATCAGGAAACTGATTTTAGACAGCTTTACTCTGACTTTTGATGCTGTTTTATTAAACTGTGCAATAACAGCCACCTCTATTTCAGGATTCATTACAGAAGCCTGTTGTCTCAGGTTTTCCATGACTTTGAAATGAAAATGATCGGAAACACAATATTGCAGAGTAATATAATCTTCAGGAACGTTCTGTTTTCTTTTTAATGATGGTTCCCATGAATTTGTGTTATTTATTAGAACACTCCTGCATTGTAGATAGTTTTTATTTTTAATATACTTACCCAAGCACCTTAAAGTTATTATCTTTCCTGATCTGCATTCAGTTTTGCTAAACAGAAAAAGAGAAAATAAAAGAGTTAATTTACACCCTTATAATCCAGTAACTACTATTAATTATTTAGTAATTACAGTGAAACTAATAGAAAGGTGTTGAATGAAGACTGCTGACAGGTCCAGCTATTATCAGCTTATACTGTATAAATACAGAACATACAGTACAAATGCATTCTGGCAGCTTTCCATCACCACACACAAACACACAGACACACACATCAAACACAATTTGCATGCAATGTTGCATTGCATTTTTTGTGTGTATTTTGCACGCTTAAGGCCAAATCTACTGATCCTTTGCTATCTATGATCTCAACATGCTTTTATTTGCATTTGGGAGGATTTTTGATTGACAGCTTCCACAACTAACAATAACATTAATTCTAGAATGCAAATCATGTGAAGATTAAAATGTTGTTTGACCATTATTTCTTGTGGTGCTTCCCAGTTAATCAGGAAGTCATGGATTACAGCTCTAAATTTGTACTAGAGCAGCAGCTACAATTATCAACAGTCCATAGTTATTGACACCTTTTCAGATTTACCAATAAAAAACAATTTTACAAAAGTGAATTTCAGTTACAACAGTTATTATTGTGGATAGGCCTGAAGAATATCACTAACTACAGAAGACCATCCCCCAACACTGCAATGAACCATCAACTGGCTGACGAGTTGAATGTGTTCTACTGCAGGTTTGACACATTCACACCTCTCCCCCCCTCAGACATTAAATACCCATTTACACCCCCTGCTATTCTGCCTCCTCTAGCCTCTGACCCCACACCAGCACTCAAGATCTGTGATGAGGATGTTTGTCAGCTTTTTCGCAGACAGAAGATCAGGAAGGCACCTGGCCCAGACGGTGTGTCACGCTCCTGTCTGAAGGTCTGTGCTGATCAGCTGGCCCCTATCTTCACCCAGATCTTCAATAGATCCCTGGAGCTGTGTCAAGTCCCCTCATGCTTCAAATGCTCCACAATAATCCCGGTTCCCAAGAAAACCACTATCACAGGACTGAATGACTACAGACCTGTAGCCCTCACATCTGTAGTCATGAAGTCCTTCGAGAGACTGGTGTTGCCACACCTGAAGGACATCACAGACCCCCTGCTGGACCCCCTGCAGTTTGCCTACCGGGCAAACAGATCAGCGGATGATGCAATCAATATGGGACTGCACTACATCCTGCAACACCTTGACTCTGCAGGGACGTACGCCAGGATCCTGTTCTTGGACTTCAGTTCGGCATTCAACACCATCGTTCCGGACATCCTCCACACCAAGCTCACCCAGCTCACTGTGCCCTCCTCCACCTGTCAGTGGATTATAAACTTCCTGACTGACAGGAAGCAGCAGGTGAGGCTGGGGAGCATCACATCCAGCACCCGGACTATCAGCACTGGCGCTCCCCAGGGGTGTGTGCTCTCCCCACCGCTGTTCTCCCTTTACACCAATGACTGCACCTCAAGAGACCCGTCTGTTAAACTCCTGAAATTTGCAGACGACACAGCGGTCATCGGCCTCATCTGAGACGGCGACGAGTCTGCATACAGACTGGAGGTTGAATGGCTGGGTCTGTTGGTGCAGTCAGAACAATCTGGAGCTGAACACGCTCAAAACTGTAAAGATGACAGTGGACTTTAGGAGGAGCCCCCCCACCCTGCCACCCATCACCATCACCAGCAACACTGTGACTGCTGTTGAAACCTTCAGGTTTCTGGGCTCCACAATCTCCCAGGACCTGAAGTGGGAGACCAACACAGTCACCATCATCAAAAAGACCCAGCAGAGGTTGTACTTTCTGCACCAACTCAGGAAGCTCAACCTGTCTAAGGAGCTGCTGACACAATTCTACTCTGCCATCATTCAGTCTGTTCTCTGCTCTTCCATCACTGTTTGGTTTAGATCGGTCACCAAGCAGGACAAGAACAGACTGCAACGGACAATAAGGTCTGCAGAGAAAATTATTGGTGTCAGCCTGCCCTCCATCCAAGACCTGTACCTGTCCAGAGTCAGGAAACGGGCAGGTAACATCTGCAGACCCATCACACCCTTGTCACAAGTTGTTTAAACTTCTCCCCTCTGGGAGGCACTACAGATCACTGTACGCAAAAGCAACCAGACACAAGAACAGTTTTTTCCCCTCAGGCTATCTCTGTGATGAACAGCTAAAACCGGACTCAAATATCAGTAACATCAACTGTGAAATATCTGCACACTCATACCATCATTCCATCATTCTGTGCACACTGTATATTTATATTTATATTTACTAAGTCATCCTTGCACTATGCACCATTTTGCACCAAAAGATTATTTATTTTTATATATATATATATATATATATATATATATATATATATATATATATATATATATATATATATATATATATCACTGTGTAAAAAAAAGTTACACCAACTTATACCCTGTCCACACTAGGGATTTTGTACTGATACGAAACTACTTTCGTACCGCAACACCTGTCCACACTAGCAACTATACCGGTACTGTAGCGGTATAACTGTATCGGTACGAAACCCACAAATGTATGGGTTTCGTGCCGGTACAGTATCGGTACTGTAGCGCTTCGCTGTAGTGTGGACAGATGAAGCGGTTCTGTATCGATACAAATATAATGCGCATGCGCAAAGTCACACACCTCAATCGATGTCTTCGCTGAATAAAACAGTGAAGAACGGAGATTCATTTGTTTCTTTCTCAACTGCCTCGCGCGTTTTATACGATTCGACTGAATAAATGACCACCAGAAATACAGACTGTACACTGACAACAAAAAGCACACACACGTTGTTTCATCCGTACGGAAGCCGAGAGAGGCCCTTCATATAATCCTTTTTTTTATTCACCTTGTTATCCCGAGATAACGACATAATTAATTCAGGATCTCGAGAAAACAACACAACTAATTCGAGATCTCGAGAAAACAAAACCGTTATTTCGAGATCTCGAGAAAACAAAACAATTATTCCGTGATCTCGAGAAAACAAAACAATTATTTCATGATCTCGAGTAAACAGCTGAGAAATGGTTCATTCAGGTGCGCCAAGAGACTTGTGATATGCTGACTTTGGGGCTATTTCTCATTCTGTATAGACGCAACTTTGGTCATTAGAATGTCTGGAATAATCAATCACCTAATAAGGCAATATTTTGATCAGGGGTTGACACAGGGAGAGATTGCATTAAGTCTTTTAATAAGGGATAATTTCAAAATTAGTCCGCGGCACCTCCGCAGAAGACTGGCCCGGCTTCGTCTCTACCAACGGAGATACAGTGATCCAGCTGAGATCATGAAATAATTGTTTTGTTTTCTCGAGATCACGGAATAATTGTTTTCTCGAGATCTCAAAATAACAGATGCCATATATTCTCGGAAGGAAGTTACTCGGTAACCACGGAAACATTTCGCGCACGCGCATTTCAACTACTGTGAAAGAAAACCGCAAACATTTCTCGCTAGTGTGGACAGATGCACTAAACTGTACTGGTATACTTTGTATTGATACAGTTATACCACTATCACACCGGTATAAGTGTGAACATGGCATTAAAAATTCAAGGCAACTTACTGCACAGGATTTTTGAGTTTATGTGACAACTAAGATTTTTAAGTTTTGAAGAAAGTTGTGCCAACTTATACTTTTGGTCTTCATATTCACACAAACTTAATTTTTTTCAGTTTTACATGATAAGAATTCAACTTTAAGGCCACTAATCTTTCATCCAAGTAAAAACTTCAAAATTTGCGTTCAATTTTCTTTTTATCCCACAATAAAACAAATAACAATCCAGTTCAAATAGCATGTTTATTTTAACATGATGGTAGCAAAACTGCTATAAAACTGTAGTTGCAGTGCTTTTTTGTTAAGTCACACATTCACTTATTTTAAGCCTGAAGCTAATTTGACAAACAAAATGTGCAAACAATTCAGTATACTGAATTGTTTGCACATTTCATTTGTCAAATTAGTTTTTATTTGGATGAAAGATTAGTGGCCTTAAAGTTGAATTCTTATCATGTAAAACTGAAAAAATTAAGTTTGTGTGAATATGAAGGCTAAGTTATCTGAGACCAAAAGTATAAGTTGGCACAACTTTCTTCAAAACTTAAAAATCTTAGTTGTCACATAAACTCAAAAATCCTGTGCAGTAAGTTGCCTTGAATTTTTAAGTTGGCGTAACTTTTTTTTTTACAGTGTATATATATCCTTGTCTATACATATATTTAACCTTCTACATGTACATAGCTTTTTGTTTTGTTTTTTGTCTACACTTTTTTTTATCTGTTTGTACTAAGAGAGCTAAGTGAAACCGGAGTCAAATTCCTCGTGTGTGTTCACATACCTGGCAATAAAAGTGATTCTGATTCTGATTAATTAATCAACCAGAAGACCCCCCCCCCACCCTTTGATCTTGTCATCTGATGACACAGCTCGTTACCTGAGATGGAATTTTTTTTAACACAATCAGCAATTTGAGGAAAACCCAGACATTATCATTGCAGCATGGTGGAAAGATCATGGGCATGTTTTTACTGATCAAATTCACCAATATTTCATGATCTCCTTGTCAAAACCTACTTTGTTTCTTACTCTATCATTTGACAGTCAACATTTTGTACCTAAATGCGTGTTTGAGAAGTCACATGAGGTATCGATAATAGTGATCACTTTCACCGGTGTCCACCATTATCAACAACCTGTGGAATGAAGGGACATTTACAACTGTTATGGATTGATCTTTATGTAACATTGCTGAAGTAAAATAAAAGTGCTGTGATTTATAATATTTTTTTCTGATTCATAACAGAATGGAATGTTTATAGAGTATTTGGTATCCTATTGCAAGAAATAGAATTAGACCAGAATTAATTTCCTAGCATATAAAAAATTACATGCTTGAAATATTCAGATTTTTCTATTCCATTCAGAAAATATTTTTTTGCAGTTTTTGTAAATATCTACCATATATTACAATATCAGTAGATATTTTATATTTTTAGATGTACATTTAAAATCTCAATTAAAAAAAAATGGACCTTTGACCTGGATTTTCATGTGGTTACAATGTCAATTGCCTGTTGACATTTATTGGTAAACTACAAAACTAGAAATTAATACAAGCAACAACGAATGATTAACAAAATGTGACCTACGAAAATACTTAGAAAGTGGGTAGGAAGTGGAACAAAAAGATTTTCTGACACAGGTTAAAACATTATCAGTTCATTTGTATACAAACATTAGAATTACTTCCTCATTTACGTAAGCACAGACATTCATATATTTAAATAAAAGATCTTTTGTACTAAATATGTCTGTGTAAAACACATTTTCAATAAAAAAAATATGTTTTGTTAACTTAATACCACATACCAATTATTATTTTTTTTAAAATAAATAATCAGCTGGATGTCGATAATTGTGGAATGGTGTCAATAACTGTGGAACAGTGTCACGTGATCTGATACGCTAAGTCATCGGGAATCAGCTCTTTTTTTTCCAGCGAAAGTTTGAGTAATTACTCATGTACAATTTATATATTGAAAGTCTTTTCTACTTTTGCAATGGCCAAAAGATTGTTAAGGTGGCGATAATTGTAGCCACCACTCTACTTCAACTTTGGTGAAGTAGCTACTTCACCAAAAGGTGGTTTTTTTTCTAATGCTTTTTTTTTTAACAACTAATCTTCACAAGGAGTGCCAATATTTGTGAATAGCACTGTATATCCTGCTATTAATTCATACTTAAGCCTATTAAGCTGTCACGGTGCAGGCACTTATGGATGTATGCGCAAGAAGAGTGATGAGGAGCAAACAGTAACAGCCAAAATGAAAGACGAGAATCAGAGTTGTAGAACTAGCGAGGGTCAGGCGATCGGCAAACAGCATTAAGGGGGAAAGACAAAGAGTGAAAACAGAAAATAGAGAAGCAAGAGTCAGTCATAAAACAACAAGGCTTGGTATGAACTGATATAGGCAGAATGATACTTTGCAACAGAGTGGTGTGAGAAAGAGGTTTATATAGGCAGGGGGACTAATTGGAATGATGAGTGACAGCTGAGTTCAATAATCGGGAGACAGAAGGTGCTGTGAGTTCTGGGGAGTGTAGTCCACAGTGTCCATGTTTGTAGTTTGGACAGTTTCAGCGGGTTTACTGACAGAGCCCCCCCGAGGAGCTCCCACTGGGAGCTATAGTCTTTCTAGGATGCCCCTTACCTCTGGGTGCAGGTTTGTCTGGGTGTAGAGCATGGAATTCTTGCTTGAGTAGCAAATCTAGGATGTCTTTGGCTGGAACCCAGCTCTGTTCTTCAGGTCCATAACCCTCCCATTCTACCAGGTATTCAATCTGCCCTCTTCAACGTGTAGAGTTGAGGATCTTGTTTACCTGGTAGATGGGTTCACCTTCCAAGTCGAGAGCTGGGTGTTCTTGGCTAGGTGAGTTCTCAGCAAAAGGTCCCAGGATGGCAGGTTTGAGGTAGGACACATGGAATGTAGGTGACAGCCTACATTTCAGATGCTTTCTGCTAACTGATTAATATTGTCATCTTTACATGTTTTAAACTTTCTTAACTTTTACAGTCTCTGCATGTTTTAAACTTTACTTAACTTTTATTCTATTTTATTCTGTTGTTTTTTAACTGAATTTTTACTTCATTTTATTATTTTATTTCTACTATTGTTTAATTCTTATTATTTTTCTTCCCCATTTATTTTATGTAATTTTATTTTCTATCGTTTACTGTTTTGCTTTTACTTCTGTAAAGCACATTGAACTGCCACTGTGTATGAAATGTGCTATATAAATAAACTTGCCTTGCCTTGCCTTGCTGTGAGATTAGATTAGATTACATTAGATTACATTAGATTAGATAAAACTTTATTGATCCCTTTGGGAGGGTTCCCTCAGGGAAATTAAGATTCCAGCAGCATCATAACAGATAAACAGAGAAAAGAAATAGAGGAAAATGTCTAGATAAGTTAAAATAAATTAAGTATTTACATATACAAATATAAAAAGAATAAGATATGGGGAAGAGAGGAAGGGGGGAGCTTCCTCTGTCCTCCTGTTACCCCTCCTCCCCCCCAGAGAGGAGTTGTACAGTCTAATGGCATGAGGGACAAAGGAGTTTTTGAGTCTGTTTGTCCTGCACTTGGGAAGGAGCATTCTGTCACTGAACAGACTCCTCTGGTTGCTGATGACGGTGTGCAGAGGGTGACTGGCATCGTCCATGATGTTCAATAGTTTGTCCATAGACCTCTTCTCTGCCACCGTCACCAGAGAGTCCAGCTTCATGCCGACCACAGAGCCGGCCCGCCTGATCAGTTTGTCCAGCCTGGATGTGTCCTTCTTGGATGTGTTGCCCCTCCAGCACACCACAGTGTAAAACAGGACACTGGCGACCACAGACTGATAGAACATCCACAGGAGTTTTCTGCAGATGTTGAAGGACCTCAGCCTCCTAAGGAAGTATAGCCTACTCTGTCCCTTCCTGTATAAGTGTTTGGTGTTGCAAGTCCAGTCCAGCTTGCTGTCCAGCCACAGCCCGAGGTACTTGTAGGAATCCACAGCCTCCACCTCAACTCCCTCGATCAGAACTGGTCGTGACCTTGGTCTGGACCTCCCAAAGTCAATTACCAGCTCCTTGGTCTTCGAGGTGTTGAGCTGCAGATGGTTCCTGTTGCACCACACAACAAAGTCCCTCACCAGGCTCCTATACTCCTCCTCTCTGTCGTCACTGATACACCCCATGATGGCTGTGTCATCGGCAAACTTCTGAATGTGACACAGCTCTGAGTTGTATCAGAAGTCCGCGGTGTACAGGGTGAAGAGAAGAGGGGCCAGCACCATGCCCTGGGGTGCTCCGGTGCTGCTAATCACAGTGTCAGACATGATGTCCTTCAGCCTGACGTACTGCGGCCTGTCGGTGAGGTAGCTGGAGATCCAGGTGACCAGGCAGGGGTCCACTCGCATCCTGTTCAGTTTGTCCTGAAGCAATAGGGGCTGGATGGTGTTGAAGGCACTCAAGAAGTCTAAGAAGAGGATCCTCACTGTGCCATTTCCCTTATCCAGATGCAAGTGGGCTCGGTGTAGCAGGTAGAGGATGGCGTCTTCCACACCAACACCTGCCTGGTATGCAAACTGCAGACAGTCCTGGGAATGTTGTACCTGGGGTCTGAGGAGGCTGAGGAAGAGCCGCTCCAACGTCTTCATCAGATGTGAAGCGAGTGCCACCGGTCGGAAGTCGTTCAGCTCGCTGGGCCAATTCTTTTTGGGAACTGGAATGATACATGATGTCTTCCAGAGGGTGGGCACTCTCTCCAGCTGCAGGCTGAGGTTGAAGATGCGTTGGAGTGGTTCATCCAGTTCAGCAGCACAGGTCTTCAGTAGTCGGGGACACACCTTGTTCGGGCCTGCTGCTTTCCTGGGGTGAAGCTTCCTCAGTTGACCTCTGACCTGGTCTGCAATAATGCATGGAGGAGTCTGTGTTGAGGAGGGGGAGGAGGGGGCTGCTGTGATGACTGGGGGGAGGTGTGTTGAGGGAAGAAGGAGAGATGGCTGCAGTGAGGGAGAGGGTGGGGGGGATGTGGGCTGGTTGAACCGATTGAAGAAGTCATTCAACTCATTCGCCCTCTCCACTGTCCCCTCAATGACTCTGGTCTTTGTATTGTGGCCTTTGATGGTTTTCACACCTTCCCAGACTTCCCTCATGCTGTTCTCCTTCAGCTTCTGCTTCACCTTTCTCCTGTAGCTGTGAGGAAGGAGTTCTAGTCTGTACAAGACTTCATTGATGCAGTCCAGCACTTTAAAAGGCCCAATAAAATGTGGCTGGAGCTTTATGCAGGAGTTGGGTTCCCTGAAGTTTCTAGTAGCTACCCAAACTCTGTCAGCTGGGTTGTATGTTGGAGTTTCTCCAGGGTGCTTATCAACATACTTCTTGTACTTGGCATTGATAGTCTCGATCTGCTGGTGGACCTCCTCCCATATTGCCTGGTTGTGAAAGAACCACTCTTCAACAGCTGGGACCTGGCTGGGTGTATCATCCCAGGGGAACAGAGGCAGCTGGTAGCCAAGTATGCACTGGAACGGTGTTAGTTGGGTTGCAGAGTGCTTGAGGGAGTTTTGTGCATACTCGGCCCATGGAAGGAAATGTGCCCAATCCCCCTGGTTGCGCATGCAGAAGATCCTCAAGAAACAGCTGATTTCTTGGTTGGCTCTCTCGACTTGTCCATTAGACTGAGGGTGGTATCCAAATGTCAGACTCACAGAAACCCCTAGTCTTTCCATGAAGGACCTCCAGAAGAGTGAGATGAACTGGGAGCCTTGATCACTTATAATGTCTTTAGGGAGACCATAGTATTGAAAAACTTGTTGGAACAGTAGTTCTGCTGTTTGGGCTGCAGTGGGAATGCTGGGTAAGGGAATCAGCTTGAGGGCTTTGGAGAAGCGATTAATGGTTACCATAATTGTAGTGTTATCTTGTGAGGGAGGAAGGTTGGTGATGAACTCTATGGCTATATGGGACCAGGGTGTCTGGGGCACAGGGAGGGGACAGAGTTTACCAGCAGGTGGAGTTCTGGGTACTTTGGCTTGTGCGCATGATGCAATGAACTGGTTGATCTCAGTGAGCACGTTTTCCCACCAATATTTGTTCCAAAGCATCTGATGGGTGCGATGGCTGCCTGGGTGTCCTGTGGCAGGTGATGCATGTGCCCATGTGATGAGTCTGCTTCTGAGTTGTTTGGGCACATATAGTACACCTGGTGGAAGATTGTCGGGAGGTTGTTGGGGTTGAGAGTTTCTGATTTCTCTGTCTAGGTCCCAAGTGATGGACAGGATGAAGCATTGAGAAGGGAGGATGGAATATCAAGTCAAGTTGTCAAGTTTATTTGTATAGCACTTTTAACAATAAACATTGTCGCAAAGCAGCTTTACAGAATTTGAACGACTTAAAACATGAGCTAATTTTATCTCTAATCTATCCCCAATGAGCAAGCCTGTGGCGACGGTGGCAAGGAAAAACTCCCTCAGACGACATGAGGAAGAAACCTCAAGAGGAACCAGACTCAAAAGGGAACCCATCTTCATTTGGGTAACAACAGACAGCACGACTATAACATTAACAGTTTTAACATGAAGTCAGTTTCGTTGATGTTATAAACTCTTCATTGATGGAAACTTGAGTGCAAAACTGTTCATGACAACTGCAGTCCTAAACTTAGTAAGTCAACTGTAGTCCTCAGCCATAAAAGCACTGCTGTAAGAGTCCAGAGCGTCTTCCAAGTGTGACTTTCAACTGTCCATATGGGGCCATCCTCCACAGGAGCAATGCAATGAGACTCCAACCAGACACAGGGCACCAGGATGAATCAAGCAGGTCCGAGGAGCAGAAGAGGTCAGCATCTCGATCCCAGGACCAACATGTAACTCAGAGGGACAGATTTGTGGGGAAGGGGAGAGAGAGAGAGGGAGAGAAAACACAGGTTGTTAGGTACGCCCAATGTCACCTGAATAAGTAGGAACAGTATACATATTGCACTGAGTACAAGCAGGGACTCCAGCAACTAACTGTGACAGCATAGCTAAAAGGGGAAAGCCAGAAGGTAACACAGGCATGAGGGAGCCCCAGGACATAAAGCAGCCAGCCACTACACTGGCAAGAAACTCAAGCGAGCAAGCGAGTGGGACTGACAGCATCCATACATCCTAGTTTACCAAAACACTCTGTCTGAGGACCCTCCAGATCTACACCTTTACCTCATAAAACACCATTAACAAAAGGCTTGACTAAACAAATATGCTTTCAGCCTAGACTTAAACACTGAGACTGTCTGATTCCCAAACACTACTTGGAAGGCTGTTCCATAACCGGTGGGCTCTGTAAGAAAAGGCTCTGCCCCCTGATGTAGCCTTCACTATACGAGGTACCAGCAGATAGCTTGCACCTTTTGATCTAAGTAGGGGTGGCGGGTCATACAGGAGCAGAAGTTCACTCAGGTACTGTGGTGCGAGACCATTCAGTGCTTTAAAGGTCAATAGTAGTACTTTATAGGTTGACGTGGGGTGGCCTTGGGCTGAGGTGCCCTTGAGCAAGGTACCTAACTCCTGACTGCTCCCCTGGCACTGTGTGTGGCTGCCCACTGCTCTCGGTGTGTGTGCGCGTGTGTTCACTGCTTCAGATGGGTTAAATGCAGAGGATGAATTTCACTGTGCTTGAAGTGTACATGTGACAAATAAAGGTTTCTTCTCTTATAATCAATATGAAATTTGATTGGGAGCCAATGCAGTGTGGATAAGACAGGGGTGATGTGGTCATATTTTCTAGTTCTAGTAAGGACTCTTGCTCCTGCATTTTGAACTAACTGGAGCTTGTTTATGCACTTATTGGAACATCCAGACAGTAAGGCATTACAATAATCCAACCTGGAGGTAGCGAAAGCATGAACTAGTTTTTCCGCATCATGTAGTGACATTAAATTTCTTATCTTAGCAATATTTCTGAGATGAAAGAAAGCTATCCGGGTAATGTTATCAATGTGAGTTTTGAATGAAAGACTGGGGTCAATAATCACTCTGAGGTCTTTTACTGCTGCACATGAAGAAACAGAAAGGTCATCCAGAGTTACTGTGTAATCAGAAAACTTACTTCTAGCTGCATGTGGTCCTAGTACAAGTACTTCAGTCTTGTCAGAGTTAAGCAGAAGGAAATTAATAAGCATCCAGTGTCTAATGTCCTTCACACATTCCTCAATTCTATTAAGCTGGTGTCTCTCATCAGGTTTTGCAGAAACATACAACTGTGTGTCATCAGCATAACAGTGGAAACTAATACAATGTTTATGAATAATATCACCCAGAGGTAACATATATAAAGAAAAAAGCAGTGGACCCAAGACAGAACCTTGTGGAACACCAAACTTTACCTCAGTACATCTAGAAATATCACCATTGATATCAACATACTGATAACGATCAGTTAAATAAGAGCTGAGCCAGGAGAGAGCTGTCCCCTTAACTCCCACAACATTTTCTAGTCTATCCAGAAGAATGTAATGATCAATGGTATCAAATGCTGCACTAAGGTCAAGCAATACAAGCAGCGAGACACAGCCCTGATCAGACACCAACAGTAGGTCGTTTACTACTTTAACCAAAGCTGTCTCTGTGCTGGGGCGGCACGGTGGTGTAGTGGTTAGCGCTGTCGCCTCACAGCAAGAAGGTCCTGGGTTCGAACCCCGGGGCCGGCGAGGGCCTTTCTGTGCGGAGTTTGCATGTTCTCCCCGTGTCCGCGTGGGTTTCCTCCGGGTGCTCCGGTTTCCCCCACAGTCCAAAGACATGCAGGTTAGGTTAACTGGTGACTCTAAATTGACCGTAGGTGTGAATGTGAGTGTGAATGGTTGTCTGTGTCTATGTGTCAGCCCTGTGATGACCTGGCGACTTGTCCAGGGTGTACCCCGCCTTTCGCCCGTAGTCAGCTGGGATAGGCTCCAGCTTGCCTGCGACCCTGTAGAAGGATAAAGCGGCTAGAGATAATGTGATGTGATGTGTGTCTCTGTGCTATGATTAGATCTAAATCCTGACTGATACATTTCATGGATGTTATTCCTATGTAAATATGAGCATAACTGCTGTGCCACAGCTTTTTCAAGGATCTAATGGGATAGGCAGCAGAGTCCTGATAAGAGGGCAAAAAGATTCATGAGAGGGCATCAGCCTTAGTATTCTTGGAGCCAAGGCAGAAAGAGATGGTGAAATTGAATCTTGTGAATAAGATAGCCCATCTGGCCTGACGAGGGTTTAACCACTTGGCCTTCCGGAGATATTCTAGGTTCTTATTGTCTGCTAGGATTATGAACTGGTGATTGGCACCTTCCAACCAGTGGCGCCATTCTTCAAAGGCTAGTTTGATTGCGAGTAGCTCCCGATTCCCCATGTAATAATTTCTTTCTGCTAATGAGAGTTTCCTTGAAAAGAAGGCCACTGGATGAAGTTTCTGTTTCTCCCCAAAACATTGGGAGAGAACCACCCCTACCCCTGTGTCCGAGGCATCAACTTCCAGGGTGAAAGTCTTGGAAGGATCTGGATGCTGTAGGATGGGGGCAGAGGTGAAGGCTTTCTTGAGATGACAGAAGGCTTCTTCTGCTGTGGGGTTCCATTGAAGGTGCTTGAGCCCCTTCTTGAGAAGTGCTGTCAAGGGGGCGGCGATTGAGCTGAACCCTCTAATAAACCGGCGATAGAAGTTTGCAAAACCTAGAAAATGCTGAAGGTCTTTGATGGAAGTGGGAATGGGCCAAGATGTAACTGCAGAGACCTTTGACGAGTCCATACAAACTCCCTCAGAACTGATGATGTATCCAAGGAAGGAGATACACGTTTGATGGAACTCACATTTTCTGCTTTAACATAGAGATAATTCTGGAGCAGACGTTGAAGAACTTTTCTTACATGCTCTTTGTAGTAAATCCCTGATGTGGGTGGAGTACAGAAGCATGGCAGGCAGGAACTGAATTCTTGCAAACTTTATTTATTCTCAGCTTTGCAGTGCTATTCACACACACACACACACACACACACACACACACACACACACACACACACACATTAATTGATAGCAGGTGTAATGACTTAGCCACTTACCTTCCCTGACCCCGGCCTCCATTCACAAACTGCCGCTTGGCCATGCCCCCATTGCCACATACCCCCACCGCCCGACTCAGGCCAGGGAGCCATCCAGCCTGAAGCAGACTCCCCCCCCCAATGGGACAGGAAGTCCGCCACCACCATCTGTGCCCCTGGCCTATGGACTACCTCGAACTTAAACGGCTGGAGGGCGAGATACCAGCAGGTGATCCACGCACTGGCATCCTTCATGCGGTGGAGCCACTGGAGGGGCGCGTGGTCTGAACAGAGAGTGAAAGGGTGCCCCAGCAGGTAGTATTGGAGGGCGAGGACCACATATTTGATGGCAAGACACTCTTTTTCGATCGTGCTGTACTTGCTTTCATGCATCGAGAGTTTACGGCTGATGTACAGCACGGGGCGCTCCTCGCCCTCCACCTTCTGGGACAAAACAACCCCCAGCCCTCTGTCTGATGCGTCAGTCTGCAAAATAAAGGGGAGAGAGAAGTCAGGGGAGTGCAAAAGTGGCCCCCTACACAGTGCAGCTTTTACCTTGGAGAAAGCCTGTTGGCACTGCTCCATCCACTGGACCGGATCCGGAGCCCCCTTTTTAGTGAGATTGGTTAACGGGTTGGTGACATCCGAATAATTAGGTAGAAACCTACAATAATAGCCAGCCATCCCCAAGAACTGTCTCACCCCCTTTTTGGTTTTGGGCCTCAGGCAGGCCCATGACCCAAGTGGAACCCCAGATACCATACTTCCACCCACCCAATTGCACACTTCTTCGAGTTAGCTGTGAGACCTGCATGCCTCAGCGACTTTAGAACGGCCCTCAGATGTTTCAGGTGCCTCAGCCAATCATGGCTGTAGATTATTATGTCATCTAAGTATGTGGCTGCGTAGGCAGTGTGAGGGCAGAGGACCTTGTCCATGAGCCGCTGGAACGTAGCAGGTGCCCCAAATAACCCAAAAGGGAGTATGACAAATTGGTGTAATCCAAACGGTGTGGAAAAAAGTCGTTTTCTCTCAGGATAGAGAAGTCAAGGGGATCTGCCAATATCCCTTCGTTAGATCCAGTGTCGAATAAAAGCAAGCAGCGCCTAACCAATCAAGCAACTCATCAATGCGAGGCATTGGGTATGCATCAAATTTAGACACCACATTGACTTTTCTATAGTCCACACAGAACTGGACCAACCCGTCGGTCTTGGGAACCAGGACCACTGGGTTGCTCCAGTCAAAGTGGAACTCCTCAATTATGCCCATTTCGAGCATGGCCTTAAGTTCATCCTGAACCACCTTTTTCTTGTGTTCGGGCAAGTGGTAAGAGTGGCTATGCACTACCACCCCTGGGGGCACCTCAATGTGGTGTTCTATGAGGTGGGTACGACCGGAAAGGGGCGAAAACACATCAGAAAATTCCTTTTGCAACTTGGCCACCTCCGTGAGTTGGGCTGGTGAGAGGTGGTCTCTACAAGGGACCGGAGTGGTTCATGATGTTACTTTTTTACCTCCGGCCCCAGCTTCGCCTTCTCCAGGACTACCGATGCCAATGCCACGGGGACCTCCTCATTCCAATGTTTAACAGGTTGAGGTGGTAAATTTGCAGTGCCCTGCCCCTATCCATTTGCCTCACCTCATAGTCAATGTCCTGACTCGCCGTGTGACCTCGAAGGGTCGTTGCCACTTGGCGATTAATTTGGAGCTCAATGTGGGCAATAATATGAGCCCTTTATCTCCCAGTGTGAATTCTCTAAGGTGCTTACCCCTGTCATACAGCCAGATTTGATGTTCTTGTGCCTGCCGTAAATTCTCATGGGTTAGGTGCATGAGTGTGTGGAGTTTTGCATGCAGGTTGAGAAGGTATTGAATTTCATTCTTGTTAGGCGAAGGTCCCTCTTCCCAATTTTCCCGTAGCATGTCCAAAATGCCACACTGCTTACGCCCATATAATACTTCAAATGGTGAAAAACCAGTGGAGGGTTGCGAGACCTCTTGTACTGCAAATAACAGGGGCTCAAGCCATTTATCCCAATTACGTGCATCCTCACTTACAAATTTCCAAATTATGTTTTTGAGGGTTTGATTAAAATGCTCCACTAAGCCATCTGTTTGTGGGTGATAGATACTGGTGTGGATAGACTTAATCCCCAATAATCCATACAGTTTGTGTAGTGTGCGTGACATAAATGCAGTACCTTGGCCTGTCAGGATTTCTTTTGGTATCCCGACCTGGGAGATAATACAAAAGAGTGCTTCTGCAATACTGCGTGCAGAAATATTGTGGAGAGGCACTGCTTCTGGATATCGCATTGCATAGTCCACCAGAACTAAAATAAAGTGATAACCCCATGCTGACTGATCTAATGGCCTGACGAGATCCATACCAATTCTCTCAAATGGGATCTTGATTAGAGGGAGAGGGCGCAAAAGCACTTTTGGAGTAGCCATGGGATTTACTAATTGGCATTCGCGGCACGCTGCACACCACTGACGGACGTCCCCACGAATCCCTGGCCAATAGAACCGGGCCATTATTCTGGCTAGTGTTTTATCTTGCCCTAAGTGTCCAGTCATGGGATTAAAGTGAACCGCATGGAATACGAGTTCCATACGGCTCTTTGGGATCAACAACTGGGTTATTTCTTCACTAGTTTGAGTGTCCTGTGTCACTCGGTACAACCTGTCTTTAATAATAGCAAAATAAGGGAAGGCTGGTGTTGCGCTTGGCTGAAGAGTTTGACCATCGATTACTCTCACTTGGTCAATAGCAGGCTGTAGAGTCTCATCTCACGACTGCTTTAATGGGAAATCCTCAAGGGACTCCCTGAGAGAGGGAGGAGGAGCGGCTACTCCTCACTCCTCATCTCGCTCTGAAGCAGTGCTGACATAGATGGCTCTGTGACAGCTTCTCCAGTCAACGCCACACTGGGATCTTCCCATGACATACTAGTGCAGGACCCACTATGTGTTAAATATTCCATCATCTTTTTAAATCCTGGCCAATCAGTCCCCAAAATCAATGAGTGGGTGAGACAAGGATTAACCGCCACCTTTATTCTATGCATTTGGCCCCGGAATAGAATACGGACAGACACTAAGGGATAATTGTGAACTTCCTCTTGCACATACAACACTTTCACTGCTTGTGCTCTCCCCAATGCCTCACCTTGCACCAGGCGTTGGTGAATTGAGGTCTGATTACAACTGGAATCCACCAATGTGTGATATGTATCACCTTGAACATGTACCGGTATGCGATATGTTCCGGCCTGATTGGGGGCGGTCTCTGGTGTGTCAGGGCTCCAGATTACAGCTTCCACCCCCCTTGAGGAGCCCTGATTCTGGAGATGCTCTGGCTCCCCCCAGTGCCAGCATACCGGCTCAGGCTTTCCCTCTGCACTGGTGTTATGGGTGTCACTCACCTGAGGGGGGGAGGACACAGACACAGAAGAGGGAGACGGGAAAACACCACGGGTGCAACAAGCTGGCTGGGGAGGAGCCGGCCTCCGCCTCCATTTTGGGGGAATGGAGTGAGGACAAGAGCAAGAGAGAGGGGAGAGAGAGAGGGAGAAGAGAAATGAAGAGAGGCGCCTTCGCCTTGTCTGCCTGCCGTCAGAACCACCACCAGATGGTCCTCTGCCAACTCGATGGCTCATTGGAGTGATGCCAGGTGATGACACTGGACCCATTCCACCATTCCTTCCAGAAGCCAAGAGATGGACTGTTCCAGTGCTACCAGGTCGATGATCCTGTCGGTGTCGCAGTCTTCTGCCCTCAGCCACCGCCAGCAGGCATCCTGGAGTTGTTGGCCGAATGCAAACGGCTGGCCGACCTCTTCCAGTGTCAACTTCCCAAACCACTGGCGGTGTTGTTCCGGGGATTGGCCGACCCGCTGCAAGATGGCTGTTGGCAGGGAGCAGCTGTGCCGCAAGCTGCGCCTCACCAGTCAGGAGTGAGAGGAGGTGTGCTGCACGCTGCTCAAGTGGTCACCCCCACGTTTGGGCTGCTTGCTCGAAGAGAGTGATGAAGGCTTTGGGCTCGTCATGCAGGCCCATCTTCATGAGGGTGATGTGAGGGGAGTCCATGGCGGTGATGGTGGATGCCCCTGCTGATGCCAGCAGATGCCAGAACGCCTGGCGATCTTCCCGCTGGGCCAGCATCAAGGCTTCAAAGCGTTGCTCTTGCTCCTTCCAGAGGGTGGTCAGCGCTTGATGCTGGTTCTGCTGGGCAGCAGTGAGGGCATGGATTATCTCCATAAATGGGGAGGACTCCATGGGGTGGTTCCCTTCCATATTCAGGTCCCGGGTTTCAGCACCACTGTAGTAAATCCCTGATGTGGGTGGAGTACAGAAGCATGGCAGGCAGGAACTGAAGTTCTTGCAAACTTTATTTTTTCTCAGCTTTTCAGATTCACTCATGTGCTATTCACACACACACACACACACACACACACACACACACACACACACACACACACACACACATGTTCTGGTCAGGAGTCAGATCTTCTCTACTCTCCCCCTCCTTTTATGCTCCATCCCTGCAACAAACAAACACACACACACACACACACACACACACACACACACACACACACATTAATTGACAGCAGGTGTAATGACTTAGCCACTTACCTTCACAGACCCCACCCTCCATTCACAAACTGCCACTTGGCCATGCCCCCGTTGCCACACTCTTGATGACTTCCTTCGTCTGGGGAGTATATCAGGATGTCATCGGTATATGCAATAGCATATTTGCCCAGCATGTCACGTAGCACGTCGTTGACAAGGCACTGGAACACGCTAGGTGCCAAAGAAAGGCCATATGGCATTACCCATTATTCGAAGTGATCGGCGGTAGTGCTGAATGTGGTTTTCCATTCATCTCCCTTTTTGATCCTGATGAGATTGTATGCGTTGCGTAAATCAAGCTTCGAGAAGATTTTTGCTGATCTAAGTTGTTCCAGGGCTGCGGGAACAAGAGGAAGTGGATAAGGGAATTTCACTGATACCTGGCTCAATCCCCTGTAGTCAATACATGGGCAAAGGCCCCGCCTTGTTTTTCCACAAAGAAGAAGCCTGGTCTTCAAGGCTGGAGACCTTGAAGGGCAGATGTAACCCTGCTTGAGAGCCTCCTGAAAGTACTCTTCCATAGCTGCTTGCTCTTTCTGAGACAGAGGGTATATACACCCCCAAGGTGGTGACATACCTGGCAGGAGGCTAATCATGCAGTCATATGGTCTGTGAGGTGGCAGACCACAGGCTTTTCCCTTGCTGAAAACCTCCTTGAGATCCAGATAACATTCGGGAACATCGTCCAGAGTGTTCAGCTGAGGGCTTTCCACAGAGGTGGATGCAAAAGTGACTTGAGGACGAGCAATGCAGCCCTGAAAACATGCAGGTGACCACTGTAGAATGTCCTTGTTTTGCCATGAGATTAGGGGGTCGTGAAGCTGGAGCCAAGGGTAGCCAAGGATGAGATTGTGACCTACAGTAGTGGTGACATAGAATGAGAGAAGCTCTGAGTGTATGGCACCCACTTAGATGCAGAGAGGAGCTGTGCGAAGGGTGACAAAGCCATCTCCTATTGGTCCTCCATCGATGGTCCGAATGCTGAGTGCACTGTGAAGCGGGGTTGTTGGCAAGTTAAACTTCTTAATGATTGTGTTGCTGATGAAGTTCCCCTCTGCCCTTGAATCCATGAAAGCAGAGAGGATATGGGTAGAAGTAGCCAATTTAAAAAGTACTGGAACCTTGAAGGATTTGGAATTGAACCTTCATATCGGACTTACATTGTGTGGAGGACCCTCTGTAGGAGATGAGCAAGAAAGACAAATGGAACAGCAATTGAGCTGGTGTTCAGGGCTACCACAGTAGAAACACAGACCCTCCTTCCTCCTCCTGGTACGTTCAGAGAGAGTTAGGCGGGTGCATGAGACGTCCATGGCAGAACTGTCCTCCGAAACTGAATCCGGTTTACCACTCTCCTGTAGGGAGGGTCAATGAGCCAAGAGATTACTAAAATGAATTGCGAGGTCAATGAGAGAATCGAGCGTGAGTTGTTCATTACGGCAGGCGAGTTCACTCGGAATCTCAGGGCGCAAACCTTGGTGAAATACAGCCTTCAGCATGGGATCATTCCATCCACTAATGTCTGCCAGTGTTCTGAATTCCAGAGCATACTTGGTCACGCTTCTGGAGCCCTGTGATATGGTGAGTAAACTTTCACCTACTTCAATCCCCTCGGGTGCATGGTCAAAAACTCTTTTGAACAGAGTGAGAAATTGCTCACAAGACTTAGTTGGCTCGCTGCCTTTACTTCAAACTGCACTGGCCCATTGCAGCACTTTTCCCATAAGGAAGGAAAGGAATATGGCAATCTCATGCTCGTCAGACATGCTAGGCATAGCAGTGAAGTACATGGAACATTGAAGAAGGAAGCCTTTACAGGTGAGTGGGGCTCCGGTGAATTTCTCCAGAGCCAGAAGTTGTAGTACTGGGCTCGGATATGACTCAGAATACATTAGGAGGGCCTGTGACATCACAGTTGCTAGTTGGGCCATTTTGGTGTTGAGGTCAGCTAGCATCTGCTGATGCTCTTCTAATAGCCTGAACTGCTCTCAACGTCCTTGGGCATTGAGAGCAGTTCGCTTTGCCTCTTCTGCTACATCCATGGTGGCAAAGTATCCTGTCACGGTGCAGGCACTTATGGATATATGCACAGAAGAGTGACGAGGAGCAAACAGTAACAGAGCCAAAATGAGAGGTGAAAATCAGAGTCATAGAACTAGCGAGGGTCAGGCGATCAGCAAACAGCATTAAGGGGGAAAGACAAAGAGCGAAAATGGAAAATAGACAAGCAAGAGTCAGAAGAACAAGTCAGTCAGAAAACAACAAGGCTTGGTATGCACTGATATAGGCAGAACAATACTTCACAATGGAGTGGTGTGAGAGAGAGGTTTACATAGGCAGGGGGACTAATTGGCACGTGCATCAGATAGACTCTCGGGTCCACTCCAGACAGCACGCGCTCCAAGCGGACTCTCACGCGCGCTGTAAACAACTCGCACCTGCACAGGATTAAGGCACGATCAGCGTGCCTATATAAAAACTGTGAAAACCCACTTACTTTGCAAAGTATTGAGGTGCATTGCTGACACATTACTGAGCCTTATTTCCTCGCTTGGTTTCCTGATCCCTGATTTCCTGTTTCTCGTCTTTGATTCTGCTGAGTCTACGATAGCCTGTTTGTGCCTCGCTCGACCTATCGCCTGTTTCACCGTTTTATGATTTTGCCTCCTGTTCTGGATTGTTTACCTGTCTTCACTTGTATTAATAAACACACCTTATGTACTTACATCCATCTCCCAACCATCTCTGACAGAATACTTCACACTCCCTGATAAAGAGAAGCACATTCACCTGTTCATATGGCATGTTCAGGAACAAACTAATGTTAATGGCGCTAAAACAGCCACTGTCAAATGGTGCAGTTGGAGTGTTGGACTCAGACTCAACTCAGATCAATAGTGGACTTGACTCGGACTCGACTCAATTTTTTTTTTCATGACTTGGACTTGACTCGGATTTGAGACTGGATTCGGACTCGAGGTTTAGTGACTTGACTACAACGCTGTATTCCATAAATGTTAAACTCCTCCATACAGCAAGCGTTTTCATATTAATGACAATATATTTTTCTTATTTAAATAACACATTTAAAAAATCTATTAGTCTAAGATTTTGTGGCATGTTCACTATACAATGTGAAGTAGCTCTCTTTATGAATGAGCTGCTAACATACTGTACAATCAATAATGTATTGGAATGAGCACATTAATATAAACCTTTAATTCGTTTTGCGTCCCAAACTACTGTTTGATCTGCTCTTAGAGAAAAGGAATCAACACCTTCTAAACTAAACATAACTGAAAATTCAGCAGTGCTCTGATATAAAAAGAAGTAATGGCTTAAAAGTGAAACAAGAAATGATGGTCAAACAACATTTTTCTATTCACATGATTTGCATCAGTAGATTTGGCCTTGAGCACACAAAAGACACACAAAATTCAATGTGTTGTTGTGTGCAAATGTTTGGTTTGATGTGTGTCTGTGTGTTTGTGTGTTGTTTTGGAAAGCTGCCAGAATGCATTTTTTATATCGAGAGAAAGTGTGGCGTTTTAAATTACATGTTGACGCAATGTGAGCCCACAGAAAGAAAAGAGCATTTAGTTCTTCAAGGCGTATGAGGTAGGAAGCTCTCCAAATGGTGCTGAGGTACTATTTACAATCCAAATTTCAGTCTTATATTAATTATGGGTTTTCTGTTTTTTATTTTTATACAGGGTGGTGTGTATTCACCTTTTCCCCTTTAACTTTTCCATATTTTGCATGTTTTGTGGTGTTAGAACCTGGATCTGAAACGGACTTAATTGGAATTATATGGGGTGGCATGGTGGTACTGGCACATCTGATTAGGATGCCTCCTGGGCGCTTTCCTTTGGAGGTTTTTTGGGCACGTCCAACTGGGAGGAGACCTCGGGGTAGACCCAGAACATGCTAGAGAGATTATATATCTCATCTGGCCTGGGAGCACCTTGGGATCCCCCAGGAGGAACTGGAAAGCGTTGCTGGGGAGAGCTACACCTGGAATATCCTGCTTAGCCTGCTGCCACCACGACCCAACTTCAGATAAGCGGAAGAAAATGGATGGATGGATGGATGGATGGATGGATGGTGGTGCAGTGGTTAGCACGGTCACCTCATGGAAAGAAGGCTCTGGGTTCAAACCTGGCAGCTGATTGGGGTCTTTCTGTGTGGAGTTTGCATGTTCTCCTTGTGCCTGTGTTGCTTTCCTCCCACAGTCCAAAGATATGTAGATTAGGTCAGCTGGCTACTCTAAATTGCCTATAGGTGTGAATGTGAGTGTGAATGGTTGTTCGTCTCTGTGTTAGCCCTGCAATAGATTGGTGACCTACCCAGGGTGTATCCCGCCTCTCACCTGAAGTCAGCTAGGATTGGCTCCGGCTTCCCCTATGGATGGATAATGGATGGATGGAATTGTATGTCATGAAATTACACAAACAATTCCATAACATTGAAGTGCGGCAGGAGAGGGGGCTCAATATAGATTGTAAAATTATTCCCAGTTAAGTCCAAAAAATCAAAGTCCTTCCCATGCCAGAAGCTGGTCTTCCCAGGCAATCTCCTGTACCAGTACTAACCAGGCCTCTTAAGGCATATTGAATGGCACTGATCTCTACTTCTATAGCCATCAGCCTCTTGCTTCTTATACAGCTAGGGTTACAGTGGGGGGCTAGTCCTCTGGTAACCACAAGAGTTTGACTTCCCCACTCATATCCGTATTGTAGCATGCCTTGCCAGATGACAGTAGGTAACCATTTTTATGATGGTCTTTGGTATGACCCGACCGCAAGTAGAACTCATGATCTCCTGATTGAGAGGCAGACACTAACCACTAGGCCAACTCGTGGTCAGTTAAGTCCAATTAAGTCAGTTCCAGGTTGTAGCATCATAAAATGCAAAAACGATCAAGGGAGATGATTACTTAAGCAACACACTGTGATTCTCTTAGTATTTTATAAATTGGACAATTCCTGGACATGGTCTGGGCTTTAAAACTGCTGTGGAAAATAGTGTTAGCCAGTGACTCAAATTATCCCAGTTTGGTCATTGTATCATACCAACAATAAAAATAGGTACCCTATGGGTACATGTGGCTACTGCTTATAAATAAAATAGTTTTCTGATACCATGTCCATACAGTAAATATAGCATATATACATATTATCAATGATACGCACCTCATCTCTTGCAAGCATCACCAAGCTGTGAGCAACATCAGGGCTTGGAGTATTTTGGTTACCAATTTTGTTTACTATGTTTTGTTCAAAATACAGTGCTGTGAACTAGATCTATTTTCAAAATAGTAATAAAGAAAGCACTTGTTCATGAATTGTCTTTAGCATTATTTAGTATTAATGAGCACATTTTGTTTCACAAGTGTAGTGTAAAGACTCTAAAATAAAATTTAAAAAAAATTAAGCGAATAGCAGAAGTTTGATATCAGATTTTCAATATATCTGCCAAAAAGCTCAAAAAAACTTACAAAACCTTTCATTTGACCTTTCAGAAGGACCAAGCAAAAGCTGTAATAATTAAAAGGTAACTTTTCTTAAAATAAACACTACTTACTTGATATCGAATCAGTAGTCTTGGCAAACCACAAGGTGAATTTCGTTTATCTTTTTATCTGCCGATTATCTTCCGATACTACGAAGTTATAACGATGTTTCTCTTATTTTGTTTCTGGGTCTGATTGGTTCTGAAGTTTATCAAGAAGTAGAACGGGTAATCAAAGTTGATCAGGATAAGTGCTGATTGATTACAAAGTTTCGCAGTTGTTACACTTATTCTTACATTCTTACAACACGATGACATAGTGGCTTCACCACTTGTTCTTGTGTACCTTTGATAACGCGAGATCAACTGTTCGTATTGCGAGATCATGATTCGCTGTTCTGGTGATTGTAATGCTTATGCATATGCGCAGTGCGCTATTGTTACACTCATTCTTACATTCTTACAACACAATGACATAGTGGCTACTGCCTCACTTCTATGAGGCAGTAGCCACAATAACTCATCATCATCATCATCATCGACACAACAGTGCAAATTAATCAACACTGTTTCACACCTCAGGTTAGTTGTGTTGTGTATCTTGATTGGATGCAGAGGATTCTGCTGGCTCAGGTTGATAGACACCAGATTATCCTGAAGGTCTTGTTCAATCGAGGTGAGAGAGAGGGAACCAGACTCCACATAACTAAAACAGTCAGGGAAGGTAGGTAACACGGCAGGTTAGGCATCTTGTGGAAATGTCATTTCTAAGTGAAAAATACGAAACAAAACAATGGACATCTGAGTCACATTTCTTTGCTGGAAGCTCAATATTGGATATTGAGTGGCTCGATAGTTAAGAGCTCTGGGTTACTGATCAGATGGTTGGGATCCAAGCCCCAACACCACCAAGCTGCCACTGTTGGGTCCTTGAGCAAAGCCCTTAACCCTCAAGAACACTGTACCATGGATGATCCTGCGCTCTGGCCCCCAACTTCCTAATAAGCTGGGATATGCAAAGAAAATAATTTCACTGTGCTGTAATGTATATGTGACAAATAGAGGCTTCTTATAGTGTTGTAAAAATATGATCAGCATTGCCATCAGGCTTGAGAGATATGACAGCTCCATTATATAAAAGTCCATAGGGTACAGATAAGATCCTGTTTATACCCACTTGAGTATCAGGATGATATGCGTGGAAAAATGCAGGTGTAACTTCACTGAACAGACATTTAATGCACATCACACAAACTATTTCAAGAAGTGTGATATGTATTTCAGCTGGATGTTATTCAAGTGGACAGAAATATCCATGTGTCTCTCCAAGCCATATGTAATAACTAAACTCCTTCTAGCATATTATGTCTTAAAGCATATGGTCAATGTCCTCCATCCAGGGTTCCTACACATTTTCCATTTCAAAATTCCATACTTTTTCCATACTCAAATTTCACAGTACATTTTTCAGACCATAGTTGACATCACATTACAAATAACTAGATGTTTATTCTTTAAATTAATTATTTTAAAATCTCATCTCATTATCTCTAGCCATTTTATCCTGTTCTACAGGGTCGCAGGCAAGCTGGAGCCTATCCCAGCTGACTACGGGCGAAAGATAGGGTACACCCTGGACGAGTCGCCATGTCATCACAGGGCTGACACATAGACACAGACAACCATTCACACCTATGGTCAATTTAGAGTCACCAGTTAGCCTAACCTGTATGTCTTTGGACTGTGGGGGAAACCGGAGCACCCAGAGGAAACCCATGCAGACACGGGGAGAACATGCAAACTCCGCACAGAAAGGCCCTCGTTGGCCATGGGGCTCGAACCCGGACCTTCTTGCTGTGAGGCGACAGTGCTAACCACTACACCACCGTGCCGCCGATTTTAAAATCCAACTGTTAATATGTATGTTACATTATGAGTATGTAAGCTAGTGTGTTGCCGAATAATTGTCAGAAGCAAGCGAGTAATTGTTGATATAATATTCTTTCATAGGGCCCAAAATTTCTAGTGGCACCCCTGTGGCATGGTATTGTAGCTCATACAAATCAATTACAACCAAACCCAGACAAGTTCAACGCACAGCATTTTATTCAAGCTGCAATACTAAAATAATGCTGTGTTATTCTGTGTTTGGGGCAGCACGGTGGTGTAGTGGTTAGCACTGTCACCTCACAGCAAGAAGGTTCTGGGTTCGGGCCAAGCAGCCGACAGGGGCCTTTCTGTGTGGAGTTTGCATGTTCTCCCTGTGTCTGTGTGGGTTTTCTCTGGGTGCTCTGGTTTCCCCCACAATCCAAAGACATGCGGTTAGGTTAACATGGGGTGGCCTTTGGCTGAAGTGCCCTTGAGCAAGGCACCTAACCCCCAACTGCTCCTTGGGTGCTGTAGCATAGCTGCCCACTGCTCTGGGTATGTGTGTGTGCTCATTGTTCACTTGTGTGTGTGCATGTGTTTGTTCGCTGCTTCAAATGGGTTAAATGCAGAGAGGAATTTCAGTGTGCATGTGACAAATAAAGGCTTGTTCTTCTTCATGTAAATTTGAAAAACTAAACTGATATCTTCTACCCGTAGCAATAACAGGAGGGATGTTGATGTACAACTCATCAAAAGAAAAGAGAACAGAAGTCCACTGACTTTGCTTCAAGGAATATTAGATGGAGTAACATACACACACACACACACACACACACACATGATATCTGCCATCGTTCATGCCTGGGGGCAGCACCACAACACCAGCAAAACTTGCCAGCTCTCAGCAAACTTGCAATTACCCATTCTTACATTTGTAGTGTTGCAGTGTGCATTCGCACCAAGGTTTTTTGGTTCTACATACAGTAGGTACAATGTAGCCCAAAGTGCTAATGTCAGATAGTTCACTGATGGCAAATGCCACAGAAATCACCTCAGACACATCGCACGCACATCTTGCCTCACTTAAATTCAAGGCCATCAAACTCACACTGGTTTGAGCATTTTGGCTTAATTTTATATTTTAGAAAAGAAAGTAGGGGCAATAGACTGGAAACAGAAATATTCTTTCCATACTCTAGTTTCCTTTTTCCATACTTATCCAGACCTGGAAATTACTAAAATCAAATTCCATACTTTTCCATACTGCATAAGAACCCTGTCCATCACCACCAAACAATGATCATGGAAAACACATCTAGTTGGTGATTAAATGGTTTATTGGTCTCTTTCCAGAGATTTGAAATGGCATTAAAAATCAGGATTTTCGATGAAGCTATGCAGGAGCTGTCTTCTGCATAACATCACTGGAAAGTGATAGCAATACTGGAAGTTTGTCATTAACTTTTTATTTATATGCAAGTGTATATGTCATGTAAAATTTTAGTAAGATCATGTAAGATCTGACTATCTTGTCTTTATCCTTTTCTCCTTTTGGTCAGTGTTGTATTCATAAAGTAACTTCCAATAGTGTCGAGGAATTTGAGATAGTAAACACTTTGGATATGAGGGACAGTGTTATGGTGATGATACACAGGGCAACTTTTTGGGCAATGTTGCCGAGCAATGTTGCTGGGCAATTGCGTTTTGACTCTTTTCTATTGAGATTGGGCAACATTGTTTCTTTCTGAATGGTTTTGATAATCTCTGGCAACTTTTTGAGATAAGCCAATCAGAACGCGAGTATCGAGTCATGTGACCTCCGGTGAGGTTTGGATCAGAAATTTCAAACAAATATGGCGGCCGCTCAGTGTCAGTGGAGTGAAGAGATGGAGAGACTCCTCATCTGTTTTTACGCCGGTAAGTTGTTATTTTAATATTCTATATGGAGGAATTTACCTCACCAAAGCTCTAAAAAACAACAGACAGCTTGATTAAATGGTCACAGCAAAAATTAAGACATCGATTTTTTTTAGCTAACTGTAAACTGCCGTTGCTAACTGTTGTTGCCCATTGTTAGTTGCCCTGAAAAGTTGCCCTGTGTCTCACCTAGTTGCCCGTTGCCAGCAACATTGCTCGGCAACATTGCCCAAAAAGTTGCCCCGTGTATCATCACCATTACTCTCTCCCCTGTCAATCAGAATGACACTAACCAATTGTGGGCGTCTGCAAGCTCATGTATGAGACAGATGATAGTCAGCACTTTCCTCTGAGTGTTTAGCTGCCCTGTAATGTTGTATTAATAGCAGTTTTTAAAGATGCAGTGACTTCCTTTGTCTTGATGGAAGCTCATGCTAGCCATTGACTAGCTGTCATGTAATCAAGGAGTGACAGCTAGTGGGTAGGAATTGCAAATAACAAAGTCAAGGGGAAACTCTCCTACTGACCACCACTGCAACAACATACCTGTAGTACCCCAAAGATTTTACTAAAAATTCACTTATAGCTTTTCTTATGGTTTTACCTGGAGTATCCCAGCTGTTTGCAGGCAGAGAAGCCCAGCTCAGACTCCCATGTTTCTGAACACACAGTGCTCCAGACTCCTCCATTTAACACCTGCAGCACTGAACTCTTCCCACTAACACGCACTACACAACACAGTAGGAATGAGTTATATTAGGTTTAGCATCCAACTTTTTGTATTTATGCCTTGCTGCAGGAATGCATATTGATTGGTCACTGAGAGTAGCATTGTATGCACCACAGCTGAGCTCATCTTCGCCATGTTCACAGTCAATGTGTCCATCACACTGTGCAGAGATACTGACACAGACCGATGAGCTGCACCGGAACTTCCCTCTACAGCTCAGGCCCACTGCGATGGGAGAAAAATGTGGAGATGAGAGACTATTTGATCATTTCACCTGAATACTGTAAATTCTTACTTTCAAAGATCTGTTGCTGTAATCATAAAGGCTGCCCTATGATCATATCAGGACTCTCATTCACAATATATTCATTTGTGAACACTTAAATAAATGAACTGAGCAAGAGCAATAACTTTTACAGGACATAATAAATGCCTAATGATGTCATTTTTTGCATTATTTAATGCCATCAGTACATCACTAGTCAGATGATACAGATATCTGAGACCACAGAACTTAATCAGACTGTTTATCCACAGCTCCAGTCATCTCCAAGTTTTAGATCTGTGGCCTTTGGGTTGTGCAATATAATCATGGCTGTTAATTATTCACATTGGCAGTGGCCAGTAGGTGCCGCTGGACAGGCCGAGGAGTCATACACTCACCTCCCAGACCGATGCCAAGGACAAAGATAACAATGAGCAATATGCAGACACCAATTAAAAGCTCCATTCTTCGTGCAAATAAACGACCTCTGAGTGTTTTGTCTTCTGCTTGATCACCTTTAAGTGGTGGAAATTAGAAAGGGTAAAAGTACATTACAATAACACATATACATTTTACAATGCACATCTTCTGCACTCTTAGAAAAAAAGTTAAAAATCTAAAACCCATAAGTGTTCTTTGGCTTGTCCCATGTAGAAACCATGTAGCAGAGTGTTTTTCCTATCAGAGAATGCTCCAAGAGGAACCAATTTAGGAAGCAAAGAACCATTGACCTTCTATTCAAAGATCTTTAAAGAGTATTGAGGGTAGAAATACAAGAGTAACTGAAAGAAATGTGAATGAGGAATTGGACAGAGGTGACTAAAAGATTAGATTTTATTATTGGTTTTGCTCTATGACCATGATTTTCAGAGGTTGATGGATGTTTTATATCTTTGTGAGTATTACCCGACCACACTGAAACCATGCCATGTGGAAATGCAATGCATATCAGTCTTAGTTTTTCATTGTGTGATGTGAAGAGAACTGTGAGTTGGCCTAGTGGTTAGCATGTCTGCATAGGTAAACAATTGAATTGTTAAATAAGATTGCATACAGTGGGCCGCATGGTGGTGTAGTGGTTAGCACTGTTGCCTTACAGCAAGAAGGTTCTGGGTTTGAGCCTGGCGGCCGATGGGGGCCTTTCTGTGTGGAGTTTGCATGTTCTCCCCGTGTCTGCATGGGTTTCCTCTGGGTGCTCCGGTTTCCCCCACAGTCCAAAGACATGCAGGTTAGGGTAATTGATGGCTCAATTGACCATAGGTGTGAATGTGAGTGTGAATGGTTGTTTGTCTCTATGTGTCAGCCCTGCGATGACCTGGCAACTTGTCCAGGGTGTACCCTGCCTCTCACCCATAGTCAGCTGGGATAGGATCCAGCTTGCCTGTGATCCTGTACAGGACAAGCGGTTATAGATAATGGATGGATGGATTGCATACAGCAGATCTTGATTTCTGGTTGAACCTGTCTTAATGCTTGTAAGTGTTGATATGGAATCACTACGTATTAATATATTTCACCGGTCTACCTGTTCAGTGCGACCACAAGTTGGCTTAGTGGTTAGCATGTCCGCCTCTCAACCAAGAGATCGTGAGTTCTACTCGTGGTCAAGTCATACCAAAGACCATCATAAAAATGGTACCTACTGTCATCTGGCAAGGCACACTGCAGTACAGATATGAGCGGGAAGTCAAGCTCTTGTGGTTACCAGACGTCTAGCCCCCCATTGTAACCCTAGCTGTATGAGGCCAAGGGCTATAGAAGCAGAGATCAGCACTGCCCAATGTGCCTTAAGGGCCTGGTTAGTACAGGGATGGGAGACTGCCTGGGGAGACTGGGTCTTGGCACAAGAGGGACTTTGATGTGAAGAGAATGTGCCTCAGTGAAAATCAAATAATTTCATTGTTTTGCATCTTGTTCAAGCACAAACCAGAAAACAATACTAAAGAATTACATTGCATACATTTTAATGATAAAATCATGCCACACCACATCAAAAGGCATTAGTCATCTTTGGTTCATTTTCCTTTTCAAAAAGTGACTTTCTTTTTCGAAAAATATACACCGAAAAGGTGCCATCAGGAAATTAGCATTGCTTTTAGAGGTAAGTTTAGATTTCAGAGGTAAGCTAAAGGTATCAGAAATTGCATTTCTTTGTGTTGCATATGTTTTATTGTCCATACTGATATGAGCATGAATACTTGCAAAAGTTGAGGACAAGGGTAAGGAGCATGAACATGAAATGATTTTGGACTGTCTTAGTTTTGTTCCATGATATTCAAGTTGTCCCAAGGATCACATGAAAACACTTTAATCTTTGTGCTTTTACTGACCTGACAGGAAGGGCTGAACTTTAGTAACAGGCATTCCTGGACTTGAACATTGTGCTTGGAAATTGTTGGTAGAGTCTGTCTGACAGTCTGTCTGCTCTACATTCTCAGAGCCTGGGTTATTGGTGCTGTTTTCTGCTGATATGCTGACATTGTGGCTCTCGAGGGGAGGAGTGGGAGCTGGAAGGTCTTGATCTCCAACAGACACCACCTCTAATTTTGCACTTTCCATTTGCTGTGTCTCTGCAACCTGTGAAAAGAATCTGGATTTTAAAGGGAAAGGATGGCATGGCTATGGATTGGATGGACTTCAGTTCATATGGATAAAAATGGTTATGCTTGACCACACTCCTACCTGTTCGTGGGGAACTTCACTCTCTCCTCCACCTGTTTGTGGAACCTCTACAACTCCATCCTCAAGGTCGGCTCTGGCCTCCGCCTCTGGGTCAGCCATGATTACTTTCACAAATCCAAAGCCATTAGGACTAAATGTGATTAAAGATAGTACAGATTTTTTTTTTTTTGGGGGGGGGGGGGGGGCCTGAAACAATTCCACATGCAAATGAATGGACAAGCATTACTCTATTTATTAAAATCCAGCTTTTAAGCTATGTTATCTTTGCACAGTCTGAGGAATATATTTAGGTTGGTCTATTTTGTATCACATGCACTATGATAAAATTTGTCAGTGGCACAGTACATTTTGGGAAAAAAAACCCCAAAAACATCATAATGCAAACATCATATCTTCGCAAATAAAAATATCTTGAATATGGGCAAATGTATGTAATATTTCTTATTATGATATTATTATAAACCTATATAATATTATTTAGCATGACAGAAGCTTTTACACATTTCAAGCTTTACTTTTTTTAATCAGACTATGATCAGATATTTTTTATTATTTCTAGAAATAAATGTGATCTGCCAATAGAGCAAGATTATTTTAGGCTATTTCACACTTTCTTCCTCATGTCCGCTCAGGGAGTTTTTCCTTGCCACCATGATCTCTGCCTTGCTAATTAGGGCTACATTTATACATATAAAATTTATATGAAGAATTTATATACTTCTCTAAATCTGCTTTGTGACAATGTCTATTGTTAAAAGTGATATACAAATAAAATAAAATGAAATTGTATTATTGTATTAGTAAAAGAAAGTGTAGAAATAGATTTCATAAATATATTTTAGTTTAGTGGGCGGCACGGTGGTGTAGTGGTTAGCGCTGTTGCCTCACAGCAAGAATGTTCTGGGTTCAAGCCCCGTGGCCGGTGAGGGCCTTTCTGTGCGGAGTTTGCATGTTCTCCCCGTGTCCGCGTGGGTTTCCTCCGGGTGCTCCGGTTTCCCCCACAGTCCAAAGACATGCAGGTTAGGTTAACTGGTGACTCTAAATTGACCGTAGGTGTGAGTGTGAATGGTTGTCTGTGTCTATGTGTCGGCCCTGTGATGACCTGGCGACTTGTCCAGGGTGTACCCCGCCTTTCGCCTGTAGTCAGCTGGGATAGGCTCCAGCTTGCCTGCGACCCTGTAGAAGGATAAAGCGGCTAGAGATAATGAGATGAGATGAGATTTTTAGTTTATTAAGGGGCAGCATGGTGGTGTAGTGGGTAGTACTGTCGCCTCACAGCAGGAAGGTCCTGGGTTCGAGCCCCGTGGCTGACGAGGGCCTTTCTGTGCGGAGTTTGCATGTTCTCCCCGTGTCCGCGTGGGTTTCCTCCGGGTGCTCCGGTTTCCCCCACAGTCCAAAGACATGCAGGTTAGGTTAACTGGTGGCTCTAAATTGACCATCGGTGTGAGTGTGAATGGTTGTGTGTCTCTATGTGTCAGCCCTGCGATGACCTGGCGACTTGTCCAGGGTGTACCCCGCCTCTCACCCATAGTCAGCTGGGACAGGCTCCAGCTTGCCCGCGACCCTGTACAGTGGTTACAGATCATGGATGGATGTAAGCTTGAGGAAATACTTTAGGAAATACTGGATAAATATGATTATGTTTATTCTCACTTTCTAAGGTGTTATTTTTCTGCAATGCATGGCCAACATCCTAAAGGAATCTTCAGTTTGTCTCTTAAAGGTTATATGTGGAACCCTATAACAGAGTATTACTATTGCAATTTCAGAAATAAAAAGGTTAAAATAAAACTGTACTTTTCCTTGTTGCTGAGGTGGTACCATGAAGTCTACATCTTTTTGTACAATTAGTATGTATCTTTCTCAGCCATTGCCATTCCCAAGCCCAGATGAGAAAGGAGGAGGGTTGGGTGGATAGATCTCCAATAGGAGAACATACGATGTCTGGTAGTGAAAGCCATATTCATATGGAAGCTGACAGACTGAAGACTACCAAGACCACCATCACCATGGGAAAATAGAATGTCAGAACCATGTATGAAGTGAGAAAAACAATCCAAGTTGTTGCCGACATGAGGAGATACAACCTTGCCATTCTAAGAACCAGAGGGATTGGTTGCAGTCAAGAGGCTTGCCACAGGAGATTTGCTTCTGTTCTCAGGTCATGATGAAGTTAACCTGCTCTACAGTAGCTCTGATGCTGTCCATGACAGCCTAGAGAATGCTCATCAGGTGGAAGGCATATGGCCCACAGGTCATCACAGCTTGCTTCCATATCAAAAAGAGAAAGCTGAACATGGACATCATACAGTGCTACACCCTAACAAATGACAGAAAAAGAGGAGTTCTACAACAGAAGATGGCCATCATCAAGAGCTGCCCAGGAAATAACATTACCATCATGATGGGTGATTTCAAAGACTGGCAGTGACAACAGAGGCTCTGACGAAGTCATGGGGCAGTAGGGCCTGGGAGAGGTGAATGACAACAGGGAGAGATTTGCAGACAAGCAACCTGGTCCCTGGAGGGAGTCTCTTCCATCACAAAAGAATACACAAGGGTTATACACAAATTTTACTGACTACTAGAAGGTAATAGCATGGACAGTCAGACCTTCTGGAAGCTGGTGAGACACTATGGAGTCTTGGAGAAGATCACCAAAACATCAGGAAGACTTATGAAGGGATTACCTGCAGCGTGATCCAAGGCAGGCAACTGACCAATGCCTTTCAAGTAGGGACTGGAGTGAGATAAGAATGCTTGCTGTCACCTTTCCTGTTCCTGTTGACCACTGACTGAGTTATGAAGACATCCACAGCTCAGAAATGAAACAGCATCCAGTGGGCCCTCTGGACACAGCTGGACAACCTTGACTTCACTGATGACCTTGCCCTGCTTTTCCACACCCAGCAGTAAATGCAGGAAAAGACATGCACCACTGCACACAACTCAGTCCACCTGGGCCTTAACATCCAAAAAGGTCAAACCAGCCAATGCAGCCCCATCATGCTGGAAAGTGAAGCTTTAGAGTCAGTGGAGAGCTTCACTTACCTTGGCATCATTAATCAACAATCAGGGTGGAATAGATGCTGATGTAACAGCATGAACTGGCAAAACAAGGTTGGCTTTCCAGCCACTGAGAAACATCTAGCATGTCACAAACCTGACCACCAACATCAAGATCAGGACCATGGTAAAGTCTGTGCGACTCTATGAAACTGAAACATGGAGAACACCTATCATAACCATGAAAAGAATCCAAACCTTCATTAACACCTGCCTCAGAAAGATTCTTTGGATCCACTAGCAGGACACAATCAGCAAACAAAACTTATGGAAGCAAATAGGACAGCAGCTGATAGAAGTAGAGATCCTCCAATGGTCTGGACATGGATTGGGCACACCTTCTGCAAACTTACATTCAGCATAGCAAGACAAACCATCACATGGAACCCACATGATAAAAGGAAAAGAGGCTGAACAAGGAATACCTGGCATTGCGACCTGGATGCAGCTATCAAGAGAATGGGATTCATCTAGGGACAACTGGAATGACTGGCCCTGAGTTGAGATACCTGGAGAGATATCAGCAGCCTATATGCCCCAAAAAGGGGCAGCAGGCAATGATGATGATGATGAGTATGTATCTCATCTCATTATCTCTAGCCACTTTATCCTGTTCTTCAGGGTCGCAGGCAAGCTGGAGCCTATCCCAGCTGACTACGGGCGAAAGGCGGGGTACACCCTGGACAAGTCGCCAGGTCATCACAGGGCTGACACATAGACACAGACAACCATTCACACTCACATTCACACCTACGGTCAATTTAGAGTCACCAGTTAACCTAACCTGCATGTCTTTGGACTGTGGGGGAAACCGGAGCACCCGGAGGAAACCCATGCAGACACAGGGAGAACATGCAACCTCCACACAGAAAGGCCCTCACCGGCCACGGGGCTCGAACCCAGACCTTCTTGCTGTGAGGCCACAGCGCTAACCACTACACCGCCGTGCCACCCGAGTATGTATCTTTCACCTTAAAACATGAATAGACTATACATGATTTACTGCAGCTCCAGTATTGCGATGTTTACATGATTGAACCTTGAGAGGCACTGAAGTACCTTTACTCTAAAAGCACATTAAAGGTACACCACATGCACCTTCCTTGGTAAAAGATCCATCCATCCATTATCCATAAACACTTATCCTTTGCAGAGTTCCAGGCAAGCTGGAGCCTATCCCAGCTGACTATGGGCAAGAGGTGGGGTACACCCTGGACAAGTTGTCAGGTCATCGCAGGGCTGACACATAGAGACAAACAACCATTCACACCTACAGTCAATTTAGAGTCACCAGTTAACCTAATCTGCATGTCTTTGGACTGTGTGGGAAACCAGAGCACCCAGAGGAAACCCACACAGACATGGGGAGAACATGCAAACTCCACACAGAAAGGCCCCTGTTGGCCACTAGGCTCAAACCCAGAACCTTCTTGCTGGGTTCTTTTTGCCCAGGTAAAAGATAGATGAGATCCAAATGATAGTAGAGTATGGTGACTAAAAAGTAGCACACATTTAAAGAGCTATGAAACCTAATATATATTAAAAAAAAAATCAAGGAACCTTTTCCTAAGCATATAGGACGATTTATTGTTATTTTCAGACAACAGGTATGTCTTACTTACCCAAAAATGTTATAGTATCCTCATGCTTTGTTCATCCACATGTCTGAGCACTATGCACTACTCTCTCTTTCCAAATAAATGCATCTCTCTCTCTCTCTCTCTCTCTCTCTCTCTCTCTCTCTCCTCTCTGAGGCATAGTGGGATACCTGAGCAGGAGAGTACTGAGAAGTAGTGTCGCTCTGAGAGGAGATCAGATGACCTCATCATCTCTCTGGATACATGATCAAGTTACAGAGGGACCTGCATACCTTCAAAAAGACAGTGGGATCACTGCACTTGTTGTACATTGCTCTGGAAATGAGTGTCTGCTAAATGCCTGCAATGTAATGTAATGGGATGGGATGTTTTGGTAGAGAAAATAAGTGAGCCCTGACCAGTGAACTGGGATGGTTGTGGGGATGGGAATAGTAAACATTACAAAAATATGGGTACGTTCTCTGAAAAGAAAAGATACTACGCTATACCATACCTTGTCCCTGAGGTGGCATTGTCAAGTGTACACCTGATGTACCTTTAGTATGTATTCTTTACCTAGAAATGTGCATGTAGTGTAGTTTAAAAGCTATTAGTATGTACCAGAGATATTTTTAAGAGTACACTATACCTTTTGGGTGGCACGGTGGTGTAGTGGTTAGCACTGTCACCTCACAGCAAGAAGGTTCTGGGTTCAAGCCCAGTGGCTGATGGGGGCCTTTTTGTGTGGAGTTTGCATGTTCTCCTCGTATCTGCATGAGTTTCCTCTAGGTGCTCCAGTTTCCCCCACAGTCCAAATACATGCAGGTTAGGCTAATTGGTGGCTCTAAATTGACCGTAGGTGTCAGTGTGAGTGTGAATGGTTATTTGTCTCTATGTGTCAGCCCTGCGATGACCTGGTGACTTGTCCAGGGTGTACCCCACCTCTCACCCATAGTCAGCTGGGATAGGCTCCAGCTTGCCTATGACCCTGCATAGGATAAGTGGTTACAGATAATGAATGGATGGATGAATGTTTGAAATGGTAAGAACTCTTAACTATCCGATGAACCACTGAGAAAACAGCCCTAAGAGTGTAGTCCACTATTAGAATCATTTGACTGCATCACACTTATATATATAACAGACCTGGAATTCTGGCTGTATAGACAAAACCCAAAATGTATAATTCTAGATACCGGTTTAGCTTTTAAAATACACATTGATGTCATTGCTAAAACTGCATTATTACCATCTAAAGAATAGCAGAGAAACAATAATCTGGGGATATTGAGGACTGGTTTGGGAAATCCTGATCTAAACAGAACTAAATGTACATCTACGACACACAGATCCGTGAGGAGAAATAATCAGCTGTAAGATTCTGTCACAGGAGAGGCGGTGGGTGGTTAATGTCTCTCTCTGCACCCTCATTGCCTTTCATGTCTTATTCAGGTCAGCCTCTTTTCACCTTCCTTCATACACGTGTGTTAATGTTTATTAAGCTTTTATTAACATTTATTTACATTATATAAAAGTATACATATATAACTGCATAACATTCAAGTAAAAAGTTTGGACACACCTAATTCAATGTTTATTTCTTTATTTTTATTGATTAAAAGACACTTCATGTCTTAAAGTAATGATGGATATCGTTTCTCTTTACTTAGTTTAGCAGTTCTTGACATAATATGGATTACTATAGTTGTTGAATAGGGCTATTTACTGTATTTTTATTATGTGCTATTTGCTGTTTGATCTCAAACACATTAAGGAAGCAAGAAAATGCACTAAGTAACTTTTGACGAGACACACCTGTTAATTGAAAAGCATTCCAGGTGACTACCTCATGAAGCTGATTAAGATAATGCCAATAGTGTGCAAAGCGTCATCAAGGTAAACAGTGGTGACTTTGAAGAATCTAAAATATGAAACATATTTTGTTTTTTTAAACACTTTTTTGCTTACCACATAATTCCATATGTTGTTGCATACAACCCCAATTCCAAAAAAGTTGGAATGCTGTGTAAAACATAAATGCAAACAGAATGTGATAATTTGCAAATCTTGAAAACCCTATATTTCATTGACAGTAGTACAAAGACAACATATCAAATGTTGAAAATGATAAATTGTACTGTTTTTTGAAAAATATCTGCTCATTTTGCATTTGATGTCAGCAACGCATTTCAAAAAAGTTGGGACGGGACATGTTTACCACTGTGTTGCATCACCTCTACTTTTAACAACACTCTGTAAACGTTTGGGAACTGAGGAGACCAACTGCTGTAGTTTTGAAAGAGAAATGTTGTCCCATTCTTGCCTGATATACAATTTCAGTTGCTCAACAGTTCGGGGTCTCCTTTGTCATATTTTGCGCTTCATAATGCGCCAAATTTTTTAAATGGGAGACAGATCTGGACTGCAGGCAGGCCAGTTTAGCATCTGGACTCTTTTACTGTGGAGCCATGCAGTTTTAATATGTGCAGAAAGCGATTTGGCATTGCCTTGCTGAAAGAAGGAAGGCCTTCCCTGAAAAAGATTTTGTCTGGATGGCAGCATATTGCTCTGAAACGTGTATATGTCATTCAGCATTAATGATGCCTCCCAGATGTACAAGCTATCCATGTCATGTGCACTAATGCACCCTCATACCATCACAGATGCTGGCTTTTGAACTGTGCACCTATAACAAGCTGGATGGTCCCTCTCCTCTTTAGCCTGGAGGACGTGGGGTCCATGATTTCTCAAAAGAATTTCTATTTTTGATTCGTCAGACCTCGGGACAATTTTTCACTTCGCCTCAGTCCATCATAAAAGAGCTCAGGCCCAGAGAAGGTGGTGGTATTTCTGGCTATTGTTTATGTCTAGTTTTAACTTGCATTTGTGGATGCAATAATGAACTGTTTTTCCAGAAGATGGTTTTCTGAAATGTTCCTGAGCCCATACAGTGATTTCCACTACAGACACATATCTGCTTTTAATGCAGTGTCTCCTGAGGGCCTGAAGATCACAGGCACCCAATGCCAGTTTTCAGCCTTGTCTCTTGCATACAGAGATTTCTCCAGATTCTCTGAATCTTTTAATGATATTATGGACCATAGATGATGTGATCCACAAATTCTTTACAGTTTTACATTGAGGAATGTTATTCTTAAATTGTTGCATTGTTTGCCCACGCAGTCTTTCACAGAGCGGTGAAACCCTCCCCATCTTTACTTCTGAGAGACTCCGCCTCTCTGGCATGCTCTTTTTATACACAGTCGTGTTACTGACCTGTTGCCAATTAACCAAATTATTATTATTATTTTTAGCATTACACAACTTTTACAGTCTTTTGTTGCCCCGTCCCAACTTTTTTGAAACGTGTTGCTGACATCAAATTCAAAATGAGCATATATTTTTCAAAAAACAATAACATTTCTTAGTTTCAACATTTGATATGTTGTCTTTGTACTATTTTCAATTAAATATAGGGTTTCCATGATTTGCATATCTTCACATTCTGTTTTTATTTATGTTTTACATGGTGTCCCAACATTTTTGGAATTGGGGTTATAATTTTGACGTCTTCAGTATTGTTCTACAATGTAGAAAATAGTCAAAATACAGAAAAACCCTATGAATTAGTAGGAATGTCCAAACTTTTGATTGGTATTGTATATACATGCATATATAAATATTTATTTACATGTTATATATGTGTACATATATAAATATTGTGCATTAATGCACCATATCTACAAATAATGTCCTGGATTTATATTTACACTGGGTGTGTGGTGAGAATGTACCAGTCCATCTCTTGGCACAATGGCCTTCACCAAATATCTGTGTGTAATTGTGTATATGTGTGTGTGTGTGTATATATACACTGCAAGTTCCTAATCTTATGTGAGGGAGGAAATTGGTTCAATGCCAAGTCTCATGCTGCATATCTTTTTCCTTAAAATTGTCAAGTCAGAGAATTCTTTTTGTTTGTATGTACCTTATTTTGGTATCTATTAAAATGTCAGTATAAGATAAAGCGATACATACTGTAAGGTTTTACATAAACAGTCTTGAAACCTGTGCCACTCCAAAGAAATCTAAAAGTCCTTTAATCTATATGCTCTGTGCAGATTTAAAGTCTTTTGTCCATTGTAGCCAGTTTTATTTCCATTATAGCCATCCGTTGTAGCCTGCTTTCTGAGTGGGATTATCCAGAAGTCTCATTTCTCTCACTAACAGTTTGAATTTCATTGTTAAAATATCCATACACTGGAGTTGCTTGGATACACTAGGTTGTATATACACTTTAAGCATGTACCAGCAATCCATCAATAAACCTTGAGAAGAAAATTTGCAAAGAACCCTGCAACAGTACATGACAGTATCCATCTTAAACAGTGGTTTATTCAGCTTGGTGGATTTTAAAAGAAATCTTTCATCTGTTTTCTCCTTCAGAGGAAGCATTTCTTTCTTCTTTCTTCTCCTCAAAGAATACATTCCTCTTCTGAACAAAAGCTGTGGTTTATATGGAATGGTACAGTTGCTACTTAAAGTGCTGATGTTGTTTAGCTCACTGGAACTTTGCGAGGCAGGAAGTGGCTGCTGGCATGGTGTGGACCCACCAAGTCACCTCTCCTGAGATGTCCTCGGTGGGACAGAGCCAGGTACAGGCCTGGATGAGCTGCAGATGAGTATGTTGTGTAGTGGTTCTCCTCTAGGTGCTCCTTAAATAGACAGCCAGGTGAAAACTTTGTCTGTGGATGGGAAAGTTTTCACTTGGTGAGTTGTGACATTTTAAGGATGCATGCACAGCCATGCAGAATCCAATATCATAAATAAATCAAAACCTAGGACTATATGACGATATGATATCAGTACTGTGATACATTCAAATCATGATACCTTTCACTGAACATCATCAATATTTATCAGCTGGCAATGCATTGTTAGCTTTTAAAATATTTTAATAGATTTTAAAAGCAAAAACTTAGCAACACTGAACATATGAAAAACATATGCAGATATCACCGACCCCTAGTGAAACCTGAAAGAAAGCATTTTTAATTGCCTTCAGTACATAAGTACTCTGGTGGAGTAAAATTAGGGAAATATAGCTCACCATTCCTTGTGCAGTTCCATCTTTATTCATACATAAATACAGTCTGCTTTTTACACCGTAAATGCCCACGATTCCTGGCTTCACTGCAAACACCTTCAACCAACCTGAGAAAGAAAATGACAGAGAGAATAGATTAAAAGACAGCACAAGTTCAGCACCAGTCTCCAAAACACAATCTCCACCATTAGTTTTGGTATCCGTGTATGTCTTTGAATTATTGAATAATCACCACGGATTCTTACATACATAAAGTGTATAAAACTTACTGTGCTCAGCTGGTTCATGCACACCTCTTACAGTCCCATTGGGCTGGATCTGTAGATGAAAACCAATTCCAGCACGGCAATACAGAAGCTGATATGTGTTGACCTTTCTGATTGAATAAGCATCTGTTGAAAGATGTTAAAGATTAATATTTTAATAACTTTGTTGAGAGATTGTGTGTTGTAATTGTTAAATTAGATTGAGCATGATAATAACTGGATGGCACGGTGGCGTAGTGGTTAGCACTGTTGCCTCACAGCAAGAAGGTCCTGGGTTCAAACCCAGTGGCTGACAGGGGCCTTTCTGTGTGGAGTTTGCATGTTCTCCCCGTGTCTATGTGGGTTTCCTCTGGGTGCTCCGGTTTCCCCCACAGTCCAAAGACATGCAGGTTAGGCTAATTGGTGGCTCTGAATTGACCGTAGGTGTGAGTGTGAATGGTTGTGTGTCTCTATGTGTCAGCCCTGCAATGATCTGGCAACTTGTCCAAGGTGTACCCTGCCTCTCGCTCATAGTCAGCTGGGATAGGATCCAGCTTGCCCGCGACCCTGCACAGGATAAGCGGTTATGGATAATGGATGGCTGGATGGATGGATGATAATAACCCCCAAATAATTATTAACTCATTAATAACTAACCCATTATTATAATTATAACCAGTTATAATTAACTAATTATAGTTAACCCATAATAATAATCATAACCTATTTTAATTAACCCATTATATAATTACATCCAATTATATACGATTTTAGTTTTAGTGTTAAGGTGCATTTTGTTCCTCCTTTTTTAATGATTATTCTTTTTAATGTTATAACCAGTTGTAAGATTTTCAAACATTGCATTTTACCTCCTTATTATTTATGAGAACTTGATTTCGTGTTTATAACTGCCTATAGGTAATATTTGTTTCCATTTCAGATGATCATTTTTATCTATTTTATCTTAGTCTATAGTTTCATTCTTGTTCTTACTTCGTTGTCTAAAATTGAGACATTGTGAGTCTCACTCAGTAGGGTTTCCCCAACTGACAGCAACTAAACAAATGGAAAAATTGATGTTAAGTGAAGCCTTAACAACAGTTAAACCTAATAGATGAGTTCTTGCATGCTGGTTCCATTAATTATTAGCTGCATTATCTTTTTTTGGTTCTTTGAAGACATTATTTGCTTATCACTGTACGCAAATGAAAAGCTATACAAAGACACACCACACACACACACACACACACAATTCATCTCTGACACTCCTGCTATCAGTGTATGGTTTGGGAAATACGTCATGCCCGTGTCCTTGGGTCTCTGATTATTATTTTACTCAACAAGCCAAATAAATATCACACGGAGAAGCTTTGTTTCTGTGCTACAGTCACACAGATCAGAACTCTATCTTCATCACACACTTTCAGCAACTGTTCTGCCGGGTGTAAACTAAAAGAATGCCTAAATCTTTAGACTTACAGTGTTTGTCATCTCACAACACACAACCAAAGCTTCAGGGTGTGATTTTTGAACCTTCTTTTACTTGCAAGAGACAAGACTACTTGTAGTTAATTAAAGATATATGATCAGTGTAGTGTCTCTCTGTAGTATTGTATATTCGCACCAGCTGCACTGTCTGTAGTATATATTAATATCCAACCTTATATCCAACATATTATAATCGAACCCAACATATGATATGATTATATCCAGTTCTATTACACAATGTTTCCATCATCTATCATTTTTTAAAAATTCTGCCACCATTAGACATGCAAAGGTCCAGTGCATTACTTTAACAGAGGCAATGTGCATATTATTGTTGTTATTTTTTTCATATACAAGTAAGATTTGTATTGCGTTTATGCACAAATGACTGATATAGTGTAAGCTATGATTGACTTAGGACTTTTTAAATTGCTTAATCATATTAATCGATTCAAGATTATACATACAATTCAAGGCAAAAAGCAGTGTTTAAAAAAATCTATCACATTATAAATATTTACCAGATATTTGCACTGTGAACAGTTAAACATGTTCCAAGGAAAATATCTGTCCTGACACCACAGTTACATAACCAGATGTGCAATTCTGATCAAATTACATTTTCTTAAACCCTCTCAATATAATACTGATTAATTCTGTGTATTGTGTCCGTCATCTGTAATTAAAAAAAAGACAATAAGCATTTTCAATACGCATCAGTGCAAAAGTTCTCATTTTACACCAAGCCAATCTTACCTTTCTGCCCCATCTTTGATTCTTTGATTGACAGCAGCCACATGCGTCTGAATCGGCTTGCCTGATCCTGGTCTGTGTCCATCTCTGACCTCTTACACCTCACACACACACTGAGCAGCACTGCCACACACACGTGTGTCCAGCGTAAATCCATGATAGCAGCATCAATTCCATATAAACCCACAGAGCATCCAGGTGAGCCACAGTGCCATGCTTCTTTACAAACACCCAGACAGTTCTTGAACTTGAAGTTACTTGACACACTACTAAACCTTACTGAATAATCTGTCCTCTGCTCACTATAAACAGGGTCAGTGTGCCATCCTCTCTGTCTCACTCTCTCCCAATTTATATCCTTTATCTTCCCGTATATCCTCTTACTGTGATTTCTGATTCCTCCATGACACTCGTGCTCATGAGTACATTCAGAGCAGATGCACAGTACAAGTAGGCCTAAAGAGATAGACGTTTTACATCTCTGACAGTCCTAAATCCTTTGTCAGTGTTATCTCTGCCTCTGTATCTCTGTACCAGTAGCTCTTCTTACAAACAAACCATGATGTGATATCCAAACAGAGCTGTACTGAGTCTCAGGTAGGATTGACGTAAACAACAGCAGACTTTAATATTGGATTGTAAAAATACTGTCCTGAGTTTGCATATGAACAGTGGCTGACTTGTGGATACGAGGCCAAGGAAATTATTGCTCAGAAAATGCTTATCATATTTACACAAATAGTGTGACAGTGTCTTTTGTCTCAGGTCTCAGAGATAAAACGAGGCTATACTATATCCTTCTATGTGAAAAGAAATGATGTGTTATGCATTCTACGTTACATGTATCTTCACTTAAAGCTAGACTGCCTTTCAGATTTTTCAAGTTTAGGCCATAAAAAGAATTTTCCCTGACACTCAGTTATTTTTGTTTAGTGAACCGAAAGCTACTGAATTTGAATCACAGACTTCCAATTTTATTATTATTTATTTATTTATTTAAAAAACATTTTAAAAATAAAACGATTAATGAATTTAGGGCCACGTAGCCATAAATTCTCCACAATTTTTTCCTGCTTCACCATGATGCAATTCAAGATACTATGTCATGCATCACGTGTTGGGCTTTCCCCATTTGCACAAGGCATTGTGGGAATTTGAAACAGGAGAGGAAAATGGAGGACGTGAGTGTGCGAATGAAACGTGAAAGACTGACTACAGTAATGGAAAGCGAGAAGAAAAGATGTTATTTTGCAAAAGAAAGGGAACGCAGGACCAAACTAATAAATATCGGCAGTCAGTGAGCACCTCGGTGTGATCAGCTGTTCATTTAGCGACGGAATGATGGAACTGTCAGTGCACGGTTAAAGGTAAACCTGTAGCTGGCAGTAATGCAACATTGACGATGATGAAAGTAAACCTGCGTACGAGCACACGGACTTCCTCTCTTTGCTTGATTGCGTGAAGCGAGCGATTTTATGCATATTATTTGCTTTAATCCCCTCAAATTAGATAACTTCCCAGCCACAGAATGGCCTGGGCTTTTTATTTTTAAATTTTTTTTAGATATTACAGAAATAAACATATCACGATGACCAAATTTCAGAAGGAACTCAATTTCACTGATTTTATGAAATCGAAAGGCAGTCTACTTTTAATATTTATTCAAAATCATGTGAAATGTAACATGAAAATATGAATCTTTTGAACCATATTTTTTGACATATTTCCCTGAGAAATTGAATGCAATAATAATAATAATAATAATAGTAATAATAATAATAATAATAATAATAGGCAGCACAGTGGTTAGCACTATTGCCTCACAGTAAGAAGGTTCTGGGTTCAAACCAGGCTTTTTCTGTGTGGAGTTTGTATGTTCTCCTCGTGCCTGTATGAGTTTCCTCTGGCTGCTCTGGTTCCCCCCCTCCAACAGTCCAAAGATTATCCAAAGTGGATTAGATCAACTGTCCAATGTAATTTCTAGCACCTTTTCCATACCCAAGGTCATGTTGTAAGTTTGTAAAAAGCACACAAGGTTACAAATTAGTGATAGTGTGTGTGCGCCTCAGATGCATTTCATTTCAGAATCTCACGTAGCACATGATCACAGTCACTATCAATAAGAAGAGGACATTTTCTTTCTTTTTTTTATGAACATGGGTATATGACAAAACAGAACTAACATTTTTGTTGCCTGTCCTCATGAAGGCACATAATGTTTGGAATATGATGAAGGAACCTGATATGACTCATACAACAGGGAAGAGGCAGCAGGGTTGTTATTACAGTGGAAAAACTCTCTTACATGCTGCTAAGGGTGGACTTCTTTTAAGAATGCTGGATTTGATCTCACGCCAAAGGTTTGAACTCCACTCAGATTGTCATGTACAGTGGTGCTTGAAAGTTTGTGAACACTTTAGAATTTTCTATATTCAGATTTTCACACAAGTCCTAAAAGTAGATAAAGAGAACCCAGTTAAACAAATGAGACAAAAAATATTATACTTGGTCATTTATTTATTGAGGAAAGCGATCCAATATTACATATCTGTGAGTGGCAAAAGTATGTGAACCTCTAGGATTAGCAGTTAATTTGAAGGTGAAATTAGAGTCAGGTGTTTTCAATCAATGGGATGACAATCAGGTGTGAGTGGGCACCCTGTTTTATTTAAAGAACAGGGATCTATCAAAGTCTGATCTTCACAATACATGTTTGTGGAAGTGTATCATGGCACGAACAAAGGAGATTTCTGAGGACCTCAGAAAAAGCATTGTTGATGCTCATCAGGCTGGAAAAGGTTACAAAACCATCTCTAAAGAGTTTGGACTCCACCAATCCACAGTCAGACAGATTGTGTACAAATGGAAGAAATTCAAGACCATTGTTACCCTCCCCAGGAGCAGAGGTGGAAAGAGTACTGAAAATTTGTACTCAAGTACAAGTACTGTTACATTGCTTAAATTGTACTCAATTGCAAGTAAAAGTACTAGTGTTAAAAAAAATACTTAAGTAAAAGTACAAAATACTCTTCTCAAAAACTACTCAGAGTATTATTACTTTTTAACCAATGGATGTTTTATTGCATCGTCAACAGCAGACATTCGATTCGATTCACCTGTATAAAATATCCACGTTCAAAGCACATTTCTCAGATGAACAATATACAACCCCATTTCCAAAAAAGTTTGGACAAAGTAAAAACTGTAAATAAAAACAGAATACGATGATGTGGAAGTTTCAAAATTCCATATTTTATTCAGAATAGAACATAGATGACATATCAAATGTTTAAACTGAGAAAATGTATCATTTAAAGAGAAAAATTAGGTGATTTTAAATTTCATGACAACAACACATCTCAAAAAAGTTGGGACAAGGCCATGTTTACCACTGTGAGACATCCCCTTTTCTCTTTACAACAGTCTGTAAACGTCTGGGGACTGAGGAGACAAGTTGCTCAAGTTTAGGGATAGGAATGTTAACCCATTCTTTTCTAATGTAGGATTCTAGTTGCTCAACTGTCTTAGGTCTTTTTTGTCGTATCTTCCGTTTTATGATGCGCCAAATGTTTTCTATGGGTGAAAGATCTGGACTGCAGGCTGGCCAGTTCAGTACCTGGACCCTTCTTCTACGCAGCCATGATGCTGTAATTGATGCAGTATGTGGTTTGGCATTGTCATGTTGGAAAATGCAAGGTCTTCCCTGAAAGAGACGTCGTCTGGATAGGAGCATATGTTGCTCTAGAACCTGGATATACCTTTCAGCATTGATGGTGTCTTTCCAGATGTGTAAGCTGCCCATGCCACACGCACTAATGCAACCCCATACCATCAGAGATGCAGGCTTCTGAACTGAGCGCTGATAACAACTTGGGTGGTCCTTCTCCTCTTTAGTCCGAATGACACGGCATCCCGATTTCCATAAAGAACTTCAAATTTTGATTTGTCTGACCACAGAACAGTTTTCCACTTTGCCACAGTCCATTTTAAATGAGCCTTGGCCCAGAGAAGACGTCTGCGCTTCTGGATCATGTTTAGATACGGCTTCTTCTTTGAACAATAGAGTTTTAGCTGGCAACGGCGGATGGCGCGGTGAATTGTGTTCACAGATAATGTTCTCTGGAAATATTCCTGAGCCCATTTTGTGATTTCCAATACAGAAGCATGCCTGTATGTGATACAGTGCCATCTAAGGGCCCGAAGATCACAGGCACCCAGTATGGTTTTCCGGCCTTGACCCTTACGCACAGAGATTCTTCCAGATTCTCTGAATCTTTTGATGATATTATGCACTGGAGATGATGATATGTTCAGACTCTTTGCAATTTCACACTGTCGAACTCCTTTCTGATATTGCTCCACTATTAGTTGGCGCAGAATTAGGGGGATTGGTGATCCTCTTCCCATCTTTACTTCTGAGAGCCGCTGCCACTCCAAGATGTTCTTTTTATACCCAGTCATGTTAATGACCTATTGCCAATTGACCTAATGAGTTGCAATTTGGTCCTCCAGCTGTTCCTTTTTTGTACCTTTAACTTTTCCAGCCTCTTATTGCCCCTGTCCCAACTTTTTTGAGATGTGTTGCTGTCATGAAATTTCAAAGGAGCCAATATTTGGCATGAAATTTCAAAATGTCTCACTTTCAACATTTGATATGTTGTCTATGTTCTATTGTGAATACAATATCAGTTTTTGAGATTTGTAAATTATTGCATTCCATTTTTATTTACAATTTGTACTTTGTCCCAACTTTTTTGGAATCAGGGTTGTAGAAAAATTACACTAAGGCAATTTGTTTTGTAAACACATGTAGATATAAAGCAGGAATTTTGTTTGTTAAAAGAATGACAAAAATGTTTTTGTACCTGCATAGAACAGTTTAAACTTTTCCCAATACACTGCGAACAACAGGCAGGTAAGTGTCTCAAACTCTTAGGCTACATCCACACGACAACGGCAACGAGATGTTATTTAAAAAAATATCGCGTCCAAATGGGCAACGATCAGTAAAATATCAGGTCCATATGGCAACGCAACACTTGCTGAAAACGATGCAATACACATGCCACACCTCTAGGGGCGCTGTAAGACAGTCCCTTCGGAGACACCAGAACAATAGAAGTAAGGACGCATGCGCATAAACTATTATGCGCGAGACTTCATATTAGCCACAAAGTCAGAAAAATCTGTTCATAAAATTACATTATAATGACCAAATACAATGAAAAGTATTTTTCCAGTCTCACCTGTGAAAGGTAATCCCATGTGATCTCGTTTGGACAGTAAACCTGTTGGTACAGTTAAACGCAGCACATGAATGAGGCATCTTTATTCTCCGCTTTGACCCATCCAATATGGCGGCAAGGATGACGTATGATTCTACGCGGAAGGCGGCGTCTTTAATGGTCCGGAATAAATTGAATGCTACACGTTGATGGATTAATTTGCTCTTCTACGCCCTTTTTGAGGAATGTATTGTAGGACTTAAACCAACATCTGAAGAGGTGAGATCGCTCCTTTTTTTTCCCTATTTTTGCTGGCGGGATTGACTCTGCCCTAAGGGCTATTCTCTCTCTCACTCTCTCTCTCACTTTGCACCATTACACAATAAATATTCACAGTGAAAATATTTTGTAGGCGCGTTTCATGAACCAAGTTATAGGATTTGTTGACAACTCGCATCGAGTTGGTTACACTTCTACCCGGCGTGAAGCACTCACAGTCATGTGGTTGTGACGTCATCGTAAACAAATCCGTTCTACTCATCCAGACGACTTCACAACGGCAACGTTGCCAGATCTTTCCACTCTGGAACCCGTTCTCAAAAGATTGCGTTTTGGGGCACCCAAAACGCCGGTGCCGTGTGGACGCCAGGCCTAAACGATAAGCAATTGTATCGGATTCACCTGAATCCGTTGCCGTGTGGACAGGGCCTTAGACAAACTGAGTGGACAAACTAGCATTTCTGTCACACTTCACTTTCTGAACCTTTTGTTCAGTTTCAGTAGGAGCTAGTTTTCTAAGTTAACAGAATCTATCCGGCTTCATTTGGCTGTGAGGAGTAGACCTACCTTGATACCTTGATATGGCCATCAAGGTTGATGATGCCAACTCCATTTGGCATGGCAACGTTCCCGTCTGGCCATGGCTACTTGAGCTAGGGTGGACGTGGCAGTCTTTTTTCCATTGTGTAGGAGGGCCCTCCAGGCGCTCCTGTCCTGGGAGGACTCGAACCAGTTTGCATCCATGCTGAACAGTTTGAGATCTTCTTTTACACAGTCTTTCCACCTTTTGTGTGGTCTCCTGATTTTTCTCGTCCCAGAGCTCAGTTCACAGAAGAGCACTTGCTTAGGGAGCCTGTCCTCAGCCATTCTGCAAATGTGCCCTAGCCAACATAGTCTATTTCCTCGTATGAGGATCTCCATTGGTTGAGACATTGCCCACTCATGGACCTCGACATTTGGTACTCTATCCCACCAGTGGATCCCCAGCAGCTGGTGCAAGCAGCACTGGTTAAAGTACTCGATCTTGCGAAGGTGCCTTACAAGAGTCGTCCATGTTTTGCTGCCATAAAGTAGAGTTGGAAGAACAACAGCATTATACACAAGAAGCTTTGTCTTGAGGGATAAACCTTTGCGGTCCCAGATCTTAGGTTTGAGGGAGTAGAACGTCCGGCTGGCTTTAGCGATTCTCTCCTCTATCTCCTTATCTAACTGACAGTCAGAGGACACGGTGCCGCCGAGGTAGCAGAACTTCGAAGAGACAGTGAGAGCTTTGTCTTCTAGCATGTTAGGGGGAGGATCATGTGGCTGTAGATGTAGCACTTCTGTTTTGTCCTTGCTGATGGTCAAACCCCACTGTCTACAAGTGCTGTTCAGGTGATTGATGAGGAGTTGGAGTGTTCCATGCTCATGTCTGACAAAACATGCATCGTCTGTATACAAGAGCTCGCTGACTGTAGCTGTTTTCACCAGCTTAGTACGTAAATGCCTGAGATTAAATAGATCACCATTTGCGCGGTACCTGATGTTTACACCATCGTCAGGAGATTGGGACATCGTGGCATGTCGCACAACAAAAGCAAAAAACAAAACGAACAAGGAAGGAGCAAGGATGCAGCCTTGGCATAAGCCTGTTGTGACTGGAAACTCGTCAGTGGATTCTCCGCCTACCGATACTGTGGCCTTCATGCCTTTATGTAGGCTCTGTATGATGTTAGCTACTTTGGGAGGTATTCCGATCTTGACAAGGACTCCCCACATAAGAGGTCTGCTGACAGTCAGTATCAAAGGCTTTTATGAGGTATATGAAGACAAGGTGCAGCTCTTGTTGTTGCTCATGGCATTTCTCTAATAGCTGTCTGAGCAGAAACATCATGTCCACGGTTGATCTGCTTGCACGGAAGCTACATTGTGCTTCCGGTAGATAAGCCTCAATTGTAAGCCAGATGCAATTGAGGACCACCTTGGCGAAAAGCTTTCCCACAATTGAAAGCAGTGTAATGCCACGGTAGTTTTCACAGTTGAACTTGTTCTTTTTTTGTGCAACTTCACTAGGGTGCCATCCTTGAAGTCTTGTGGAACAGCCTCAGATTCCCAGATTGTCAAGAAAAGTTGGTGAAGGTTTGTCAGGAGAGCTGGCCCGCCATGCTTCAGTACTTCAGCTGGGATGGCGTCAGGCCCGGGGGCTTTACCTGATGATAGCTGGTTCAGGGCTTGGGAGACCTCCTCGATGGTAGGAGGCGCTTCAAGGTGCTTCGCTACATCAGCCAATGGGATACTATCCAGTACATTAAGGTCGGCATTACTAGGCTGATTGAGGAAGGTGGAAAAGTGTTCCTTCCATCTGTTCAATATGTCCTCCTTTTGTGTTAACCAGACACCATCAGAAGAATCAATGGGGTCGAGACCAGTTGACCTGCGACCAGATACCATTTTAATACCATCAAACACCTTCCTTGTATTATGCTGTTTTGCAGCTTCTTCGATTTCTAGGGCTCTGTCTGTCCACCAAGCATTTTTCATTCATCGTATGGCACGCTGGCATTTGTTACGTGCCTCTCTGTAGCGTGCTCTGTTGCCTGGAGTCTCAGCCTGCATAACAGCTTTGAAAGTAGTATATTTGTTGTTGAGAAGAGTCTGGATCCCGGCATCATTTTCATCAAACCAGTCTCTGTGTGATTTTTTCCTAATGCCAAGCACAGATTTGGCAGTTTCATAGACTGTTGACTTTATGGTAGACCATTTTTGCTCCACGTTGCCTTCGGGTGGTGTCAGACTGTCAGACAAGGACCATGCTAATTGTTGTTGCACAGCTTCGATACGGAGACATTCCATGTTGAGTCACTTCAGGGTGGTATGATGTCGCTTTTGGTGAGAAGTGTGTAATCTCAAGTTCAGACGGGCGCACATAAGCTTGTGGTCTGTCCAGCAGTCAGCACTTCTGCGTACTCGAGAGTCTAGGACATCCGAGACGTGATGCTGGTTTACAATTATGTGGTCAATCATGTGCCACTGCTTTGAACGGGGGTGCTGCCACGTGCCTTTGTGGATATCTTTGTGCTGGAATAGAGTATTGGTGATAGTCAACCCAAATCTAGCACGCAGCTGTAAAAGCATCAGACCTTGCTCATTTTGAGCACCAAAGCCGTGGTTCCCCACTACATTGGGCCAGGTACTGGAGTCACTGCCGACTCAGGCATTGAAATCACCGACAAGTAGCATTCGATCTCCGTGGGGAACCTGGTCAAGTGCTTCAGCCAGCAGATCATAGAATTGTTTTTTCTCCTCCATTGGTCTTTTGAACGTAGGTGCATAGGCACTTATGATGGTTGCGTGGCACTTTTTTGCAAGGGCCAGTCTTGCTGTCATGACCCAAGAAGAATAGCCATTCCAGCTGATAATGCATGAGTGTAATGAGGACTTTATGACAACAGCTACCCCTTCGAATTTAGGCTGGCCCCCAGGGTGTCCAGAGTGGAAGAAGGTGTAATCCCCATCTGTGAACTCTCCAGTGTCTGGTATTCGGCATTCACTGAGGCCTGCAATGTTGATGTTCAGACGCTTAAGTTATTTGGCAACTAGTGCGGAGCGTCTTTCTGGGGCTTGCCTGTTGGTATTTACATCAGACAGAGTTCTGAAATTCCAGGATGCAAGTCTGATTTGTGAAAAAATTTTGTTTACCCGGGTGTGACTGGACTTTTCAGGCCCAGGAGGTCCAGTTGGCTTTACTCAAGGGCCATCATGGATGCGGTTCCGCTGACCGTTCGCACGCCAGGAATGTCGTGGTGTTGTATTATCCATGAAGTCTTTAGCGGGTGTGTATAAACCAGGGCTCTGAACCAGAATTTTTTTCCTATTGGTTCGTTCTGAACAGAAACGGAATTTTAACGTTTCCAGTTTTGGGTTCCACCATTAAATAGACGTTCCCGAACCGGTTAGAACAAAAAAAATTTCGTTCCCGGAACGGTTAATTACGTTCCCTGTCAGCTGTTTAACAAATGGCTATAAAGTTATGTCTCTGTCTCATCCAGCTTAAGCCAAATGTAGGCTAATTCTATTACAACCTTCATTAAATAAGACAAGAAATAATTCAAAACAATTATTATTTCAAATGTTGGCGATTTGGATTCTCAGTATGTCTTCCCATCTACACAAACAGAAAAAGTGCCAAAAATGAAAGATAATTCGTTTAGTGTGTTACCAAAGGCTAGTCAGGCCCTATAGAGGGCTACCGCATGACGTCACCGCGCCGCGAGATTTTGTTAGGCGCCATATTGGAAGACCAAGTACACATCTATGCAAGTACATACATACATACATACATACATACATACATAAAACAAACTACACCTGAAATGTAGCCAGGGCCGGTTCTGCCCTAATCTGGACCCGGGTGCAACATCGCGCAACCCCCCCCCCCAAAAAAAAAAACACCAGTCTAAATCAGGACAACCATCACATAACTATAAACATTTTATATCAACTATTTTAACTAAATGGGCTATAATAAATAAGCCTGCAGGCAGCCACGGCGGGCTGCCTCAGAAAAGTAACCATTCAATGACACAACTGAAAGCCTGCAGCCATGGTGGGCTGCCTCAGAAAAGTAACCATTTGTCCTACCTTAAAACTCGTTTTGCATTTTCTGCCTCCTTTTTTGTATTTTCGACCCTCCGTTTATTTTCTTTCCTTTTCTGAAAACCCGATTTGTGTCCAGAGATTTTGTTCTGCTACCAACGAACTAACTCGTCAGGTCTCGTCTCTCAAGCCCGCGATGATTCCCGTGGGAAGGGCAACAATTGATACATTTTTACAAACAGCCAATAGGGAGGTTGCAACGTTCAGGCTCTTCTTTGCTCAGACACTCAGTAATGCATTTACTCACTTATTATCACGTGGAGACGTGATAGTCCACCTTCCCGCTCTCTCCATTCAGTCAGCGAACGTCACACAGGAAGTGAACCCCAGCGGGTCATAGAAACTTGCGCAGGAGAAGAATGGCTTTTTTTATTTGTAGGCTACGGAAACTTTGAGGAACGAAATAAAAACCGGTATTAACCGGTTACCATTATTTTTAATAAGCGTTTCTGTTCTGGAACATAAAAAATAATAAAGTTTCTGGTTTCGTTTCTGTTCCATGTGAAATAGAAAAAGTTCCCGGTTTTCGTTTTCGTTCCTTGAACCGGTTCAAAGCCCTGGTATAAACCACTTGGTTACAGGTTGCTGGCCTGGAACCAGTGGGCAAACAAGCTGCCCACTTCCGTGCTTGCGTCCTGGGGCTGGCGACGGTGAAGAGTGGACACACATGGTGACGCAAATCATCTCCACCCAGCCAGTCCCAGCTGGTCAATTGATGACTTGTGGGGTCAAGGGCTGACCTTGATAAGGCTGACTCAGGCATACTGGCCATTGAGAGGTCAAAACGACATCTTCATCCGCCCTTAATGTGATATGCCCAACACAAATTGAAATCATTTCTCTGGTTTCTGTAATAATCTGCTTTTTATGGGAGCAGGCTATCAGCCCACAGCCCAACCCCCAACCTGGAGGACCAGGGAGTCACTCTTCGTCTGGCCCCTACCCTTCGACCTATTTGGCATGGGTGACCCTACCAGGTGTGCATGACACCAGCTGACATAGGTCTAGGGGTCACTGGGGCATGCAAACCACTCCACCACGATAAGGTGATGACTCCAACGGAGCAGAAGAGAGGAGTAGACCAGCACAGCTAAAAAGTCATTCACATGCAGCAGAGGCAGGCAGAGCTGTGTTCAACTTGAGAGAGAGCTTCTTAATGGCTGGGAAGGAGTGCAGCAGTTCCATGGTGTCTGTGGCACAAGCAAGATAACCATCAAGCTCAACTGGACTTCCTTCCTTCCTTCTGGAGATTGGTTTGGAGAAGAAATCATCTTCATCAGATGACTCTCTTTGCTGATCCTCACTCTCATGCTCCATCATTTCAAGATGTTGTTTGATGTATGTCAAGACTGTAATTGCAAATAGATAACATAATTTTGTTATTTAAATTTCAGTGAATATTCCTGAACACACAAACTTAAATCAGCTAATTCTAAATCAAAAAGGATTCTTTGGTATTAAGGACAGACCATCAATAACTGACAACCTGTTAGGTGAGCCATGACTGAGATGTTATAAAGTATACTCACTTATACATGTGTTCAAACATAACAATACACAAAAATGGGATCATATGAATCTTTGAAAAAATCTGGCCTTTCCAGCCTCTATTACATCTGCTCTGTCAGTCCAGGAAGTCTTGAACTTGGGCAAGAAGACTGCAGCTGCAGCCAACTCTGGATCCTCCATCATCGGTCCAAAACACTTTTGAAGGCCATTTTGCAGGGCTCTGAGGAGTGGCAGCAGGCATGTCTTGCTTGATGTCTCCAGCCTGCTAAGTTTGGACAGTAGTTGTTGGATTACTGGCAGCAGCCATCCCATGAAGGACGTGAACTCAGACTGGAGGATGTTTGAAGCTTTCACCAGTGGCTTCATGGTGGTACAGTACTCCATTAGGAATGCAACTTCTGCAGGACTCAACCTGTAAGATACAACAATAAAGCCCACCAAATGCCAAATGGCCTGGTATTTTGCAAATGTTGCACAGGAGAGCCTCTTGTAGGTGTTATTCATGCTCTCTGCCAGGGCAGCATTGGTTGTTGCCACAAGGTTTAGCAGGTGACATGCACATCGCTGATGAGGGGGGAGTTGATATTCCAAACCAGAGTCTTCATCAAGGATCTCACTTGCATCATGGTAGTCAATATGGTCAGTCAGGTCAAGAGCATCTGAGTCTGCTTCTTCTTCATCTTCTTCTGCATCATTTTGTGCCTCAAAAATGTGGAAGGCCTTGACGAAGTTGGATCCATTATCAGTTGTGGTTCTTACAACTTTGCCTCTAATCTTGTATTGGCAATGGACATCATCAAGAGCACCAGCAAGCATGTCAAATGTGTGAGACCCTCTCAATCTTTTGCACGCTAGTGCTGCAGATCTTCTTTCCAGGGACTCTTCCTCTATCCAATGGCTTGTGGCTCCAAGGAAACTTTTCTGATGAGCTGACCAACAGTCAGTAGTGGTAGCAACAAATTTGACTTTATCCAATGCTGTAACCAAAGTCTTCTTCATGTGATCAGCAGCTTCACAGATTCTGGCACGGACTGCAGGTCTGGAGATGACTTTGGCTTGAGGTTGTAATGTGGTAACCAGTTCTTTGAAAGTGGGCTGTTCTACCACTGAAAATGGCTGTAGACCCTCACATATGAAATTGATGACAAGCTTGTCAACAGTTGCTTGCGGAACACGTTTGTTTGCAGCTCTCAACATCGCGTCTGGTAATTTGGCTTGCTTATTTGCTGAGAGCTTGTTTGGTGTGGCTGTGGTCTTTCGTTGACGAGATGTTGCTGCCACAGTGATGTCATGGTACTGCTCAATCTTTGATGGATGTTTCCTCTGTAGAGATAAATATTATCATACATCAGGTTCAAACATTACTTCATCACATCACTGTGATTAACACCAAAGGAAAACACATTAAAAAAATAATTTAACCACAGTAACAATTTGAGCTAATCTTTGATTGTTTAGCATAGTATAAAAGAGTGGTAAATTGATAAATAATAAATGATATTGATCAACTGATATATCAGTCTAGTGCTATATGTCAGCAGAGAGCTGGGAACCTGAATATTAATTTGAGATGCAGCTCAGCACTGTGTGCCAGGATTTTTAATCAAAAACAGCTCACCTTATACAGTGAAATTACTGCAATGATATGACTATTATGAGGCAAGAGTGTAAACAGATGGCACACACATGAATACATTCAGTTCACTGACTCCACACATTAGCTAGCTCCGTCTTATTATCAGGCTAACCAATGGCAGCTTTGCAGACTTATCTTAGCCAAATTAATAACCTTAACACATGAAAAATAAGAAAGCAATATCATACAAGTATAGCTGTAAAACCTCTTACCGCAATGTGTTTTTTGAGATTAGACGTTGAAGTCTTGTAAGCTGATATCACCGTGGAGGTCATACAAAGTTTGCACTGCATCTGGACGCTGTCTCCTTTTCTCCCTCTGTACATGAAAAATTCCTCCAGGTACGGCCATGGGCAGTTGTCCTCCGTCTTTTCTTCATCATTTTCACTGTTCACTTCTGTCTCCATTTTGGCTTCTTTCTCTCAAACTCCTCAGTCCACTCTCTACTCCGCTGTGTAGGTATGTTACCTCCAGAAACCTGTGCCTGCTGCAGAAGCGGAGTTGGCCTTTCCTTACATTATGTCATAGATTAATTGGCGCAATCGCGATCTGATGGCCTTACAGGTGTTTAATAATGATTTGCATTGAAAAAAAATCTGACAGGTTTGAATATTAATTCAAATTGTGGGCGTACTCAGTAGCGACTTTTGATTTTAAAAGTAGCGAAGTAGGTTACATGGTGTAAATTGTACTCAAGTATGAGTAAAATTACACACTTGAAAAAAATACTCATAAAAGTACAAGTACCCAAAAAATCGACTTAATTACAGTAATGTGAGTATTTGTAATTCGTTACTTCCACCCCTGCCCAGGAGTGGTCAACCAACAAAGATCACTCCAAGAGCAAGGCATGTAATAGTCAGTGAGCTCACAAAGGACCCCAGGGTAACTTCTAAGCAACTGAAGGCCTCTCTCACATCGGGTAATGTTAAAGTTCATGAGTCCACCATCAGGAGAACACTGAACAACAATGGTGTGCATGGCAGGGTTGCAAGGAGAAAGACACTGCTCTCCAAAAAGAACATTGCTGCTCATCTACAGTTTGCTAGAACTTTTTGGTTTAAATGAGAATAGTTATGTTTGGAGAAAGGAAAACACTGCATTCCAGCATAAGAACCTTATCCCATCTGTGAAACATGATGGTGGTAGTATCATGGTTTGGGCCTGTTTTGCTGCATCTGGGCCAGGATGGCTTGCCATCATTGATGGAACAATGAATTCTGAATTATACCAGTGAATTCTAAAGGAAAATGTCAGGACATCTGTCCATGAACTGAATTTCAAGAGAAGGTGGGTCATGCAGCAAGACAATGATCCTAAGCACACAAGTCGTTCTACCAAAGAATGGTTAAATAAGAATAAAGTTAATGTTTTGGAATGGCCAAGTCAAAGTCCTGACCTTAATCCAATTGAAATGTTGTGGAAGGACCTGAAGCGAGCAGTTCATGTGAGGAAACCCACCAACATTCCAGAGTTGAAGCTGTTCTGTATGAAGGAATGGGCTAAAATTCCTCCAAGCCGATGTGCAGGACTGATCAGCAGTTACCGGAAATGCTTAGTTGCAGTTATTGCTGCACAAGGGGGTCACACCAGATACTGAAAGCAAAGGTTCACATACTTTTGCTACTCACAGATATGTAATATTGGATCATGTTCCTCAATAAATAAATGACCAAGTATAATATTTTTGTCTCATTTGTTTAACTGGGTTCTCTTTATCTACTTTTAGGACTTGTGTAAAAATCTAATGATGTTTTAGGTCATATTTATGCAGAAATATAGAAAATTCTAAAGGGTTCACAAACTTTCAAGAACCACTGTAGACTTCTATTCGACAACATACATCTCATCTCATTATCTCTAGCCGCTTTATCCTGTTCTACAGGGTCGCAGGCAAGCTGGAGCCTATCCCAGCTGACTACAGGCGAAAGGCGGGGTACACCCTGGACAAGTCGCCAGGTCATCACAGGGCTAACACATAGACACAGACAACCATTCACACTCACACCTACGGTCAATTTAGAGTCACCAGTTAACCTAACCTGCATGTTTTTGGACTGTGGGGGAAACTGGAGCACCCAGAGGAAACCCACGTGGACACGGAGAGAACATGCAAACTCCACACAGAAAGGTCCTCACTGGCCACGGGGCTCGAACCCAGACCTTCTTGCTGTGAGGCGACAGCGCTAACCACTACACTACCGTGCCGCAGACAACATACATTTAAATTATTATATATAAAATTATATATAATTTAAATTAAATATATCAGGCCAGTGATTATTGCGTGAGTCAAGGCAACACAGTACCCTACAGATTGAATATACTGAAACTGCATGCAAGGGTTTTAAAGTACTGCTAGCTTTTGCAAGTTACTAGCAGCACTATCTTGACAGAACAATGGTGTAGCCCAATGGCAAGGATAGGCCAAGACAAACTGGCATCAATTTCTGCTGCAGTGGGAGATAGGTTTGTTTAACCCCGCTCTTGGGTGATACCATGGGTCACCTTGCATGATGGCCGTTGGCTCCCAAGGAGCTCATCTGCCCTTTGACAGGTCTTGTTTGTAGTCCTGCTGGGTGACATGCCACCCTCCTCATCAGTATACACTGGTAGGGGAGCCAGTTTAGACACCGACCACCTGTCCATGCGGCAGGTTGTACTGGGTTACAATGTTACCAGTAGCAAAGGTCCATCAGAGCCCTGACCTGACACAAACAGATTGAATATAGTCTACACATTAACAGAATGTTTTTCTACAACAGCACAGTTCTTTCTACCAGTGAGTGGCCTAGTGGTTAGTGTGCCTGCCTCTTGATTGGGAGATCATGAGTTCTACTCACGGTTGGGTCATACCAAAGGCCATCATAAAAATGGTGCCATCTGGCAAGGCACGCTGCAATACAGATGTGAGTGGGAAGTCAAACTCTTGCGGTTACCAGAGGACTAGCCCTCCCACTGTAACCCTAGCTATGTAATATAGGTGAGAGGCTGAGGGCTACGAAACAGAGATTGGCGCTGCCAAACGCGCCATGAATGGTATGGGAAGGACTTTGACTTCTGACTGTTCTTTCTGTAATCTGATTAGTCAGAAGGTGTCAATTCATTTTTATTACAACTGACAACAGTCTCATCTCATCTCGTCTTCGTCCGCTTATCCGGGGCCGGGTCACGGAGGCAGCAGTCTGAGCACGGAAGCCCAAACTTCCCTTTCCCCAGACACCTCGGCCAGCTCCTCGGGAAGAACACCGAGGCGTTCCCAGGCCAGCCGAGAGACATAGTCCCTCCAGCTTGTCCTGGGTCTTCCCCGGGGCCTCCTCCTGGGGGGACATGCCTAGAACACCTCCCCAGGGAGGTGACTGACAACAGTACTGACTGTAAATTCAGTTTTAATGTGCTTGTTTTATCATCTTGTTTCTGTACAACCTACACTGTTAGAAACAGGGCTACAGTAGGAGTCCATTTCTGTCCCTCAAGGTACAATTTACACTAATGTACCCCCAAGAGCTCATTATAAGACCTCAAGGTAATGATGTGTGCCTTTCTAGGGCCAAAAAGGTGCATATATGGTCCCAAGCAGTATACAAAGGGTACAAATAAGTACCTTAGGGGGTACTGCCCCAGTGACAAGCCACTGTACTCCTAAAGGTACAATAATGTACTTTACAGGGTTAGTCAAAATTATGTTAACACTTAAATGGTAGAAACCAATCTGATCTGTAGCGGAAGTTCATCAATGGCATACTGCTGCACCAACTGTAAGTAGACATCTGAGATCACTGTTGGGGTGTCAAAAAAGTAGGACCCAATTACGCCAGCAGCGGTCACGGCGCACCACACATTCAGGAGAAAAATAATCCATTCGTGTTAACATAACTTTGACTAACCCTGCATTTTCTGAGAGTGTGCACAGGGTCTTTACAACTGGAGCACTCTCATGGCTCTTTAAAAGAAAACAAAGAAGCCTTTATTTATCACATGTACTTTCAAGTACAGCAAAATTCCTCCTCTGCATTTAACCCATCTGAAGCAGTGAACACACAAGTGAGCAATGAGCACACACATACCCAGAGCAGTGGGCAGCTATGCTACAGGGCCCAGGGAGCAGTTGGGGGTTAGTTGCCCTTGCTCAAGGGCACTTCAGCCATGATAGAGATGGAGGGGAAAGTGATATTTATTCCCTCAACTCCCCTCACATTTTTCCTGCTGTTCCCAGGAATCAAACCGGTGACCCTTTGGGCCCAAGGCTGCTTCTCTAACCATGGCTTCCATCTTGGGAAATGAGGAACTGGGAGACAGACATGTAACAACACAAGGTATTTTTTATTTTAAGCTTCACTGACACTTTTCAGTGTCTTTATTTTAATTTAGGTACACACACACACACGCTCTACGGCGCTGGATTGCTTAGGTCTCTCTCTGTCTCTGGATGCCAGCTTCAATGTAAGCAGCAAAAAAATAATTGCTGGTAATCCAACACAGGTGAGATTCATCACATATTACCTGCTGGTTCGACCTGCCTCCTCTCCTTCTACAGCTGATACTCAGCCATGCCTACACAGGGACTTTACAACTTACACAGGTGTTACAGTGAGGGTGTGGTCAAGTGTTGGCTGTTAATTGTGCCTCTGTGTGTCTTTCAGATGGCCAGTGACCAGAAAGAGAGAGTGAGAGAGCTGTGTCACCCCACGTGTGTGTTTGTATGTGTGTGTGAGAGTGTGCATGCATTAATATCACTGAAATGTGCAAGTTTTAAAAAAATACAACGGACCTGCATTGTAAGCCTGTATCCTTGTTCCTTATTGCCTGAACATAGAAAGTTGTCACAACAGGAACTTTACAATTTACACAGAGTCTTTACAATTTACACAGGGACTTTATATCTTACATAGGGACATTACAACTTGTACATGGTCTTTACAACTTATACAGTGACACACAAGTGAGCAATGAGCACACACATACCCAGAGCAGTGGGCAGCTATGCTACAGCGCCCAGGGAGCAGTTGGGGGTTAGGTGCCCTTGCTCAAGGGCACTTCAGCCATGATACAGATGGAGGGGAAAGTGATATTTATTCATTCAACTCTCCTCACATTTTTCCTGCTGGTCCCAGGAATCAAACCGGTGACCCTTTGGGCCCAAGGCTGCTTCTCTAACCATGGCTTCCGTCTTGGGAAATGAGGAACTGGGAGACAGAAATGTAACAACACAAGGTATTTTTTATTTTAAGCTTCACTGACACTTTTCAGTGTCTTTATTTTAATTTAGGCGCACACACACGCTCTACGGCACTGGATTGCTTAGGTCTCTCTCTGTCTCTGGATACCAGCTTCAATGTAAGCAGCAAAAAAAAAAAAAATGCTGGTAATCCAACACAGGTGAGACTCATCACATTACCTGCTGGTTCGACCTGCCTCCTCTCCTTCTACAGCTGACACTCAGCCATGCCTACACAGGGACTTTACAACTTACACAGGTGTTAAAGTGAGGGTGTGGTCAAGTGTTGGCTGTTAACAGCAAGGAATCAGGTTGAACCAGCAGGTAACATGTGATGAATTACACTATCTAATTACTGGCTGTCTATTATTGTGCCTCTGTGTGTCTTTCAGATGGCCAGTGACCTGAAAGAGAGAGAGAGAGAGAGAGCTGTGTCACCCCACGTGTGTGTTTGTATGTGTGTGTGAGAGTGTGCATGCATTAATATCACTGAAATGTGCAAGTTTTAAAAAAATACAACGGACCTGCATTGTAAGCCTGTATCCTTGTTCCTTATTGCCTGAACATAGAAAGTTGTCATAACGGGGACTTTACAATTTACACAGAGTCTTTACAATTTACACAGGGACTTTATATCTTACATAGGGACATTACAACTTGCACATGGTCTTTACAACTTAATCAGGGTCTTTACAGCTGGCACAGGGACTTTACAAATTACACATGGTCTTTACAACTTGCACAAGGACTTGTATGCTTGAGGTGCCGAATAAACAAATAAATACAAGTGATACAAATCATTGATCTGAAGTTCTCTGTGGGGAGATGTTTATTTAGTATTTTTGGAAGGAGTCTCCAGTGTCACAATTTATAACAGTCAGAGATAAAGCAAAACAACTGTTTGTAGCAGTGATTACAATATTAAATATTACTAAAACATTTTTTTTAAAAGTATGACAATATTCTTTAATAAATAAAAATGTTGAGAAATTGATGTGGTATAAGAGAAATAAAACACTTGGGTGGTACTAGTAACTCTGCTTTGCGTCAGGCCACATCACACCACCCCATAGTTAATTATTTTCCTTTAACATCACGTCATGGAGGGCGGCACGGTGGTGTAGTGGTTAGCGCTGTCGCCTCACAGCAAGAAGGTCCGGGTTCAAGCCTCGTGGCCGGCGAGGGCCTTTCTGTGCGGAGTTTGCGTGTTCTTCCCATGTCCACGTGGATTTCCTCCGGTTTCCCCCACAGAACAGGATAAAGCGGCTAGAGATAATGAGATGAGATCATGTCATGGCCAAATGGTTAGCTTTGGGACCAAAACAGCACTGGTTCGATTCCCTGAACCAGAAGGACTGGCTCAAGTGCCCTTGAACAAGACACCTAACAAGATGGCAAACCTTGTGTCTGATTATCCAAAGAAAAACTGATTATGTGATTGTCAGTTTGGGCAAGAACCCAGCCATGACATAACATCATGCCCCTTTGTGTTTTATTACTTAGATAATAACCAGCAGAACTTTCCCACAGTGGAAAAGTCATTGAATATGTGTGAGGTGTCCATGCTTCTCTGCTGATAAACTCAAAATACACAGGAATCTATGTTTAAAAGAGAATATCGCGATCAAAACAATCGAGTGATTTATCTGTAAGCAGACAGTTACAGTAGTAGATGAAGAAGTTTTCCCACTAAAACTGCTGAACGAATCAACGAATCATTTTAATATTCTGAATAAAACGATTCTTTTATTTTGGAATCGATTCCCAGCCGAGGGTGAAATGGTCGGTTGCTAAACTACGGAAGGTTCGGGCTTCTTTTATTTGGAGCGTTCTAATTGGTTGAAGGAATATGCGGGTGTCCCGCCCCTTCGTCGCAATTGGCTGAAGATGCTGACGTAGGCGTAAACCTGGGAAATTATTTACCCAAGCGTGTGAAAGTGCCGGATAAAACCAGATCAAAGATTCGGCTTGAAGTGTTTCTGGACTTGAGTTTCGTTCTGGAAACTTTTCAGAGTTTTAATGCATTATTAAATTCGTCTATAGATCTTTTTAAAGAGTATTAAGCAGCGTGTAGCCATTTTACAGCGAGCACAACGTGACTGGTCAGCGCTGATCCGGCTTCATCATGGACTGCCGAGTGCTGTCAATTCAGAGTCACGTGGTTAGGGGATACGTTGGAAACAAGTCAGCCACTTTTCCTTTACAGGTAAGAAAATCTGTGTATCAGCAGTATTGAAACTAAGATCTACACTAACTTGTTTGTTTTTGAACGTCCACGTGTGTGTGTGAGTGAGAGAGAGACTTCAAATGAATGGAGCAGTGACAATGGTGTGTGTTCCTCTTTAAAGGTACTTGGCTTTGAAGTGGATTCTATAAACTCAGTACAGTTCTCTAATCATACAGGTAACGATCTCTTAACCAGTGTACTCAAACGTCTAATTCAAATAACACATAAATTATCAGAATGCCCTTTATTTTCATTACATATTAACATAATTTGCTATCTCTCTTAAAACAAAGGGAAAACTGTACCCCATTCACTCACATACTACTTTACAGTGCTTATGGATTGGATATATGCTCTACTGATATGGATGGTTGAGCAGGTAGGTTAAGAGAATAACAGTGGCAGCCTGGCACCACCGGGGCTCAAACCCCTGACTATATGATCAGCAACCCAGCACCTTAAAGCAGTCCCAGCATTTTTCTGTCTACCTAGAAGACCCACATAGGGGCCATTTGGCCCGACCGCTTTTCCCCAATACACTAATCACTCATTTTGTTATGGTAATGAGGCTGTTAGTGGCAGTGTGTGGGGTGAGGAGGTCACATTTCACGCACTTCACACTTCAGTGGTGAAGTCATGTTGGCTACTTCTGTGTGAATGTGAGAATGAGGAATAAAAACACATTCTATTCTAAAAGTGAACATGTGAATGTCCCATGTGACCATAACGACTCATGTGACTGCAACCAGACAATTGTTTGATGGATAAATACCTCAGTGCACATGGACTATCGCTTCAGTTCCCTCAAGAATTTTGTGGTGAAAGAAGCTCCTCTCCAAGGAACGAAGATGCAGAGATTCAACATTCAACAGGCATTGTAAGATTTCATTTCTAAGGCTACGTTTACACTAGACCGTATCTGTCTTGTTTTCTTCGCGGATGCACTGTCCGTTTACATTAACCCCCCTGAAAAAGCGGGGAAACGGGAATCCGCCAGCGTCCACGTATTCAATCTAGATCGTATCAGCTCCGGTGCTGTGTAAACATTGAGAATACGCGAATACGCTGTGCTGAGCTCTAGCTGGCGTCTCATTGGACAACGTCACTGTGACATCCACCTTCCTGATTCGCTGGCGTTGGTCATGTGACGCGACTGCTGAAAAACGGCGCAGACTTCCGCCTTGTATCACCTTTCATTAAAGAGTATAAAAGTATGAAAATACTGCAAATACTGATGCAAATACTGCCCATTGTGTAGTTATGATTGTCTTTAGGCTTGCCATCCTTCCACTTGCAAGTAATAAGTGATATGCGCTGGGATCTCACACACAGCGGCTCAGTCCCGAATCGTGGCTTGTTCACTTCACTCGCGCGCTCTGTGAGCTGCGCAGGGCCGGAGTGCACACCCTCCAGAGGGCACTCGCTGTTCAGGGCGGAGTGATTTGGAGCGCAGGATGCCTGCGGAGCCGAGCGTATCCGCGTATTGGTGTTGCTGTGTGCACGGCTAACGGTTTTAGTGTAAACGCGAATCGTTTTAAGAACGTTAATCTGATGATCCGCTGATTCGACGTAATGTAAACGTAGCCTAAGCTGTAAGGTAACTAACAGCCACATTTCCATAACAAAATGAATGTCTACAGGGAGGACTTGGGGCCAATTGGCCCTCTTGTGGGTTTTCTAGGTAAAAAGGCCAAATGGCCCCTGTCTGGGACTTCTAGTGTTAACTGTTGAGCCACCAGAATCAAGTTTATTGCCAAGTTTGTTCTCACATATAAAGAATTTGCTTTGGTGATTTGGTGCTTGAACAGTTAAGATAGAAGAATTAAAAGACAAAAATAGTTATATACATACATACGGTGGTGCTTGGAAGTTTGTGAACCCTTTAGAATTTTCTATATTTCTGCAGAAATATGACCTAAAACATCATCAGATTTTCACACAAGTCCTAAAAGTAGATAAAGAGAATCCAGTTAAATAAACGAGACAAAAATATTATACTTGGTCATTTATTTATTGAGGAAAATTATCCGATATTACATATCTGTGAGTGGCAAAAGTATGTGAACCTTTGCTTTCAGTATCTGGTGTGACCCCCTTTTTGCAGCAATAACTGCAACTAAACGTTTCTGGTAACTGTTGATCAGTCCTGCACACCGGCTTGGAGGAATTTTAGCCCATTCCTCTGTACAGAACAGCTTCAACTCTGGGATGTTGGTGGGTTTCCTCACATGAACTGCTCGCTTCAGGTCCTTCCACAACATTTCCATTGGATTAAGGTCAGGACTTTGACTTGGCCATTCCAAAACATTGGTTAAAGAATAATAAATTTATTCATTGGTAGAACAACTTGTGTGCTTAGGGTTGTCTTGCTGCATAACTCACCTTCTCTTGAGATTCAGTTCATGGACAGATGTCCTGACATTTTCCTTTAGAATTCGCTGGTATAATTCAGAATTCATTGTTTCATCAATGATGGCAAGCCATCCTGACCCAGATGCAGCAAAACAGGCTCAAACCATGATACTACCACCACCATGTTTCACAGATGGGATAAGGTTCTTATGCTGGAATGCAGTGTTTTCCTTTCTCCAAACATAACGCTTCACATTTAAACCAAAAAGTTCTCTTTTGGTCTCATCCGTCCACAAAACATTTTTCCAATAGCCTTCTGGCTTGTCCACGTGATCTTTAGCAAACTGCAGATGAGCAGCAATGTTCTTTTTGGAGAGCAGTGGCTTTCTCCTTGCAACCCTGTCATGCACGCTCATTGTTGTTCAATGTTCTCCTGATGGTGGCCTCATGAACATTAGCCAATGTGAGAGAGGCCTTCAGTTGCTTAGAAGTTACCCTGGGGTCCTTCATGACCTCGCAGACTATTACACGCCTTGCTCTTGGAGTGATGTTTGTTGGTCGACCACTCCTAGGGAGGGTAACAATGGTCTTGAATTTCCTCCATTTGTACACAATCTGTCTGACTGTGGATTGGTGGAGTCCAAACTCTTTCAAGATGGTTTTGTCACCTTTTCCAGCCTGACGAGCATCAACAACGCTTTTTCTGAGGTCCTCGAAAATCTCCTTTGTTCGTGCCATGATACACTTCCTCAAACATGTGTTGTGAAGATCAGACTTTGATAGATCCCTGTTCTTTAAATAAAACAGGGTGCCCACTCACACCTGATTGTCATCCCATTGATTGAAAACACCTGACTCTAATTTCACCTTCAAATTAACTGCTAATCCTAAAGGTTCACATACTTTTGCCACTCACCGATATGTAATATTGGATCATTTTCCTCAATAAATATAAACGACCAAGTATAATATTTTTGTGTCATTTGTTTAACTGGGTTCTCTTTATCTACTTTTAGAACTTGTGTGAAAATCTGATGATGTTTTACATAGGTCATTGTAACGTTCACTAGATGTGGGTGGAGCACAGAGGACGGCAGGACAGAGACTGAGTTTGCAAAAACTCTTTTATTTTCACTTTTCAGTGCAATCGGTTTCTCTCTCAGCCACACACGCACGCACGCACGCACATTCTCGTTGTGGAGAGAGCTCATCTGCTCTCGCTCTCCCTCCTTAAATAGCCCGGTTTACTGGGGAGAACACACACAAAACATAGATTAATCACACTCAGGTGAAGCGATTCTGCCACTTACCTTCCCCAACTCCGCCCTCCTGTCACAGACCGGCGCTTGACCACGCCCCCGCTGCCACATACCCCCACCGCCCGACTCAGGCTGGGCGCCCGTCCGGCCCACAGCCGACTCCCCCCCCCCCCCCCCCTTGACGGGAGAGGAAGTCCGCCACGACCATCTGCGCCCCCGGCCTGTGGACCACCTTGAAGTTGAAAGGTTGGAGTGCTAGATACCAACGGGTGATCCACGCGTTGGCATCCTTCATGCGGTGGAGCCACTGGAGGGGCGCGTGGTCCGAACAGAGGGTGAAAGAGCGCCCCAGCAGGTAGTAACGGAGGGCGAGGACCGCCCATTTGATCGCTAGGCACTCTTTCTCGATGGTGCTGTAGCGCCCCTCACGCACCGACAGCTTCCGGCTGATGTATAATACTGGGCGATCCTCTCCCCCCACCTGCTGGGACAAAACAGCCCCCAGCCCTCTGTCCGACGCATCCGTCTGTAACAAAAAAGGGAGAGAGAAGTCAGGGGAGTGTAAAAGTGGCCCCCCACACAGTGCAGCCTTTACCTCAGAGAAAGCCCGCTGGCACTGCTCCGTCCACTGGACCGGATCTGGCGCCCCCTTTTTAGTGAGGTCAGTCAGCGGGCTGGTGACGTCCGAATAATTAGGTATAAACCTACGATAATAGCCAGCCAGCCCCAGGAACTGTCTCACCCCCTTTTTGGTCTTGGGCCTCGGGCAGGCCGCAATCGCTGCTGTCTTATTAATTTGGGGACGCACCTGCCCGTTACCCAAGTGGAAGCCCAGATACCGTACTTCCACCCGCCCAATCGCACACTTCTTCGGGTTGGCAGTGAGCCCCGCCCGCCTCAGTGACCTAAGGACGGCCCTCAGGTGTTGCAGGTGCCGCTGCCAGTCATTACTATAAATGATGATATCATCCAAGTAAGCGGCCGCATAGGTGGCGTGGGGCCGGAGGATCCGGTCCATCAGCCGCTGAAACGTAGCGGGCGCCCCAAACAGCCCAAACGGAAGTGTGACGAACTGGTGTAAGCTGAACGGTGTGGAGAAGGCCGTTTTTTCCCGGGATAATGGAGTCAAGGGGATCTGCCAATATCCCTTCGTCAAATCCAGTGTCGAGTAAAAGCGAGCCGTGCCTAGTCGATCGAGCAGCTCATCAATACGAGGCATTGGGTACGCGTCGAATTTAGACACCGCATTGACTTTTCTATAGTCCACACAGAACTGGACCGAGCCGTCGGCCTTGGGAACCAAGACCACCGGGCTGCTCCAGTCACTGTGGGACTCCTCGACGATGCCCATTTTGAGCATGGCCTGAAGTTCTTCCCGAACCACCTTTTTTTTTGTGTTCGGGTAATCTATAAGGACGGCTACGCACTACCACCCCCGGGGGCGTCTCTATGTGGTGTTCTATGAGGTTGGTGCGACCGGGCAGGGGCGAGAACACATCCGAAAACTCGGCCTGCAACTGGGCGACCTCCGTGAGTTGGGTCGGGGAGAGGTGGTCTCCACAGGGGACCGGAGAGGTGCGAGATGCCAATGACCCTTTTTGGACCTCCGGCCCCAGCTCCGCCTTCTCCGGAACTACCGACACCAACGCCACGGGGACCTCCTCGTTCCAGAGCTTCAGCAGATTGAGGTGGTAGATCTGTAGCGCCCCCTCCCTGTCCGTTTGCCTAACCTCATAGTCGACGTCCCCGACTCGCCGTGTGACCTCGAAGGGCCCTTGCCACTTGGCGATTAATTTGGAGCTCGACGTGGGCAGCAGGACGAGTACCTTATCTCCCGGAGTGAACTCTCTAAGGCGCGTGCCCTTGTTGCACAGGCGGGTTTGCCGTTCCTGGGCCTGCCGCAAATTCTCCTAAGTGGGTGAGCGTGTGGAGTTTTGCACGCAGATCCATAACGTATTGAATTTCATTTTTGCTCTGCGAAGGTCCCTCCTCCCAATTTTCCCGCAGTACATCTAAGATGCCGCGCGGCTTATGCCCATACAATAATTCAAACGGGGAGAACCCCGTGGAGGCTTGGGGGACCTCTCGCACTGCAAACAACAAGGGTTCGAGCCACTTATCCCAGTTACGTGCGTCCTCACTTACGAATTTTTTGATAATATTCTTGAGGGTGCGGTTGAACCGTTCGACTAAACCGTCCGTCTGTGGGTGATACACGCTAGTGCGGATCGGCTTAATACGCAGTAGCTCATACAGTTCGGCCAGTGTTCGTGACATAAACGAGGTGCCTTGGTCAGTCAGAATCTCTTTCGGGATTCCGACCCGGGAGATGACGTGGAAGAGGGCCTCTGCAATACTACGTGCGGAGATATTGCGAAGAGGCACCGCTTCCGGGTATCACGTTGCATAGTCCACCAGAACCAATATAAAGCGGTACCCTCGTGTTGACCGATCTAATGGCCCGACGAGATCCATCCCAATTCTTTCAAACGGGGTCTCGATTAATGGTAGGGGGCGCAAGGGCGCTTTTGGAATGGCCGCTGGATTTACTAACTGGCATTCGCGGCACGCCGTACACCACTTACGGACGTCGCCGCGAATCCCCGGCCAATAGAATCGGGCCATTATCCGGGCGAGTGTTTTATCCTGCCCGAGGTGTCCCGCCATGGGATTAAAGTGAGCCGCCTGGAATACCAATTCCCGGCGGCTCTTTGGAATTAACAACTGGGTGACACGCTCCTTCGTCTGAGTGCCTTGCGTCACTCGGTACAACCTATCCTTTAAAATGGAAAAATAGGGGAAGGTCAGGGTGGCGTTTGACCGGAGCGTTTGACCATCGATTACTCTCACTTGGTCAAACGCGTGTCGCAGAGTTTCGTCTCGCGATTGTTCCAGTGGGAAATCCGCGAGGGATTCCCCAATAGAAAGAGGAGGGGCCGGGGGCTCCTCACTCTGTCGCGGAGATGACGTAGACGGCTCTGCGACCGCAGCTCCAGCCAAAACGACACCGGGACCCCCCCCGCTAACCGGCAGGACCCACTCTTTACTAGGTGTGCCATCAACCCCCGGAATCCTGGCCAATCAGTCCCCAAGATCAAAGAGTGGGTAAGGCGAGGATTAACCGCCGCCTTTACTATGGATTTGTCCCCTCTGAAATGTATGTGGACCGACACCAACGGGTAGCAGTGAACATCCCCGTGCACACACAACACCTTCACCCCTTGTGCTCCCCCCAATGCCTCGTCTTGCACCAGGCTTTGGCGGATCGAGGTCTGGTTGCAACCCGAATCCACCAACGCCTGATATGTCGCCCCTTGTACACTTACTGGTATGCGATACGCTCCGGCCTGATCGAGGGCAGCCTCTGGCACGTCGGGGATCCGCACCACCGCCCCCACCTCCATCGCGACACACTGTTGCTGCAGGTGGCCCGGTTCCCCGCAGCGCCAGCAAACCGGCCCGGGCCTCCCCTCTGCAGCTGTGGTTTGGGGGTCACTCACCTGAGGGGGGGGGAGAGACAGACACAGAAGGGAGAAACGGGAGGGCACCACGGGTGCGGCGGGCCGGCTGGGGTGGAGCTGGCCCCCGCCTCCGTGGTGGGGGAATGGGGCGAGGACGGGACACGGGAGGAGGGGGAAGAGAGAGAGAGAAGAGGAGAGAGAAGATGATGACATCCGTTGTCCTGCCGCCGGGACAGCCGCCAGATGATCCTCCGCCAGTCCTACGGCCTGATCCAGCGACGCCGGGCAGTGGCACTGGACCCACTCCGCGGTTCCGGCGGGTAGGCGGGCGATGAACTGTTCCAGTGCCACCTGGTTGATGATCCCCTCGGCGTCGCGATCTTCGGCCCTCAGCCACCGCCAGCAGGCGTCCCGGAGCTGCTGGCCGAACGCGAACGGGCTGCCGACTTCCTCCATTCGCAGCGCGCGGAAGCGCTGGCGCTGCTGCTCTGGCGTGCGCCCCACGCGTTGGAGGACAGCCCGACGAAGGTCGGCGTAGGCCAGCCGGTGGTCGGCGGGGAGCTGTAGTGCGGCTAACTGCGCCTCTCCCGTCAGGAGGGGGAGGAGGCACGCCGCGCGCTGCTCCATCGGCCACCCCGAGGCTTTGGCGACCTGTTCGAACAACGCGATGAATGCCTCGGGGTCGTCCTGCGGGCCCATCTTAGTCAAGGTGATGGGAGATGGGCCCGCGGCCGGGGCGCTGATGGACCCCGCCGACGCGAGGAGGCGCCGGAACGCCTCTCGGTCTTCCTGTTGAGCCAGCACCAGGGCTTCAAAGCGCTGCTCCTGCTCCTTCCGGAGCGTGACGAGTGCCTGGTGCTGGCTCTGCTGAGCCGTGGCGAGGGCGTGGATCAAGTCTGCGAACGGGGAGGATTCCATAGGGCTGCAGGACAGGTGCTCCACGATTCCCGGGTTTCGGCACCACTGTAACGTTCACTAGATGTGGGTGGAGCACAGAGGACGGCAGGACAGAGACTGAGTTCGCAAAAACTCTTTTATTTTCACTTTTCAGTGCAATCGGTTTCTCTCTCAGCCACACACGCACGCACACACATTCTCGTTGTGGAGAGAGCTCATCTGCTCTCGCTCCTTAAATAGCCCGGTTTACTGGGGAAAACACACACAAAACATAGATTAATCACACTCAGGTGAAGCAATTCTGCCACTTACCTTCCCCAACTCCGCCCTCCTGTCACAGACCGGCGCTTGACCACGCCCCCGCTGCCACAGTCATATTTCACAAACTTTCAAGCACCACTGTAGAATAAAAAAATAAGAAGAATCTAAAATATACAAATTTGTATAGTGGACACATTTAAAGAGTATATGCATGGGTTGTTTTGAAATCCATGCTGTACAGTATGTCCCGGAATGTGCAAAAACAGGTCACAGGATGAAAGTGAAGCAGAGTCATGACATGAATGTGTGAGAAAAAGAAAATATGTGCAGTGGGTTAAATAAATAACCAAGCTGTACAGTATGAGCCAGAATGTGCAATAAAACTTCACAGAATGAAGATGATCATGAAATGTGCAAAATGGCAGTTGAGAGACGAAATGCATTAATGTCACAGATTGAAAGTGTGATTTTTCGAGTCAGTAGGGGTCTCTGACCTTATTGATGAGGCCAGCTGCAGTGGGGAAAAAGCTGGCCTTATGGTGTGAGGTTTTGGCTCTAATGGACTACAACCTCCTACCAGAGTGGAGCGATTCAAAAAGTTTGTGCCTAGAGTGAGAGGGGTCAGCCACAGTCCTTTCTGCTCTCCTTAGGGTCCTGGACTCGTACAGGTCCTGAAGAGATGGAAGGTTGCAGCCAATCGTCCTCTCAGCATCCATGGCGCCATCTTGACTGCTGTGTTTTAATGTTTCTGTATTGTATGATCCAAAAAGTTGTTTATTTCAGGTTTGACTGATCAGATAAACTGATTATTGAGGTTTTATTATCAGGCTATTGCTGCAAGATAAGTAAGCTTTCATGGCACACGTTTGATTACAATGAAGAAACATTTTAATTTACCATGCACTGACATACTTCTATTTCATGTGCACAGCAATATCAAAAAAGGACATGTGTTTAAGGAAAATATTTGATTGTTAATGTCTGATATAGATATTTAGTCAGTGCCTAAAAGTGGCGCTCCTGATGAGTGTATGAGCAAAATATTTGTGTGGCAGTTCGTAGGAGGGGGAGGAGCACAGAAAGACGGCAGGCCAGAATAAAGCTCCATAATGCTCTTTTATTTGTTCTTTTTAGAGACAAATATATCCAGTCACACAACACACACCAGTTGACTGGTTCCAGAGAGAGCTGCCTTCCTCTGCTCTCTCTCTTTTTATATAGGGCGCGGTCACTGGGAAGACACACAAACACAGGTTAATTGACATCAGGTGTAGTGAATCTGCCACTTACCTTCCCTGACTCCGCCCTCCTGTCACAGACTGATGCTTGGCCACGCCCCCGCTGCCACAATTTGCAAGGGCACAAAATCAACCTGTATAAAATAATAATAATATTATAGCATATGAGCCATCAAATTGTGTAGTGTCGTGTATTTCACGTCAGTAAATTGCTGCATTGTCTTGTGACAGTGAGACCAATAATGAGATACACGTTGCCGACACCGTGTGCCATGAAACATCATGACATTTATTATGGTGTGACTCTGCTGGGTGCCTGGTGGACAGCAGTGAACCAGCACTTTCACTTTACATCATTATTATATTGTTATGATTGAATATTATCAGACTTGAGAACTAATCAGTATTGATCTGCAGTAGTTTTAGATTATCTACAACTAAGGAAAAATGCTCATAATTGCTACTGAACTAGATAATAATTATGTTTCGAGAAGTTTGGAGAATAAGAAATTTAGATAAATAAAGCATACAATGCAATGGATTACATTGCATGCTATGGAAAAAAAACAATATTTTTTCCCCATTAGTATTTTCTGTGAAGTGTGTTAGTACATAATCCCACATTATTTTTTGAAAAGCAAATTAAAAATAAGTGTTTGATGAAGACCCATATATCACACACACACACATCACATTATCTCTAGCCGCTTTATCCTTCTACAGGGTCGCAGGCAAGCTGGAGCCTATCCCAGCTGACCACGGGCGAAAGGCGGGGTACACCCTGGACAAGTCGCCAGGTCATCACAGGGCTGACACATAGACACAGACAACCATTCACACTCACATTCACACCTACGGTCAATTTAGAGTCACCAGTTAACCTAACCTGCATGTCTTTGGACTGTGGGGGAAACCGGAGCACCCGGAGGAAACCCACGCGGACACGGGGAGAACATGCAAACTCCGCACAGAAAGGCCCTCGCCGGCCCCGGGGCTCGAACCCAGGACCTTCTTGCTGTGAGGCGACAGCGCTAACCACTACACCACCGTGCCGCCCCCATATATCTTATGTAAATAAAGATACAAATTTTGTTGTCCGGTGGTCAAGTGTTTGAGATGCATTACCTTGCACTGACGATCGGGTTCCCTGTAGTGGTACATGTACGTCGTTCATATGTACACGTGTTGTAAGGTTGCAAAAGGCATCAAAAATCAGGTTAATGCATTGCTGTGTTCTCTTAAGTATGGAGCTCTGCTATTAGATATGAACAGAAAACACCCAAGAGATGAAAATTTGTCACGGGCTGTGATGTTTCTGAAACGCATGCATTTTACATTTTAAAAATTAGCTCACGTTTAAAGTTTTATGTAAAGCTGCTTTGCGACAATATCTTTTGTTAAAAGCGCTATACAAATAAACTTGACGTTTGGACTAGTGTGTAGGCTAGTGAGTTGTTACTGTTTAATATGAGATGAGAGTTCCTGTGGGAAAAGACTACATACAAAATGTAAAAATCAGTTTCACATGCTTATGGGTCTGTAGCAGTTCGGATGGGTGGGTGGAGCACAGAAGGACGGCAGGCCAGAACTGAGTTCACAAAACCCGTTTATTATAGCTTTTCAGCCTTACTATACACACCACACACACATACACATACACATATATATATATATATATATATATATATATATATATATATATATATATATATATACACACACACACTCCAGTCGTCTGGTTAGGGAGAGAGCCCTCTCTGCTCTCGCTCTCTTCCTTAAATAGGGCGCGGTCACTGGGGAAGACACACAAACACATTAATCAACCTCAGGTGCAGTGATTCTGCCACTTACCTTCCCCGACTCCCGCCCTCCGGTCACAGACCGACGCTTGGCCACGCCCCCGCTGCCACAGGGTCAAAGGTCAATCTGTTGAGTATTCCATTAAGCTGAAAACTTGTATAGAAAAGCTGAATATTCACATACAGTGGTGCTTGAAAGTTTGTGAACCCTTTAGAATTTTCTATATTTCTGCATAAATATGACCTAAAACATCATCAGATTTTCACACAAGTTCTAAAAGTAGATAAAGAGAACCCAGTTAAACAAATGAGACAAAAATATTATACTTGGTCATTTATTTATTGAGGAAAATAATCCAATATTACATATCTGTGAGTGGCAAAAGTATGTGAACCTCTAGGATTAGCAGTTAATTTGAAGGTGAAATTAGAGTCAGGTGTTTTCAATCAATGGGATGACAATCAGGTGTGAGTGGGCACCCTGTTTTATTTAAAGAACAGGGATCTATCAAAGTCTGATCTTCACAACACATGTTTGTGGAAGTGTATTATGGTACGAACAAAAGAGATTTCTGAGGACCTTAGAAAAAATGTTGTTGTTGCTCATCAGTCTGGAAAAGGTTACAAAACCATCTCTAAAGAGTTTGGACTCCACCAATCCACAGTCAGACAGATTGTGTACAAATGGAGGAAATTCAAGACCATTGTTACCCTCCCCAGGAGTGGTCGACCAACAAACATCACTCCAAGAGCAAGGCGTGTAATAGTCTGCGAGGTCACGAAGGACCCCAGGGTAACTTCTAAGCAAATGAAGGCTTCTCTCACATTGGTTAATGTTCATGAGTACACCATCAGGAGAACACTGAACAACAATGGCGTGCTTGGCAGGGTTGCAAGGAGAAAGCCACTGCTGTCCAAAAAGAACATTGCTGCTCATCTGCAGTTTGCTAAAGATCACGTGGACAAGCCAGAAGGCTATTGGAAAAATGTTCTGTGGACGGATGAGACCAAAATAGAACTTTTTGGTTTAAATGAGAAGCGTTATGTTTGGAGAAGGGAAAACACTGCATTCCAGCATAAGAACCTTATCCCATCTGTGAAACATGGTGGTGGTAGTATCATGGTTTGGGCCTGTTTTGCTGCATCTGGGCCAGGATGGCTTGCAATCATTGATGAAACAATGAATTCTGAATTATACCAGTGAATTCTAAAGGAAAATGTCAGGACATCTGTCCATGAACTGAATCTCAAGAGAAGGTGGGTCATGCAGCAAGACAACGACCCTAAGCACACAAGTCCTTCTACCAAAGAATGGTTAAAGAAGAATAAAGTTAATGTTTTGAAATGGCCAAGTCAAATTCCTGACCTTAATCCAATCAAAATGTTGTGGAAGGACCTGAAGCGAGCAGTTCATGTGAGGAAACCCACCAACATCCCAGAGTTGATGCTGTTCTGTATAGAGGAACGGGTTAAAATTCCTCCAAGCCAGTGCGCAGGACTGATCAACAGTTACCAAAAATGTTTAGTTGCAGTTATTGCTGCACAAGGAGGTCACACCAGATACTGAAAGCAAAGGTTCACATACTTTTGCCACTCACAGATATGTAATATTGGATCATTTTCCACAATAAATAAATGACCAAGTATAATATTTTTGTCTCATTTGTTTAACTGGGTTCTCTTTATCTACTTGTGTGAACATCTAATGATGTTTTAGGTCATATTTATGCAGAAATATAGAAAATTCTAAAGGGTTTGCAATCTTTCAAGCACCACTGTACCTGTATTTCTTTATGTAATTTAGAGGCTTTTTTTGTCCTTGTATAGTATCGTGAAGTTCACTTTAGTCTGCAGGAAATGTCTCTACACTTGTCATGAGGATTAAAAAGGGATGCTGAACTCTGCTGTTCTGCTTGTGATCGAATGGTCTGTGCCAACTCCCTGGTCTGTGGCCCCCGAGAACACAGCAGGGGTCTGTTTTCACATCTCTTGTGTTTCTCATATCAACACTGTTCTCATTTACCTTCACTCCTCCTCTCCTCCCTGTTTTTGCACCTCCTGTTTTCCTTCTCTCTTATTTCTCTGCTCCTGGGTTCTGGGCTGTGTGCCAGGGACACTGAGTCCTTGGCATGTTTCTTTGCTCCTAATACCATCTCTTAGCATCTCAATTTTTAATCCCATTCAAGCGTTACTTCCTGCTCTTTTATCTGTTTTACATGCTAATAGGGACTGGACAGCTAAAGTGCCTGCAGTATTTAACATTCATGGAATATTTTGAGGGTTACCAATTGGGTGACTTCAAAGTGCAAGGGGTGGGGCCAGGTGAGACGAGAAATAAAAAATTCATCGTTCTATGCATTGGGACTAGAAACTGTCAGGACAGAAAATGCAATCTATAAAGTATGTATGATTTCTCATTTGCAAATTTCACTATAGTTCCTGTCGGAGAGGAACCTTCAGGGCCTTCTACTGTAGGCTTTCAGAGAAGCCCCAACATTAGCATTTCAAATGTTATATTGAATTTCTTTCATTCTTTGGTTTCTTTCATAATTTCATTATAATTTGTTCTCTTCTAATTTTAATTTGGTCTTATTTTATATCAGATTTGCTTCAGAAATGAAAGGGTTACTGTCCTGCAAACATTAAAATAGTTATTCGGTTAGATTGTTTTGTTTGTTGTCTCTAGGCTGCTCACTCATTGGTTAGGACTTCATTGCTGGGACAGAAGGCCATGGCAGTGTATGTTTATGTAGGAAGTGACAAATTAACCAATCAAATTTTGATTTGTAGTGGGAGGGACCAAAAATGTATTGCCCTGAGCCTTCTTGAAGGCCAACGCTAGCTTAACCGCAAGTCAGCACCATCAGCGCTGTAGTGAAGTCACCTTCCAGCCAGTGTAGCGTTCATCAGTAGTGTTAGCGAATGATGATAAAGCAGTCAAGGTAGTGCTATCATGAGCAAGTAGCACAGGCTAACGACCGAGAAACTAAGATTTCTGTCTCCAGACTCGTCTTCCACGCACATGTAGCAATGTCATAATTTCATATGAATAAAGTGTTGTTTTTTGTTTGTTTGTTTGTTTGTGAACCTCCCCAAATCCGTGTATTGTTAAATATGTTAATTTGTTGGGTTCTATTAATGGTTCCACTATTGTTTCTGATGGGGTGTTAATTAGTGTAACACACCTGTGTACCGTACATTATTGTGCTTGGGCTGTCTGGAAAGGGGGAAGTTGGCTTTGTGAATCCTGCATGGACGATATTCATCAATACAGTTTATTTTTTTAATTTTTCCTAAGATATGATGATTATTTTTTGATATAAGAATATTTTGACACACAGCTGCTGTTTGTATCGGATCAAATATGTGAATTAGCATCATAAAATTCTGTGTGAAACATTGTTTGTCTGAGTAGCTATTTGGCTGGGTGCTAACTGGTGTATTATGTTGTTGGGATGCCCGAATTCTTTCCCCTGTCTCTGTCTAGATCTAGTCTCGGTGTTGTGGGCTTTGGATGTGATATATATTTTATTAGACCTAATGCTTGGCAAGACTAGCAGGATGTTTGTTATGTACTGATAATGTAGACTTAGCTAAACACGATAAAAGTATGCTAGATCTAGGCCCTAGCTTGTTTATTAATATTAGAAGTCCATGTTTGAGCTTTGAGGTATTTTTCTTTATTGGGAATTTCCCATAACAGTCTGGCACGAAACCTCCCTCGAAATATTTGTAGGAATCTTTACTTTTGTAAGCCTTTAGGATCTCCGGTGTATTTAGAAGTCCCAAATACTAAATAGTTCAGGATGTCAAAGTATCTCAAATCCGGTAGCTGTTTTGCTGTATACTTTTCAAGTGGAATAAAGACATGTTTCAGCTTTTCACTGTAGTGTGATCTGCTGGTATAATCTAAATTTGTTTTATCGCTTCAGAGACATTGTACTGACTGCAGTCCTGTCGATATTTTTTTTTTTCTTTTTGTTTTTTTCATTACCGGTTACGGCCACAGTTCTTTGTTTGCCAGGCAAAATGGCAGATGCTGCTTGATAAACAAAAATCCGTGACATCAGTGAAAGTCCTCCATAGTGCTTGTCTGCATCCAGGACTATAATACTACGTCAGTGACTACGTTTACATGCACGTCCAAATCGAGCTGCTGTCGGTAATCGAGCAAAGGGTCCCAGCAGGGGTGCCAGAGAAATCCAATCCTACATGCACAAGTGAAATCGGGCTATTGTGCAAGGTGCATTGTGCACCCGAGCCACACGTGGCGCTACACGCCCCATCGTGTTGGTACACTTCTGGTTGTCATCATGAAGAAGAGCTATAGTGTTGCCAGATACTGCTGACGTTTTCCAGCCCAAAACATGTTCAAATCCGCTAAAATGCACTTAAAACCCCCAATCTGACAACACTAGCAGTTCCGTGTTCAAGCTGTTAGGCTTGCTCTAACAGACTATGGCTACAAACTGTCCGGCGCAGACCACTGTTTTGTAAGAAAACTTATTTTGCACAATAATATTTTTCTAAAGTCCATTTTTTGCTTACAAAAAAATATTTTTTTTTTGCTTACAATTTAACTTATGTCTTAATAAACACACAAAAAGTTCAGTTGTTTTGTTTTTATTGACATTCTTCAGATGTTGGACATATATATACACACACACACACAAATACAATGACTTGTTTATGTACACAATTCACAGCTATGCAACAGCTGTACAGATGTATTTGGTGATACAGTAAGTGAGCTAAATTTTAACAGTGCAAACAATGCCACAAAAAGAAAAGATTCATGCCGTTGTCATGATTCGTTGTCATGCCGACCGAGGCTGTTGTATTTCCCGCTTGTGGTCTCGTCACTTCCGGAAGTAGCTCGACAACTAGCTCGATAGGGTATACATGCGCAAAATAGCTCGGCAGAAATCGCATAAACTAGGTCGTGTAGCTCGATTCCGAGAAATCAAGTTCGGTTCAATTTCAGCCGAATTAAGGTGTATACATGGCATTTTGAACTTCGATTTCAGTCGAGCAACGGCAGAAATTCGATTCTCTCTATGTGCATGTAAACGTAGTGACTGATGGCTGCAGAGATATTTCAGTATGCTACTTATGAACTAGTTATTAAGAGTTGTTTTCTTCTGCAAATCATCATCCAGGCCAATAAATTTCACACGTTCTATACTGGCCCATTAGAGGCTTTTTCTTGGAGTTGTGTATCCTTTGGCACTGAGTGTTGGGACACTCACTTCAGCATTAGCCAGAGGATGAATGTTGGTGAAAGACTGAACTTGAGTGAACTTGGGAAAGCAACATGAGAGAAAGGGTTGAAGAGTTTCTGTCCAAAGAACCTTATTTTTATTTAGTTAATGAAGTGATTTAGTGTATTAATTGAGCATCTGTGCAGATCTATTTATTTTATTAGTGTTCTGTTGCAAGACATTTTTTGTCACAGCTGTCGCACATCTGTCGAGTTTACATTCGGACATGTACTGTGTCGCTGGTACCATCTGTGTATAATTTTCTTTGCTCCTATCCTAATTCGGAGTGTGTCTGGTCTTCTTAAAAACAAGTAGCTCACGTAACATGTTTGATATTATTGAAAGGAACGCTAGATGGGCAGCTGAAATATGTTAAATTAAAAAGGGTTGAGCATTAACCTAATTTCTCATTCCTTTACCAATGTACTGGGCTGTTGCTGCATGCAGAGGATTATTTCTAGGGAATGTTTGATGTTGAGCTAAGCTCATACCAGTTGTGTTTATGCAATTGTGGACTTTTTAGCCTTTCACACAGTAGATTGTTGATTAACTGAGCAGGGTAAAGCAAAATGAATAGACAGCAGTTCTTTCTGTAGATGTTCTACAAACAGGTAAATTAGGACAAATTTTGTTTTACAAATTCACTTCTCCTTCCAAATGTGTGCAAATGATTGATGTGAACGATGCATGTCAAACAAGTTACTCTAAAAGAATAGTGTAGTTTTTTTCATTGATTAAAAACTAGTAGAGAATGCATTTTTTTAAACAGGCTACCAGTCCACTTTATCTTTTCTGAACCCATATTCAAACGCGTTTTATTTCCATGGTGTTACATAATATCCAGGGGATGCTACACATGTGGGTGGGAATAATATAAAATAGTTTTCTCAATTTTTGGATTTGATTAGCTTGTGAAAACAAAACCGTGGCAGATCTAGATGCTAGCTAGTACAGCCTGCCTTTGGGTATGAAGAATTCAGTGTTGATCGTCTTCTGTTTGTCTTTTTTGCTAGGTTACAAACACTGGAAAGGACAAGTTCTGACTGCTGATGAGCTGCACGTTCTTTATGAAGGGATTAAACTCAACCAAGTCAACCATTATGACTATGTGCTTACAGGTACACACACTGGCGAATCATCATTCAGCTGATTTGAATAAGTGACTAAAACATGGTGGAGGTTTAAAAAAAAAACACTGAAAAAGCCCTTGTGGAAAGAAAGGTATGGTTTAATTTTTTTATTGCAAGCAATTACTGGAATACAGTGTCTTGCAAAAGTGTTTGTCCTGTATTGTATTACAAGCTGGAATGAAAATGGATTTTTGGGGGCTTAGCACCATTTCATTTACACAACTTGCCTACTACTTTAAAGGTGCAAATTGTTTTTGTTTTTTTTATTGTGACACAAGCAATAATTAAGATGAAAAAACAGAAATCTGGAGTGTGCATAAGTATTCACCCCCTTTCGTATGAAACCCCTAAATAAGAGCTGGTCCAACCAATTCACTTCATAAGTCACATAATTAGTTGATTTAAGATCCACCTGTGTGCAGTCAAAGTGTCAAAAGATCGATCACATGATGTCTGTATAAATCACCCTGCTCTGTAAGGACCCTGACTCTGCAACACTACTAAGCAAACAACATGAAAACCAAGGAGCCTCCAAACAGGTCAGAGACAAAGTTGTGGAGAAGTATAGATCAAGGTTGGGTTATAAAAAGTATCCCAAACTTTGAATATCCCAGGGAGCACCATTAAATCCATTATAGCAAAATGGAAAGAATATGGCACCACTACAGACCTGACGAGAAGGTCTCGCCCACCAAAACTCACAGACCGGGCAAGGAGGGCATTAATCAGAGATGCAACAAAGACACCAAAGATAACACTGAAGGAGCTGCAGAGATCCACAGCAGAGATGGGAGTATCTGTCCATAGGACCACTTTGTGGCAGACTCCCTGAACACATGGAAGAAGATTCTCTGATCAAATGAGACTAAAATTGAACTTTTTGGCCATCATGGGAAACGCCATATGTGGCACAAACCCAACACCCTGAGAACACCATTCCTACAGTGAAGCATGGTGGTGGCAGCATCATGCTGTGGGGATGTTTTTCATCTGCAGGGACAGGAAAGCTGGTCAGGACTGAAGGAAAGAGGATGGCACTAAATACAGGGCAATTCTGGAGGAGTTTGCATGTTCTCCCCGTGTCCGCGTGGGTTTCCTCCGGGTGCTCCGGTTTCCCCCACAGTCCAAAGACATGCAGGTTAGGTTAACTGGTGACTCTAAATTGACCGTAGGTGTGAATGTGAGTGTGAATGGTTGTCTGTGTCTATGTGTCAGCCCTGTGATGACCTGGCGACTTGTCCAGGGTGTACCCCGCCTTTCGCCCGTAGTCAGCTGGGATAGGCTCCAGCTTGCCTGCGACCCTGTAGAAGGATAAAGCGGCTAGAGATAATGAGATTCTGGAGGAAAACCTGTTTGAGTCAGCCAGAGGTTTGAGACTCAGATGACGGTTCATGGTCAAGCAGGACAATGACCCTAAACATACTGCTAAAACTACACTGGAGTGGTTTAAAGGGAAACATTTAAATGTCTTGGAATGGCCTAATCAAAGCCCAGACCTCAATCCAATTGAGAATCTGTGGCATAACTTGAAGATTGCTGTCCACCAATGCAACCCATCTAACTTGAAGGAGTTGGAGCAGTTTTGCCTTGAAGAATGGGCAAAAATCCCAGTGGCTAGATGTGACAAGAGACCTGATAGAGATGTACCTCGAGACTTTCAGCTGTAATTGCAGCAAAAGGTGGCTCTACAAAGTATTGACTTGAGGTGGTGGTGGTAACGGATACTCCAGATTTCTGTTTTTTTCATCTTAATTATTGTTTCTGTCACCATAAGAAACAATTTTCACCTTTAAAGTGGTAGGCATGTTGTGTAAATCAAATGGTGCCAACTCCCCAAAAATACATTTTAATTCCAGATTTTAATGCGACAAAACGGGCGGCACGGTGGTGTAGTGGTTAGCGCTGTCGGCTCACAGCAAGAAGGTCTGGGTTCGAGCCCCGTGGCCGGCGAGGGCCTTTCTGTGCGGAGTTTGCATGTTCTCCCCGTGTCCACGTGGGTTTCCTCCGGGTGCTCCGGTTTCCCCCACAATCCAAAGACATGCAGGTTAGGTTAACTGGTGACTCTAAATTGACCGTAGGTGTGAATGTGAGTGTGAATGGTTGTCTGTGTCTATGTGTCAGCCCTGTGATGACCTGGCAACTTGTCCGGGGTGTACCCCGCCTTTCGCCCGTAGTCAGCTGGGATAGGCTCCAGCTTGCCTGCGACCCTGTAGAACAGGATAAAGCGGCTAGAGATGATGAGATGAATGCGACAAAACAGGACAAACACCAAGGGGGATAAATACTTTTGCAAGCACTGTAATTGTTGGAAACCAGGAAAATGGTCAAGAAGCAAACATGATATAATAAACAAACCAGCAGACCTGGAACTTGGAATAAACAAGTCTTAAGAAATGTACAGGAAAAACACTGGGTTTAAGTACACAAGCTAGTGAGCAAAATATAAAACAGGTGAACACAATCAGGGAAAGATTCAGTAAATAAAAAGAAGGGAAAAAAACCCACACGGCACTTGTTGCTATGGGAACTGTGATGCAAAGCACAGAGGTGATGTCAGAGATCATAGGTCTGCCTGCCTGCCTGCCTGCCTGCCTGCCTGCCTGTCTATCGTCATTCAGACTTTTCCATAAAGCTTGAACACTTTGTCCAAAAATGATTGGTATGACTGTAGGAGTTATCACATCATTAATTTAACACAATTCTTATCTCTTTAACAATCTCTCCTTATGATTAGGTTACTCCAGGGATGTGTCTTTCTTGGAGATGGTGGTGGACATTGTGCAGGAGCTGAAAAGTGCCAACCCCAGGCTTGTATATGGTAGGGGTCAAAATTTCCCAGATTTAAAATATTTTTCAAAATGAGACAAGGCTTATTATGATTCTTATTTCTTTCTTCCTTTGGTATCTTACATGAGGAACCACTTAGATTGCTGTGATTTTGGTCTTGTATCACATCTCATCTCATTATCTCGAGCCGCTTTATCCTGTTCTACAGGGTCGCAGGCAAGCTGGAGCCTATCCCAGCTGACTACGGGCGAAAGGCGGGGTACACCCTGGACAAGTTGCCAGGTCATCACAGGGCTGACACATAGACACAGACAACCATTCACACTCACATTCACACCTACGGTCAATTTAGAGTCACCAGTTAATCTAACCTGCATGTCTTTGGACTGTGGGGGAAACCGGAGCACCCGGAGGAAACCCACGCAGACATGGGGAGAACATGCAAACTCCGCACAGAAAGGCCCTCGCCGGCCACGGGGCTCGAACCTGGACCTTCTTGCTGAGAGGCGACAGCGCTAACCACTACACCACCGTGCCGCCCATTGTATCACATATTCATATATTTTTATTTGTCTTATTATCGAGTTGTCTTTTTTAGATCTTTAACAGAAGATGTGTTGTTTTTAATGAGGGCAAAAAGACTTTCTGAAGCAAGATGCTTCCCTCCCAACTGTTTTGAAAAGATGATTAGAAACTTTTCAGCACTGCACTATAGTGACATCTGGTGGTTAAACTCATGAAGTAAAGATTGTACAGTAGTTTACTGTGTCGAGTTTCCCAAAAGCATCACAGCACAAAGATCATCATTAAATAGTAGAGCAAGCAGCACAATAAATGCTCTCTCTCCTAGTTAAAGTGCTCTTAGTGTTAAGAGGCTTTTGGGAAACCCACCTCAGTTCAGCACTTTGAAAAGCATTGGGATGATAACACTATATAATGCTTTTATAAAGAAAAGATCATGTTCTTATACCTCTAGTATAGGTATAAGATTATTTATAGTAAATTGACACACACACATAAACTTAGTCATTTGTGTTTAACCCAGCCCTACTGCATCACTATTACTTCATAGGTGAGGCTCATGTGGGCTGATCTGAACTGTAAAATGTGGGGGTTTGATTGTGTGTTGATGCTAGTGAGATGAATACATTCTTGTGCATAGAAAGCCTTACTTGTTGATACAAGTTTTTCCCCAAACGTCAGAACTCTCAAGTTTCTTTTTTGGTAGCATGACTACAAAATATCTTTATTACTCATTCATACAAATCGCGAATGTGCCACAATGAAACTTTGGACATCATTGGTTATGTGTTTATTGCAGAATGAATCATGCACTGATACAAGTAGAACATTGTGGCTTTTTTTTTTTTTACACACCTTGGTTATTTAGTATTGAAGATGAGCTCACTAGTATTTGTGTACTTCACCTGACTAAGTTACAAAGAGTTGAGTGAATTAATGTTTAAACTTGTTTCTATTGTTTTTCAGTATGTGATCCAGTCATGGGAGATAATGGATCAATGGTGAGTAGCCTAAGGTACCATTCCATTAACTTTTTATATATTTTTTTTAACATAAGTATAGTTTGATTACCTGAACTGATTATTCTACCTGGTTAGTTACTTATTGTATTTCATTATTGCAAAACATCCTGTGTTAAGTTTATAGACATGCTGTTGATTTACAGCAGGAAAGCACATTTCCACTCCAGGAGATTTACAGTGCTGCACAGATCAGCATTATTTTAGCCTCCTATTCCGTTCACTGGAATAGTTTGGAGAGAGAAATTTTTTTTACACTTTTTTTGTCATTTGCTCTAAATGTGAAATGAGAGAAAGCTTCTTGTTTAAGTATATACTGGTGCTTTCTAACTGAGCATCTTTTTATTGTAGTGTGTAATGCAAGTTCCACCTCTCCCAAAACAAATTCCCTTGAATAATATGATGGTAAAAAGCATTAAAATAATGTAACAAGTGTTGCCAGGCAAAACAAACCTCACCCAGTAGCACTTATGAAGAATATGAAGAATAGGTCCCCTATGGGTACATGTGGCTACTGCTTTATAAATAAAATTGTGTTCTGATACCATGCCCATGCAGTAAATATAGCATATATAAGTTTATTTGTATAGCGCTTTTAACAATAAACACTGTCGCAAAGCAGCTTTATACAATTTGAACGACACAAAACATGACCTAATTTTATTCCTATAATGAATATTATAAAAAAAAATTTTTACTCTGAGGTTGTAGCCACAAAAATTAAGTGTAATCCAAAAATGAACAATTTAAAAATCACAGAAGTAAAATATACCAAGTGTCTATACTTTATATTATTCTACTCTTATCTCTTACAGTTTTTGAAACTGACACCTCCGAACCGAGGCTGACATACACACGCTGTCGCCATGACCCAAACTCTTATTTCCTGGAAATGTCCCAGCGCTAGAGCTCAGTGGAACGCACTTTCCCTCTGTAATAAGCATAAACATGTCTGAAAGCAATTTCTTTAGTTTAGTCCATTTATTTCGAATGGTGATCCGAATTGTATACACTCACCGGCCATTTTAACCGGAACATGTGTATGCACATGTGCAGTGCGTGACTGTTACATTCTTACAGCACGACAACATAGTGGCTAATGCCTCTATATGAGGCAGTAGACACAACAAAAATGATTTTGACCTTTTTGGTGACCTTGGCTGGATGACCCCCCAAAAATCGGAGGTTCTATTTGAGACCAATGCCCATCTATCCTGAAAGTTTCATGAAGATTGATCCAGCCGTTTTCCCATAATATCTTTAACAAAAAAAAAAACAAAGAAACTTGACCAAAAACAATACCTCGCCCCCTGGTGGACTCCGTCCCGGGTGAGGTCATTAAGAAAAAAATCAATAAGTCAGTTACAATGTGTCTCATTCTAATTTATCTTTTTAAAAAAAGCGTATGCAAACTATTTCTGTAATGTTTCCTTGATTGGGATGGATGCTGTAGCACTGAGACAGGCAGGTTTGGGCTTGAACAGAACTTTAAGAGAGCCTTTTATTATCCCACAAGGGGAAATTTACATTGTTACAGCAGCAAAATATATAAAGAGAAAAAGATAAGGCAGTGAAGGAGTAGTGCAAAAGTACTAAGTACACAGTGTTTCCCACAGACCAGGTAGCAATTTGTGGTGCTCCACTGTGCCGATGAGGGAATCGTGCACGGTGGTGTCATGGCGGTCGGTGGAGTCGGTCATTGGGGTGTATGCAAAGTGTTTACAGCGGGCGGTGTTCAAACACAGTATTTTTCTTCAGAGTCACCTGCTGGGACTATTTTAAAGCTACAAGAAGCATTTGAGATTATTCAGTTCAATCTAAATTCTTTTAAGTTCTTTAAGAGAAGACAGCTAAAACAATTTTTACCAGAACCCTGCCTGGTTTCATTCCTTGACCCAACTTTACATTACAGGGCAGGCCATTAGTTTTCTGGGCTTGATGTTGATGGAAAACCTGTCTTTTAAATTTATGAAAATTACTCACCAAAATTGAAGTTAAAGTTTAGTTTTTTACCTTAGTTTTTTGCCTTTTTGGTGGCAATCTTTCAATCATTCTTTAGTTGACATTCAAGGAATAAATTGCAAAAAACGAGCTGGAGGTTTTTATTTTAAATATTGAACCCAACACTTACCTCAACCAATACTAAAATGAAATAAATAGTATAATGTAACAACAAAATAATAATAAAATAAAATATCATAATTAGATGTAAGAAACCACTTAAGGTAACACCAAGGCAACTAACAATAATGAAAAAGCATTACCCTAATTGGTGCAAAGCCTGCATGCCCTATCAGAACATTTAATTCTGCGTGGCTTCCTGAAAAAAAAAAAAAAAACTCAAGTGCCCTATCGTAAGGGAAGTCACTGAGTTCAGGACCATTTATGGAGATTTGTAAGCAGGCTGCCAGGTGTTCCCCTTGGAGCCTATTCCTGAGGTCTGTTTTAATCTATGGATAAAAAAGTACATTTTCTTCATCATCAAAGCACTAAAAATTTCCATTACATCAAAAAATATACAAAGGAATACTGAATTTCTATGTGCTTACCCTATTCATAGCTGAGAAATCCCGCTCGCAATTCTACTTCGCCAATAAAGCTAATAAAGATGTTTCTTAAAATATTCAGATTTTATGCTTCAGATAGCATCAACAAGGCATCCCCGCGAGTATAACATTTTATTTAGGCTAGTGGGAAATCCTTATTTATTGTGAATGTCAAGCCATTATTAATAACTTGCATGAATGCTGAAGCGGGATAAACGGGATAATGCAATAAGGCCGGTTCCTCGCGTCAAGCTGCTACTGTATGCATCAAAATTGGTTTATAGCCTGACTCAGGGATGTCCGTTTCATGTAAGCCAAGAAGGCTATGATAAAGCTCATCACGAGCACGACGTAGGCTACCTTTTTAAAATAAGGGGTCGGAAGGCGAATCGGGAAGGCTGCGTTATTTTTAATTAGCCTAACAGGCCTACTTGCAGTCCGGGTATATGCGCAACGGCAGGCCTGTGTACACGTGCGTGTGTCTCTCTCTCTCTCTCTCTCTCTCTCTCTCTCTCTCTCTCTCTCTGTGTGGACACGAACTAGAAGAAAGAGCACTATGAATGAACGGAACGATACGCAACGGAATTTTTTTTTTTTTTCAAAATCACGAGTCTGATTGTGTGGCGATAGGAATCCATTGTGTGGCGCTGCACCACACAATGGTCTGTGTATGGGAAACCCTGGTATACAAAAAAGGATATATATATATATATATATATATATATATATATATATATATATATAAACAAACTACAAATTTAGAGATAAAAAATTTGCATAAATTAACAGGTTTGCAGAAATATAGTTAACATAAGTGTATTACAAAGGTGGTATTGCACGTGTAAGTATTGCACGTGTAAGTATTGCATAGGTATTATTACCAGTATTACCCAGGTAGTATTGCACAAGTAGGGTGGGTAAATTGCACAAGAGCCATTTTAACCATGTGTAGCTAGCAATTCGCTGTAAAGTACTGATGCTGATAGTCAGTGCACACAGTATACGTTCAGAGGGGTTTCTATGGATGTAGAAGTGATCTGGACAGTACTGTTCATTATTGTGAGGAGTATCTGGTGCTGTGCTTGGTGAGGTGCCAGTTGTAAAGTCTCGCAGCAGTAGGGAGGATGGAGCTGCTATATCTCTCTTTAACACACTGCAGATGGAGGAGCCAGTCATTGAAGGAGCTGCCCAGTGCTGCTACTGTCTCCTGCAGTGGATGAGAGGTGTTCGCCATTAAGGATGACAACTTGGCCAACATCCTCCTCTCCCCCACTATATCCACTGAGTCCAGTGCACAGCCCAGGACAGATCCTGCCTTCCTAATCAGTTTAAGTTTTTTCCTCTCTGCTGTTGTGATACTGCTTCCCCAACAGACAACTCCATAGAATATGGCTGATGCCACCACAGAGTCATGAAAAGAATTCAGAAGTGGACCCTGAACTCCAAAGGCCCTGAGCCTCCTCAGCAGGTGGAGTCTGCTCTGGCCTTTCTTGTACAGGGCGTGTGTGTGATCAGTCCAGTCCAGTTTATTGTTCAGATGAACACCCAGGTACTTGTAGCTCCTAACGATCTCAATGTCCTTTCCCTGAATGTTCACTGAGGTAGGTGAAGAGAACATCATCCTGCGGAAATCCACCACCAGTTCCTTGGTTTTACTTGTATTGATCTGGAGGGAGTTCTGTTGGCACCAGTCCACAAAGTTCCTTGTCAGTTCTTTATACTTGCCATCATCACCATCTAGGATATAGCCCACAATAGCAGAGTCATCAGAGAACTTCTGTAGATGACAGGTAGCTGTATTGTATTTAAAGCCCACAGTGTAAAGTGTGAACAGAAATGGGGCCAGGACTGTCCCCTGTGAAGCCCCTGTGCTGCAAAGAATGGTGTCTGACACACAGTCCTTCAGTCTCACATACTGTAGTCTGTTTGTGAGATAGTCCATAGTCCACGAGGTAAGATGATGGTCCACCCCTGCGCTCTCCATCTTACTCCTCAGAAGAGTCGGCTGGATGGTGTTGAAGGCACTGGATAGATCAAAGAACATGATTCTAACAGTGCTTCCTGCCTTTTCAAGATGAGAGAGAGCTCTATGAAGCAGGTAGATTACTGCATCTTCCACCCTGATGCCTGGCTGGTATGCAAACTGCAGGGGATCCATAGCTGGCCCCACCAGTGTGCGGAGATGTGCCAGAACAAGTCTTTCCAGAGTCTTCATCAGGTGAGAGGTCAGCACCACTGGTCTATACCCATTTAAATTAGTGGGGTGTGCAGTTTTTGGTATCGGAACTACACACGATGTCTTCCAAAGGACCAGCACTCTTTCCTGTTCCAGGCTGAAGTTGAAAATGTCCCGCACTATTTCATACAGCTGGTCAGCACAATGCCTCAGGAGCCCAAGGTTGATGCCATCAGGGCCTGCAGCCTTTCTTGCCTTCATCTTATTCAGTTCCCTCTTGACTTGTTTTCTGTCGAAGGACAAAGAAGAGCACAGCTGAGTGCTCAGTGTTACGCATGGAGGTGTGAAGCACTGAGCTGGAGGTATGATAGTTGAGGGGTGCTGAGAGGGTGAGAAGGAGGTCTGTGAGCTGGGTGATGATAACCAGGAAGAGACAGTAGCAGTAACGGTGGGCTGATCTGGGGGGAGGGCTGGTGCCTGATCAAATCTGTTAAAGAAGTTGTTCAGGTCGTTTGCCCATTGCAACTCACCTTCAAGCTGCCTATTGGACTCCTTAAGCCCTGAGATGGTTTTAAGGCCCCTCTAGACTCCACTCACATTGCTCTGCTGCAGCTGATCCTCTATCCTCCTCCTGTAGCAGTCTTTGCCTTCCCTGATCTTTCTTTTCAGCTCCTTCTGTACCCTCCTCAATTCCTCTCTGTTTCCTGATCTGAATACTCTCTCTTCTCATTCAGGAGAGCCTTCAGCTCAGGAGTGACCGAGGGCTTGTTGTTTTGAGAAGCACTGTACTGTTTTAGTGGGCACAGTGTTCTCCACACAAAAGTTTATGTAGTCCGTGATGCAGCTCGTGAGTCTGTCTACATCCTCATGGGGCTCACGAAGAACATCCCAGTCTGTAGTGCCAAAGCAGTCCTTCAAAGCCTCATAAGCCTCATCAGTCCAGCTTCTCACCTGTTGTGTATTGACTGGATGTCTGTGAACAATAGGTCTGTAGACTAGCAGGAGATGCATCAAGTTGTGATCATATTTGCCCAGGGGGGAGGGATGATGTATGATATGCTTCCTTGGTGTTGGCATAAAACAGATCCAGTGTTTTATTGTCTCTTGTGCTGCATGTTACATACTGTTTGAAGTTGGGGAGAGTGGAGGACAGGGAAGCATGGTTAAAATCCCCAGAGATCAGGATGAGAGCCTGTGGATGCTGTGTTTGCAGTCCGCTTGTGACTGAGTGGATGATGTCACATGCCATGTTCGCATCCGCAGAGGGAGGAATGTAAGCAGTTATCGCGATAACGTGCAAGAATTCCCTTGGTAAATAATATGGCCTCATGCTAACGGCTAACAGTTCGATATTTTTACTGCAGATTTTCTCTTTAATAATAATGTGTCCCGGGTTACACTATCTATCGTTGATAAACACAGCCAGTCCCCCTCCTGTCCTCTTACCGCTCTCCTTTATCCTGTCTGCACGGCGAATTTGGAAGCCATCAAGCGCGATGTTGGCATCCGAAGTTAGCTCGGTTAGCCATGTCTCTGTAAACAGCATCAGACTACACTGCCAGTATTCCCGCTGGCGCTGAGTCAGCGCCGCTAACTCATCCATTTTATTGGGAAGAGATCTTACATTCCCCATGATAATGGATGGAAGGACAGGTTTGTAGCATCTCTTCCTGGCACAACGCTCAGCACCGGCATGTTTTCCTCTTCTCCGTCTCCTTAATTCCCATGGTATATCCGGAATCTCCTCGGGGATCACATTGGTGTTACTGAGTGCTAGCAGCTGTTCCCTGGTGTAAACAATAGCCCCATGGCTGTGCGCCGGCTCCCCTGACATGAGCACGAACGGAAGTCCACAAACAAGCAGAAAAAACACAAGTGTTCTGAACATAGTTCATGTAGTAAAATAAATAGTAGTTAAAAGAAACTAAGTAAACCATGAAAAACTTTAAAAAAAAAAACATTAAAAAAGGCAAAAAACAAGTAAAGAATGAAAAGTAAGAGAGGAGCTGCTGTAACTGGCTGCCACTCTTGAGGGACGCCGGAAGTTTAATGCCATTTTATCACTTTTCAGCATTTGTTCTCACGCGTGCACACACAAACAACCCTCAGGTCGATGCTAGGCTCAACTGGCTCCTCTTCACTCTCCTCCCCCTTATCAGCCATCACTGAAAGACATGGATATACAACATCAATTAGGTACAGGCGTGACCATTTTGCCAATCACCTTCCCTGGCTTCGCACTCCATTCACAAATCGGTGCTTGACTACGTCCTCGCTGCAGGTTTACGGCCATTTAGCACAAAAGTTATTTCGCACAAGTTCTAAGAACATTTAATCTGTATTATAAATACCTGTTGATCATGTTTAAAGATGTTTGATGACTTTTTTTTTTTTTTTTTAATGGAAGTTGCTGAGATTCTAATCAAACTTAATCGATTGTATCTAGCCACTATGCCATCTCACTGCGAGCTGGCCTAGTGCTTAGTGTGTCCACCTCTCGATCGGGAGATCACGAGTTCTACTTGTAGTCAGGTCATACCAAAGACCATCATAAAAATGCTCCCTACTACTGTCTGGCAAGGCACGGTGCAATACAGATGCTAGCGGGGAGTCAAACTTTTGTGGTTACCAGAGGACTAGCCACCCACTGTAACCCTAGCTGTATAATAGGCAAGAGGCCAAGGGCTATAGAAGTGGAGATCGGTGCCGCCCAGTATGCCTTAAGGGCCTGGTTAGTACTGGGACAGGAGACTGCCTGGGAAGACCAGGTCCTGGCACGGAAGGCACTTTGACTCTGCTATCTAATAGAAATGTGTCTCTTTTTTGGTCAAATACATACAAAATCAGTTATGTGATATCAAATGGATTTTTTTATAATTTAGATTAATTTTTTAGGATTAGATTTCATTCTTGGTCAACAAAACATGTTGTCAAGCGGAGCAAGAGACATAATCCCCCAGTCAATTATTTTGGGAAGCGCATAAATTATTGACACTTAATGGAGTTTGTGATATGATCAGAAGTGACAGACCAAAATGCACCAAAGAATTGGATTTTCAGTCCATGTTTCAGGAATAACTTGTCAACACTTGATCCATAACGTATGGATGAGACATGTATACACGGTGGTGTTTGAAAGTTTGTGAACCCTTTAGAATTTTCTATATTTCTGCATAAATATGACCTAAAACATCATCAGATTTTCACACAAGTCCTAAAAGTAGATAAAGAGAACCCAGTTAAACAAATGAGACCAAAATATTATACTTGGTCATTTATTTGTTGAGGAAAATGATCCAATATTGCATATCTGTGAGTGGCAAAAGTATGTGAACCTTTGCTTTCAGTATCTGGCGTGACCCCCTTGTGCAGCAATAACTGCAACTAAATGTGTTCGGTAACTGTTGATCAGTCCTGCACACCGGCTTGGAGGAATTTTAGTCCGTTCCTCCATACAGAAAGCTTCAACTCTGGGATGTTTGTGGGTTTCCTCACATGAACTGCTCACTTCGGGTCCTTCCACAATATTTTGATTGGATTAAGGTCAGAACTTTGACTTGGCCATTCCAGAACATTAACTTTTATTCTTCTTTAATCATTCTTTGGTAGAAGGACTTGTGTGCTTAGGGTCGTTGTTTTGCTGCATGACCCACCTTCTCTTGAGATTCAATTCATGGACAGATGTCCAGACATTTTCCTTTAGAATTCACTGGTATAATTCAGAATTCATTGTTCCGTCAATGATGGCAAGCCGTCCTGGCCCAGATGCAGCAAAACAGGCCCAAACCATGATACTACCACCACCATGTTTCACAGATGGGATGAGGTTCTTGTGCTGGAATGCAGTGTTTTCCTTTCTCCAAACATAATGCTTCTCATTTAAACCAAAAAGTTCTATTTTGGTCTCATCCATACACAACATTTTTCCAATAGCCTTCTGGCTTGTCCACATGATCTTTAGCAAACTGCAGACGAGCAACAATGTTCTTTTTGGAGAGCAGTGGCTTTCTCCTTTCTACCCTGCCATGCACACCATTGTTGTTCAGTGTTCTCCTGGTGGTGGACTCATGAACATTGGTTAATGTGAGAGAGGCCTTCAGTTGCTTAGAAGTTACCCTGGGGTCCTTCATGACCTCGCCGACTGTTACACGCCTTGCTCTTGGAGTGATCTTTGTTGGTCGACCACTCCTAGGGAGGGTAACAACAGTCTTGAATTTCCTCCATTTGTACACAGTCTTTCTGACTGTGGATTGGTGGAGTCCAAACCCTTTAGAGATGGTTTTGTAACCTTTTCCAGCCTGATGAGCATCAACAACGCTTTTTCTGAGGTCCTCAGAAATCTCCTTTGTTTGTGCCATGATACACTTCCACAAACATGTGTTGTGAAGATCAGACTTTGATAGATCCCTGTTCTTTAAATAAAACAGGGTGCCCACTCACACCTGATTTGTCATCCCATTGATTGAAAACACCTGACTCTAATTTCACCTTCAAATTAACTACTAATCCTAGAGGTTCACATACTTTTGCCACTCACAGATATGTAATATTGGATCGTTTTCCTCAATAAATAAATGACCAAGTATAATATTTTTGTCTCACTTGTTTAACTGGGTTCTCTTAATTTACTTTTAGGACTTGTGTGAAAATCTGATGATATTTTAGGTCATATTTAAGCAGAAATATAGAAAATTCTAAAGGGTTCATAAACTTTCAAGCACCACTGTAGGCCACAGCATGCAGGTGGAGGATTTTGTCCATGAGCTGCTGGAACATCGCTGGGTCCCTGAATAAACCGAACAGAAGCGTGATGAACTGGTGTAAACCAAATGAGTGGAAAAGCCCGTCTTTTTCTCGGGATAGGGGAGTCAAGGGGATCTGCCAGTATCCCTTTGTTGGATCTACAGTAGTGTCAAATAAAAATGAGCTGAGCCCAACCGATCAAACAACTTGTCAACCCGAGGCATCAGCTACGCATCAAATTTAGACACCACGTTGACCTGACCCATCGGTCTTGGGGACAAAGACTACCAGGCTGCTCCAATTGCTGTGCAACTTCTCAGTTATCTGCATTTCGAGAATGGCATCAAGTTCATCCCGAACTACAGTTTGTGTTCGGGTAAGCAATATGGGCGGCTACGCACCACCACCCTTGGGGGCTTCTCGATATGGTGTTCTATGAGGTGTGCTCTACTGGGCAGAGGTGAAAAAAGAAAGGAAGCACAGTTTTATTCATCACACACTTGTGAAATTTCCTCTTTGCATTTAACCCATCTGAAGCAGTGAGCACACATACCCAGAGCAGTGGGCAGCCATGCTAACAGCGCCTGGGGAGCATTCGGGAGTTAGGTGCCTCGCTCAAGGGCACCCCAGCCCAAGGCCGTCCCATATTAACCTAACCGCATGTCTTTGGACTGTGGGGGAAACTGGAGCGCCCGGAGGAAACCCATGCAGACACGGGGAGAACAGGCAAACTCCACACAGAAAGGCCCTTGCCGGCCGTTGGGTTCGAACCCAGAACCTTCTTGCTGTGAGGCGACCATGCTAACCACTACACAACCGTGCCGCCCAAACATGTCGGAACTCTGCTTGCAACCTGGCAATCTATGTCAGTTAGTACAGCAAGATGTGGTCTCCACAGGGGACTGGGGTGGAGTGCATGTTTGCTTTCGTTTTTACCTCTGGCCCCAGCTCCTCCCTCAATGGAACTGCCATTGCCAGTACTAAAGGGACCCCCTTGTTCCATAGTTTAAGCAGATTGAGGTGGTATATCCACAGTGCCCTACGTTTATCCATTTGCTTCACCTCATACTTGACATCCCCAACTCACTGTGTGACCTCAAAGGGCCCTTTCCATTTGGAGAGCAAGTAAGAACTCAACATGAGTAATAACATGAGAACTTTATCCCCTGGTCTGAATTCCCAAAGGCACGCACCCTTGTTGTACAGCTGGGATTGACATTCTTGCACCTACTGGTTAGGTGACTGAGTGTGTGGAGTTTTGCACGCAGGTCAAGAATGTACTGAATTTTGCTTTTACTAGTAGAAGGTCCCTCCTCCCAATTTTCCCATTTGAGACCCTGTAGAGGCTTGTGGGACCTCTCGTCCTGTGAATAACGGTCTGGAGCCATTTATCAGTTCTGCGCATACAAACTTGCATATTAAGTTTTGAACAGTTTGGATAAATTGCTTGTTCAAACCGTCTGTGTGTGGGTGATGAATGCTTGTGTGGATTGATTTAAACCACAGTAACTCATAGAGTTCACAAAAGGTGTGTGACATAAACGTAATGCCCTGATCAGTCAGGATTTCTTTTGGAATCTCGACCTGGGAGATAATTTTAAACAGTGCCTCTGTGCTGTTGCATGTGGAAATTGTTACACAGTGGTACTGCTTCCAGGTATCACCTTGCATAGTCCACCAGGACAAAAATAAAGCAATGTCCTCATGCGGTCCAATCTAATAGCCCAATAAGATCCATCCTAATTCTTTCGAAGGGGGTCTCAATTAGGGGACAAGGGCATGATTGCGCTTTTGGGGTGGCCATTGGCATTTGTGACATGCTGCCCACCACCTACGGACAGCCCCATAAATCCTTGGCCAGCAGAATTGTAACATGAGACAGGTTAGCGTTTTATCTTGGCCTAGGTATCCTGCCATGAGCCGTATGGAATATGAGTTCCCTGTGGCTTTTTGGTACTAATAACTGCATTACCTGCTCTCCGGTCTGAGTGTCCTGCATCATTTGATACAACCTGTCCTTAATTGTAGAAAAGTATGGGTGGGAGAGTGCAACATTTGGCTGGAGATAATGACCATCGCCTACTCTCACTTGGTCAAAAGCGTGTCACAGAATCTTGTTTTGCACCTGCTCCAGAGGGAAATCTGCTAGGGAATTCCCAAAAGAAAGGGGAGGGATGGTGCACTCACTGCTCTCTGTGTTGCGATGACATGGGGCTGATGTAGACGGCTCTGGGACAACTTCCCCAGACAATTTCACTCTAGGATCCCCCATGATGCACTACAGCAGGACCCACCCACCAATACTTGCTCCATTAAGTTTTTAAACCCTGGACAGTTTGTCCCCAGAATTAGTGGGTGGATGAGGCATGAGCTAACAGTCACCTCAACACTATAAATTATTCCCTGAAATTGAATTTTGACTGACACCCGCGGGTATTCATGAATGCTCCTGTGCGCGCGCACCATACCTTTACCAAACGTGTTGTACCCAATTACTCACTTTGAAACAGACCTTGGTGGCTAGAGGTCTGGTTACAACCTGAATCCACTGATGTGTGATATGTACCCCTTTGGATACTTGCTGGAATGCGGTATGTTCTAGCTCAATCGGGGGTGGTTACACTGGTGGCTCAGGGATCACTCACCTTGGGGGAAGGCACAGAAGCATAAAGGGGAGGGAGGGGGACCGGCTGCAGGGGAGTTGGACTCTGCTTCCATGGTGCAGGGAGGGGACAGGAGGAATGTGAGGGATGAGGGAGAAAGAGTGTGAAAGAAGAGGCAGAATGTCAACAAGCTGCTGGAACTGTTGCCAGATGGTCCTCAGCCAGCTTGATCCAGCGATGCCGGGTGGTGGCACTGGACCCACTCTGCTGTTCCTCTCAGCAACCGAGTAATGAACTGCTCCAGTTCATCTTCTGTCCCCAACCACCAGCAGCAGGCATCCTGGAGCTGCTGGCCATATGTGAATGGCCAGCTGACTTCCTCTAGGGTCAGCGTGCAGAAGTGCTGATGATGCTGCTTGGGGGTATGACCGATGCCTTGCAGGATAGTGCACTTCAGGTCTACGTACTCCAGCCTGTTGTCTGTGGGCAGCTGCTGGGCTACAAGCTAGGCTTCGCCAGTTAGGAGCAGCAGTAAACGAGACGCTTGCTGCTCATCCAGCCATCCCTATGCCTCTGCAACTTGCTCAAAGAGTGCGAGGAAGGCCTCTGGGTTGTCATGCAGCCCTATCTTAGTCAGGGTGAAGCAAGGGAAGCCCACTGACTCTGTGGCTGGGGCAGCTGTTGGTGAGATGAGATGCAGGAGCACCTGGCAGCCCTCCTGCTGGGCCTGCAGCAAGGCCTTGAAGCGCTGCTCCTGCTCGCTGCACATGGTGCCCAGCACCTGGTGCTGGTTCTGCTGGGCAGTGGCGAAGGCATGGATGAGCTCTGTGAACAGCAAGGACTCCATGGTGGTGGTTCACTTCAGCATCCTGGGTTTCAGCACCAGTGTAACGTTTCCCTGATTTGGGGTGGATGCTGAAGCATTGAGACAGGTGGGTTTGGGCTTGAACAGAACTTTTAATGCCATTTTATCACTTTTCAGTGTTTCTCACATGCATGCGTGTGCGCACGCACACACACACACACACACACACACACACACACACAAAAAAAAAAAACTCTGGTTGAAGCTAGGCTCACCTGCCTCCTCTCTGCTCTCCTCCCCTTTGTCAGCTGTCATTGAAAGACACACACACACGTACACGTATCAGTTAGACACAGATGTGACCGTCTTGCCACTCACCTTCCCCAGGCTTTCTCCATTCACAAACTGGCACTTGACCATGCCCCCACAATTTCATTCATTCATTTATCTTCAGTAAACACTTTATTCTTGTCAAAATAGTGGTCGGTCTGGAGCTTATCACAGGAATCCACAATTCAGGAATCCACCCTGAATAGGACACCATATAGAATCAAGTACAGACTAAAACATCACCATTTAAGCCTATGCACATGCAGTGATGTTCTAATTGGTGTTCATTACTGTCTAATTACACTATGTTCTGTATATGCAGATAGATCTGTTATGCCTGGTGACAGGTGATCCAGTTGGGCAGTGAGTTACCAAAAGGTGACGTCACTTTAAAGTGACACTTCAATGAGCGAAGGCATCTCGCATGGCAAATCCCTCTGTCCTTCTTTCTTTCTCTTGTATTCTCATAAAGAGAAGTTAAGAAAGGAATGTGAGAAAAAAGTGAGATGATTTTAGTAGAAGCAAAGGAGAAAAACACTGACCTGTGCAGTGTTGCCTCTAGTGTTGTAGGTACTTGAGATTGGTCTTGGTCTCAAGACTGATTTCTAGACCATGTTTTGAAGGTCTCGGAATCAACTGTATTTTTACTCTGTTTTAACTCTGTCTCAGACATGGAGGACTCTGGATTTTATTTCAAGATTGATCAGTTTTGGACTTCACTAAATTGTCTGTGTATTGTCTGATGTATTAGTTAACATCATTACTGTGACTGAATGTAAAATTTCCTGCTTCAAATGCAACACATACATGGGTGCAAGTATAAAATTTTCAAAAACCTGAAAAGTCTGACCAGGTCAGACGTGCATGGCGCAGCTATGCGGGGGGGTTTACAAAGGGAGGTGAGCCCCCCTTAGGGCTCAAAAAAATTTTAAATTACAAGTTAAAATGGTTGTCTCTCATGCAATGTCATGCAAACATTTATAATATTAATAGTTATATGATTTGCATATTCACATCAAGTGTTTAATACATTTCATCAATTCATCTGAAATAACCAATATTTCAAGTACAAGGCTTGATATTTCAAAACATCTAGCAACTACTAATTAAATGTTGACACAACCATTTTTAATATGCTTTTGCTGTGATACCTTTTTTACAATATATACACTGGAATAGCTGTTGATTTGGTCGAACAACGTGCTACGTGCGTGAAACATATCACACATGTATAACACCGTGAAACAACAGGCTAGTCAGGACCGCTCGTCGGTGAGCGGCGTATAAATTGAATGAGGTTTGTGGCAAAGACGAGATGAAAAGATTTGTCTCGTGCAGAGACTGTACCGCGGTAACCCGATAATACGCTGAGAGTAGAGCCAATGATTTTCCGTTTCAAAATCTGGCTTTTTCCGTTTCGGACAATGAAAAATTCCATTTCAATTCCCTTTCACAATTTCAGTTCAAAATTTTTCTGTTTGGCTCCAATTTAGTAATTCTGGCTGGCATAATTTTACTTGGTTTCAAAGTATTGCATCTCTAGACACAAATGGTCCTTTGCATGATGAAGTCATTCATGAAAAAAAAACATATAATAAAACAATTACACTGACAGTAAGCTGATAAATTGCATTAATAAAAAAAATTAAAGTGGGATCACAGATTGAGACAACTCAAAATATTTTACTTGATATACTGATAACAGATAAATCAAGAAACTAGGATCACCGCTAACTAAAAACCCATCTCATATACAGTGGTGCTTGAAAGTTTGTGAACCCTTTAGAATTTTCTATATTTCTGCATAAATATGACCTAAAACATCATCGGATTTTCACACAAGTCCTAAAGGTAGATAAAGAGAACCCAGTTAAACAAATGAGACAAAAATATTATACTTGGTCATTTATTTATTGAGGAAAATGATCCAATATTACATATCTGTGAGTGGCAAAAGTATGTGAACCTCTAGGATGAGCAGTTAATTTGAAGGTGAAATTAGAGTCAGGTGTTTTCAATCAATGGGATGACAATCAGGTGTGAGTGAGCATCCTGTTTTATTTAAAGAACAAGGATCTATCAAAGTCTGATCTTCACAACACATGTTTGTGGAAGTGTATCATGGCACGAACAAAGGAGATTTCTGAGGACCTCAGAAAAAGTGTTACTGATGCTCATCAGGCTGGGAAACGTTACAAAACCATCTCTAAAGAGCTTGGACTCCACCAATCGACAGACAGACAGACTGTGTACAAATGGAGGAAACTCAAGACCATTGTTACCCTCCCCAGGAGTGGGTGACCAACAAAGATCACTCCAAGAGCAAGGCGTGTAATAGTCGGCGAGGTCACAAAGGACCCCAGGGTAACTTCTAAGCAACTGAAGGCCTCTCTCACATTGGCTAATGTTAATGTTCATGAGTCCACCATCAGGAAAACACTGAACAACAATGGTGTGCATGGCAAGGCTGCAAGGAGAAAGCCACTGCTCTCCAAAAAGAACATTGCTGCTTGTCTACAGTCTGCTAAAGATCATGTGGACAAGCCAGAAGGCTATTGGACAAATGTTTTGCGGACGGATGAGACCAAAATCGAACTTTTTGGTTTAAATGAGAAGCGTTATGTTTGGAGAAAGGAAAACACTGCATTCCAGCATAAGAACCTCATCCCATCTGTGAAACATGGTGGTGGTAGTATCATGGTTTGGGCCTGTTTTGCTGCATCTGGGCCAGGATGGCTTGCCATCATTGATGGAACAATGAATTCTGAATTATACCAGCAAATTCTAAAGGAAAATGTCAGGACATCTGTCCATGAACTGAATCTCAAGAGAAGGTGGGTCATGCAGCAAGACAACGGCCCTAAGCACACAAGTCGTTCTACCAAAGAATGGTTAAAGAAGAATAAAGTTAATGTTTTGGAATGGCCAACTCAAAGTCCTGACCTTAATCCAATCGAAATGTTGTGGAAGGACCTGAAGTGAGTAGTTCATGTGAGGAAACCCACCAACATCCCAGAGTTGAAGCTGTTCTGTATGGAGGAACGGGCTAAAATTCCTCCAAGCCGGTGTACAGGACTGATCAACAGTTACCGGAAACGTTTAGTTGCAGTTATCGCTGTACAAGGGGGTCACACCAGATACTGAAAGCAAAGGTTCACATACTTTTGCCACTCACAGATATGTAATATTGGATCATTTTCTTCAATAAATAAATGACCAAGTATAATATTTTTGTCTCATTTGTTTAACTGGGTTCTCTTTCTCTACTTTTAGGACTTGTGTGAAAATCCGATGATGTTTTAGGTCATATTTATGCAGAAATATAGAAAATTCTAAAGGGTTCACAAACTTTCAAGCACCCCTGTATAATATATGCAATATAATAGCATATATAATATCTCAATATAATATTGAGAGTACTGATAAATTAATAGGGATAAATTAATATTCAGTAATACTTACTGAGCCTGTAATGACAGTACTCATAACTGACTGTTTGTTTAAAAATATTACTCTATATCCATCTTTTTTAGTACACCACAAACTCATGAAAAAATGTTTCCTAACAAAACACAGGACACTCTCAAACAGACTAGAATAGTTTAACTTTGATTGTGATGACAGTCCTGAATATTCCTTGCAGATCAATCATTGAGCGCTCTCAGAGTACCTAGAAACGCTGCTCGATATCGCCATTATGATAGAGCATCATAAGTTGTTTAGTGTTGGTCTCCGTGAGACTGAATCTTCTGTCATTTGGAAGATGTTTATACATGGAAAAGGAGTGCTCAATGTCCACACTCGCCACTGGCAACCATATGGCGTCCTTGGCCACCAGAGCATTCATTTCTTTTTCGCGGTCGCCATTCTGGTTGCGACGCAGGGAGCAAATCTGTAAACAAGCAGCTCATTGGCTGGCTAAGTGTGCCACAAGCCAATCACAATCCCCGACAAAGCTGCCTTGACCGGAAAGGCATGTCTGCTTGGGCGTTAGCGGCAGTTACGCAGAAGCCTTCTGCGGCAGTTACACTTTGACACACGAGCAATGTTTCACTATAAAAATTCCGTAATTTCCGTCCATTTTCTGTGATCGCGGAAAATTATTGGCCCTATGAGAGTGAGAGGGCCACCCTATCCCTGAAAATCTTAACGGATTTACACGATTTGGAAAAATTACTTTTTCAGAACCGAAAAAACCGGAGCTTCCGGCACATGCCGGAAAACTTGCACCCATGCAAATAACATGACTCATTGCTAATTTTAAATTTTTGTTACTGTTAACAGCTGTCAGCCCTCTTTGCCTCCCTTCACATACCCTGATCTGGTTCAGGTCTTGACTCTGTCTCAGTCTTGACTTAGTCTCAACCTCTCAAAGTCTTGGTCATGACTTGGTCTCGGTTTAAGTGGTCTTGACTACAACACTAGTTGCCCCCCCCAAAAAATCTGGAGGTATCATCCTGCTGTGCATCCATTCATCTTGTTTCCTGTCCTGTTTGTAGTATGTTCCAGAAGCCCTGCTGCCTGTGTACAGGGATAAAGTGGTGCCAGTGTCCGACATCATTACGCCCAACCAGTTTGAGGCAGAGTGAGTGCACGTTTCTGATTTTCTGACTCGGGAGCTTTTATTTCAAGGCTACAGTGTGCAATTTACAGTTGGCAGAAAGTCGCCTGGTTGAATCACTTGTTGTTGTTTTTTTATGTTTATGGTCAAATTAGACTTTTTATATGCTTACACTGTACATAGATAAGCAGTCTGTCATGGTGAGTACTTACACTTTACTGCAGGAGTCTTCAATCTTCTCTGCAAAAAGCCGCTTTGGCAGCAGATTTTCATCCAGTCATTTATATCTTTCAAGACAAAAAATTAATTCAACAAGTACACTTCAGTGTGACTGCTGTTTTGGTGGAATGAAAGCCTATCTGAACTAAACGCAGCTACATGAATTCTTTTGTGGATAAGATTGAATAACCCTGCTGTTAGATGAGCTGTGTGGTGAGTCAAACATAATTGATCAATTAAAATAAAGAAATGCATATATTCTTCTACAATTGGTTAAGACATGGCAGCAAATAATGATGTGCATAGAAATGGAGACTGAAGTTAAGAGCACTGCCAAGTAAGAAATTTGGTGTAGAAGAATGCACAATGAGAGTTCTGTGTGCTAGTTGGAACATTTTGTGTGCTATGAAAAACAGAGTAACAGGTGCACCCCAGAGATTAATCTTATCACCTGCTCTATTTGAATTATGACCATTGCTGGCAATCCTGTCTATTGATCGTTTTTAATCATGCCTTTCAAAATGAGACAGCCAGCTAATGTTAAAGTATCTTGGAAAATGAGAAAGAAGTGCACAGCTTTGCTAGTACGTGCCATATTGGGGTTTAAAGTGCTGATGACACGTTTTTGACATCTTTGGCGATGTTTTATAACATAAAAAGTAATTCCCGATGATCCATATATTAATTCACGAAGGCGCCTATTTTACAAGTTATGATGATAAACGCGGCTATTTGGGCAAATTTGACGGGGCTGCAGCACCCAGGAGACGAAGGAGGAGGAGGAGTTACATGACGTCAGTGAAAGAACCTTCCTCCTAACTTACCAGTTTGTTGTTGATGCGAGAGGTGTTCAGTTTATCATTATTAGTATTTTTTATTATACATTATTATACATTATTATATATAGTTATTATGCCTTCGCGTTCTGTTGCCGGCTTTTGCTCCAAAACCCACAAGGATGGGGTAAGTTTATTCAAGTTTCCCAGAGATCCCGAGCTGCATGCAAAGTGGGTGAAGCAAGTCAGGCGCACTTGTGACAAGTGGGAGCCCTCACCAACATCCATCCTGTGCTCTGAACACTTCAATTTGGATTGTTTTGACACTCTTCCCAGCTTAAAAGAATCTCTTGGGTGTGCAGTTCAGCACAAACGTGTGTTACTACCATCAGCAGTGCCTACACAGTGTTGCCAGATTGGAATACTGGCAGTGTTGCCAGATTGGGAGGTTTCCCACCCAATTGGGCGGTTTCAAGTGCATTTTGGTGGGTTTTGAACATATTTTGGGCTGGAAAACGTCAGCAGTATGTGTTGCCAGATACTGCTGAAGTTTTCCAGCCCAAAATATGTTCAAAACCCACCAAAATGCACTTGAAACCGCCCAACTGGGCGGGAAACCTCCCAATCTGGCAACACTGCCAGTATTCCGGAGGGGGTCTACTAGTAGCTATGCCGGATCCAAAGACAGTCCTCCTGTCAGAACATGTGTTGTGAAGTGAAATGACATAAGATAAAGGTACGTAGAGCTATAGATTCTACATGATAATCATAAATGTAATCATAAAGTTGGCGTGATATCAGTCATGTATTTGCTTGTGAAAGCTTGCGGCTTTCATGTAACTGCCGCCTAGCAACGAGAGGCAAAGGGTAAAGAGGGTAGGCTATTTTACGCTACGTTCACACTGCAAGGCTTAATGCTCAATTCCGATTTTTTTGTGAAATCCGATTTTTTTGTGAGGTCGTTCACATTAACAAATATATGCGACTTGTATGTGATCCTCAGTATGAACGAAAAGCGACCTAAAAGTGTTCCGCATGCGCATTGCAGGATACGACGACGTCACACACAGTGAGCATGGCCAGTGTTTACGGAAGTAAAACCGCCCGGTTACGGTATGACCCATCCAATCTAGCTTGAATAGCTGTATCCCCCCAAATGGAAATCAGCTCCCTAACCTCTGCGTCCTTCCATTGAGAAGATTCAGAACCTTCACAGCCCGAAGCGTCCCTCGCATTGATGTCATGCGCAGGGGCGCAGATACGTTTTTTGAACTGGGGGGGACAAAGCTGCCAGCAAACCAACCCCAACCCCGATATGCCTGTCAAACTTGTTGTGGGTTACCATAGCAACCAAGCTCGAGCTCGCAACCTGTGCAGTCTGCGCAGCTCAACCAACCGAATATCAGTCTTTGTTTTATGTGAGTTGTTGCAACTATGTATACACTGCTGTGCACCTCAATAAACCGAATGGTAATTAGTCTTTTGATTTTTCCGTGAGGTTTGCCTTATGCAAAGAAAGACAGCATAGACTTTTTTCCTCCCTATAAGTGGGGGGGACCGAACGAGGTGAATTTAAATCTGGGTGGGACGAGTCCCACCCTCTATCTGCGCCCGTGATTATGCGCCATGTTGTTGTAACTTTTTTTGAGAGACCCGCCGCCTACTTCAGCGCAGAATAGTGATGTTTGTGGCTTGTTGATGACGTGTAAGTCGGATGAATGCGACCTGGCGGTTCAGACTGAAGTCGCATATGAAAAGAGCGGCTAGGAATCGGAATTAGGACCACATATCCAAACGGCCTGGGTCGGATTTGAAAAAATCGGATCGGTGTCGTTCATATTGTCAATAAAAGATCGGATACAGGTCACATATGGGCGAAAAGATCGGATTTGAGTCACTTCAGCCTGCAGTGTGAACGTAGCCATAGATTCTATTCGGAAGAGATCAACACAATTCTAGACTCCCAGAAGAGGAAGAGCTAGCACTAGAGTTCACTGGCGTTTTCATGCGCCATTCCCATTGAGTAGAACCAGAGTAGAACAGCCAGTGAACCGCAGCGTGTTCTTCCGCTGACGTCACAACATGGCCGCGAGCCACGGACCCAGTTTTCTTGCGCTGTGCAATTAAAAGTTGGATATTTGCGCAACAACAGCTTCTTTTCACGTAATTATAACAGAAATCTAACATGTTTGCCATGTTGTATAGTTTATTTAAGAAATTGCATAGAGTCATGTTCGTGTCATCAGCCCTTTAAATCTGAAACTAGGAAAAGATGAAGACATGGATGAAAATACCTGGGAAGGTGTGGACAGTAGCCTAGAGTTTATAGATTTAAAAATTAACTCAAATATGAAACTGTGTAGATATGTCCATGTGTCTTAATATGTAATGCATGATCCTGTGTTTCTTAAACAAGTCCTGGGTCCTCATTTATAAAACTTTGCATGGATTCTAGAGTGAAATTATGTATGGAAAGCAGGAGATGGTGTGCACACACACACAAAGATTTATAGAATCTTCCATATGCATAATTCTCACTGGAAGCAACCATTTGCCAGGAATCCAAGTCGCGTTAAGACCTGTAAATGGACAGGTATTACACATTGGTCTCTCTAAACCTGAACTCAACTCAACACATAGTTCCAAGAGAATAGCTGTTGTAAAATGTACATCATTATAAATGCATCGTTCTATAGCCTATTTATTTATATCATTCTGTGAATCTGTAAAAGTTCACACTCTTAGCCTTCAAATAGTTTTGGTATTTATTAATAATTATCAATGCATAGAAACAGCATAATTAACAAATAAATAAACAAACTCAGAAATTACTGTTGTGTTTTAATGCTTCTCATAATCAAGTAGTTAGCATGCAGTTATTATGGAGCGGCACAATTTGATATGCAGGGTAATGTGTGAGAGCGGTCTTTTGTGCATTTAGTTGTAATTCTCTACATAGCGACACCCTGTGGATAATTCCCACTGTTTCTAAAATGTTGCCTATGGCTATATACATGGATCAAAGCTTCAGTAAATACTAGTAGTTATTGCCTGTGAACCTGATTTCCTCTGAATGGTGCTCTTCACAGGGGCTAAGTTGCTCCCTGCGTCTCCTCAGTGACGTAGACTCGGCCCAAGCGGAAGTCTCCGGTGAGGAGCGCTGATTGCGAGGTCCCATACAATCGAAACTCTCAGGCGAGTGGGGGAGGGGATTCCCCGTGAAGGCTGCGCACAGTGTGTTAGCATGAGCATGTAGCTTATGGAAAATGACTAGTGTGTTGGATTAGCACTAATCCCATGTTTTGTAAAATCGAAAATGTTGTTTTGGGGCCCGTCTGGGGTGTCACCAATCCATGTGCAAAGTATGGTGTATGTGCGTCCAACCGTGTCGATTTGCACAGGTGAACAGAGAGACAGACAGCCTTCCTTTAGTAGTATAGATTTGCTCGGTTTCCTGAGTAGGAGGCTTTTGTGCATAAGCAGCATTTATAAAATTACATCCCTAGACTCCTCATTCAATACATTTTGATTTTTTGACAGACAAACCTATTTGGAAAAAGAAAAAATATATATTATAAAATATGGTCTGTTGTTAACAAGGAGATGAGGAATCTCTGGTGTAATATTGGTGCTTTTAAATCTTTTATCCCCCGTTGGCCAAGAGGCCCGAAGGGGGATTATGTTGTGGCGATTTCCATCCGTCCGTCCGTCTGTCCATCTGTCCCGGGAAGGGTGCTCACCTTCTGAAATCAACTCCTCTCACAATTTTTGGAGGCATTTCATGAAACTTGGCAGGATTCTTTGTTATATGTCAGTAATATGCATATTGAAGTTTTGTTAAATTGGGTCACATTTTCCCCAGAGTTACAGCCCTTGATTAACAAAATTATAATTTGACAATTTCATGAGTATGTTTTCCTTCTGAAATCAATTCCTCTCACAATTTGTGGAGGAATTTCACCGAACTTGGCAAAACGCATTGTTATATGACAGTTATACGCATATTCAAATTTAATTTAATTTGGGCAAATTTTACCAGTTATGCCCTTGATTATTAACAAACTTGTACTTTGGCAATTTCATCAAGGTGTGCTTGCTTTCTGAAATCAACTTCCCTCACAATTTTTATCCTCCGCTGGCCAAAAGGCCGGAACGAGGATTGTGTTGTGGCATTGTCTGTCTGTCCGTCCGTCCGTCTGTCCCAGGAAGGGCACTCACCTTCTGAAATCAACTCCTCTCACAATTTTTGGAGGAATTTCACGAAACTTGGCAGGATTCTTTTTTATATATCAATAATACACATATTGCAATTTCGTTCAATTCAGTCACATTTCACCAGAGTTATGGCATAGTTGCCAGCGGGGGATATTGTGCTCTCAGAGCACTCTTGTTATATAGCTGTGGTATAATTTTTCCAATGTGAATTGGGCACAGCTGTGAAAATGTGATAGTTACATCACCTCATGAAGATTTTTTCCCCTCCCCAAAGGCTCCTGACAGGCAGGAAGATCAATACAGAAAAAGATGCAGTTGAGGTGAGTCTTCACACACTCTATGCTGTATATTATTTCAAAGCTGTACTTAAATCTAACAGAATTTTGATATGGAATTACAGTTTTTCCCAAACATTTAAACGCCTTTCCAGAAACTGTGGCTCAATTTCTCAACACATTGCAAAGAGTTAACTACTTTGTGAAAACTCCACAAATCTCTTGCAAAATGAAATAGCACTCAAAGCCATGTTCTTTCTTCTCAAAACTGATTCCTTCCACCAAAACAATACATACAGCTATGATAAATTCAAAACACGACCATCAAGTGTTCATGTATGTTTTGGGTTCAAGAGTCCAAGTTCCCATATTCAAATGCATACAAGTGTGTGGAAATAAGTTTCCTTTTTCTCATTTTGGTGAAGTGGAGGGTTTGTTTTTGTTTTTTGTCCCAAAATAGCATTTATAGTACTACATGTATAAGCAGCAGAAATTTTACCTATTTTACACTGTATGTAGCAAAACTCAATAATTTCACGTATGTAATGTAAGAGCAATGATAAACCGTACAAAGAAAATCAGTGCAAACCTACAAAAAGGTAAAAAATAAATATTCCTTATTGTAATGCAAAGTGTTCAGCTAAACTGACAAAATGCAGAATGCAATGAAATGGATTACTCTGCATCCCACCTCTGATCCTGGTCAGGGCAGACAACCTCATCCACATCGGCTGCGATGTTCTCCCTGGCCGGGGGGGACACCTTGTATGGTGGATCCATCCCTGGCATTCCTCTGTGTGGATGTTCTCACATGCCTCCTCCATTACCTGGAGTAGTGCCACGCACTCAATGGGGTCTGTGTTCGTACACTTTTTCTACCGCCATGCTGAAAATAATTCCTCTATTGGATTTAGAAATGGGGAGGGTACAGCACTACAAAATGTGCGTTGTTGGTGGACCAGAGCGACTCGATGGAAACTTGAAGACAATCCCAAAAGACAGCGAAGCTTGGCTATTCCAGTTCCTCTTCCTGTGGAAGGATGAGAATATTTGAGTTCATCAAGGAATGTTAGCAAACAGGGAGCATTATAAGGATCAAGTTGTGCATCGTGATGTATTACCCCACACTAACCAATAGCAGCACACATGGTGACATTTCTGCCACACTATCCAGGAACATTGACAATGGCACAGTTGCCAACGATGTTCCTCTGCTGCCTGGTCTTCTGCAAGTTGAACCCTGCCTCGTCAATGAAGAGATATTCATCGGGAACAGCACTGGTATCAAGTTTAAGCACTCTCTGAAAAAGGGAGAATGAGTATATCAGACAAAAGGCCTACATACAGGAACACTGAGTTACATAGTGACCTGTCTGTACAGAGTACTGAGAGGATGCTGTACTCGCATGCACTTTTTGGTACCATTGCTCATTCACTTGGTCAGAGTTGCGCTCAAATGGAACATAATATACCTGTTTCATCCTCAGCTGATGTTGATTCAAGACATGGTCGATTGTGAACAGGCTGACCTGGTCAGTGTTTGCGAAATGGACATGGTCTGTCTTCCAGGACTCAGTCTTCGTTTAGGCGGGGATAAAAACCCTGAAATTCAGGATATGCTGTCTAGAGTGCGTGTTTGGTTTTTCTGTTCTGGGCTCTTGTAGAAACTTGATGACACAATATGGCGGCACCGTGGAAGAGGACCTACTCTCCGTGTACAGTAGTGTAGTAATCCCTGATGTGGGTGGGGCACAGAAGCATGGCAGGCGAGAGTTTGTGTTCACACAGACACTTTATTTTACTTATTTCATAAGCTTTTCAGCTTTTCCTCAGTCACACATGCAACACACATGTGTTCTGGTCGGGAGAGAGATTCTTCTCTGCTCTCCCCCTCCTTTTATACTCCATCCCTGCAACAAACACACACCACACACACACATTAATTGACACCAGGTGTAATGACTTAGCCACTTACCTTCCCCGACCCCGCCCTCCATTCACAGACTGCTGCTTGGCCACGCCCCCGCTGCCATATACCCCCACCGCCTGACTCAGGCCGGGGAGCCGTCCGGCCTGAAGCTGACCCCCCCCGACAGGACAGGAAGTCTGCCACCACCATCTGTGCCCCCCGCCTGTGGATCACCTCGAACTTAAATGGCTGGAGAGCGAGATACCAACAGGTGATCCGCACATTGGCATCCTTCATGTGGTGGAGCCACTGGAGGGGCGCGTGGTCTGAACAGAGAGTGAAAGGGCGCCCCAGCAGGTAGTATTGGAGGGCGAGGACCGCCCACTTGATGGCGAGACACTCCTTTTCAATTGTGCTGTACTTGCTTTTGCACATCGACAGCTTTTGGCTGATGTACAGCACCGGGCGCTCCTCGCCCTCCACCTCCTGGGACAAAACGACCCCCAGCCCCCTGTCCGATGCATCAGTCTGCAAAATAAAGGGGAGAAAGAAGTCAGGGGAGTGTAAAAGTGGCCCCCCACACAGTGCAGCTTTTACCTCAGAGAAGGCCTGTTGGCACTGCTCCGTCCACTGGACCGGATCTGGAGCCCCCTTTTTAGTGAGGTCGGTTAGTGGGCTGGTGACGTCCGAATAGTTAGGTAGAAACCTACGATGATAGCCAGCCAGCCCCAAGAACCGCCTTACCTCCTTTTTGGTCTTGGGCCTCGGGCAGGCCGCAATCGCTGCAGTCTTGTTAATTTGGGGACGCACCTGCCCATGACCCAAGTGGAACCCCAGATACCGTACTTCCACCCGCCCAATCGCACACTTTTTCGGGTTAGCTGTGAAGCCCGCTCACCTCAGCGACTTTAGAACGGCCCTTAGATGTTCCAAGTGCTGCAGCCAATCATGACTGTAGATTATTATGTCATCTAGATAGGCGGCCACGTAGCCAGCATGAGGGCGGAGGACCCTGTCCATAAGCCGCTGGAACGTAGCGGGCGCCCCAAACAACCCAAAAGGGAGCGTGACAAATTGGTGTAAACCAAACGGTGTGGAAAAGGCCATTTTCTCTCAGGATAGAGGAGTCAAGGGGATCTGCCAATATCCCTTTGTTAGATCCAGTGTCGAATAAAAGCGAGCAGCGCCTAACCGATCAAGCAACTCATCAATGCGAGGCATTGGGTACGCGTCAAATTTAGACACCGCGTTGACCTTTCTATAGTCCACACAGAACCGGACGGACCCATCAGTCTTGGGAACCAGGACCACCGGGCTGCTCCAGTCACTGTGGGACTCCTCGATTATGCCCATTTCGATCATGGCCTTGAGTTCGTCCTGAACCACCTTTTTCTTGTGTTTGGGCAAGCGGTAAGGGCGGCTATGCACTACCACCCCTGGGGGCATTTCAATGTGGTGTTCTATGAGGTGGGTACGACCCGGAAGGGGTGAGAACACGTCGGAAAATTCCTTCTGCAACTTGGCTACCTCCATGAGTTGGGTCGGCGAGAGGTGGTCTCCACAAGGGACTGGAGTGGTCTGAGATGTTATCTTTTTTTACCTCCAACCCCAGCTCTGCCTTCTCTGGGACTACCGACGCCAACGCCACGCCCTCATTCCAGCGTTTTAAAAGGTTGAGGTGGTAGACTTGCAGTGCCCCACCCCTATCCATTTGCTTCACGTCATAGTCGACGTCCCCGACTCGCCGTGTGACCTCGAAGGGCCCTTGCCATTTGGCGACTAATTTAGAACTCGATGTGGGCAATAATACGAGTACTTTGTCTCCCGGCGTGAACTCTCTAAGGCGCGTGCCCCTGTCATACAGCCAGCTTTGACATTCTTGTGCCTGCCGTAAATTCTCCTGGGTTAGGTGCGTGAGGGTGTGGAGTTTTGCGCGCAGGTCAAGAACGTACTGGATTTCATTTTTACTCGGTGAAGGTCCCTCCTCCCAATTTTCCCGCAGCACATCCAGAATGCCACGCGGCTTATGCCCATATAATAATTCAAAGGGAGAAAACCCTGTGGAGGCTTGTGGGACCTCTCGTACTGCGAATAACAGGGGCTCGAGCCACTTATCCCAATTACGCGCATCTTCATTTACGAATTTCTGGATTATGTTTTTGAGTGTCTGGTTAAATCGCTCTACTAATCCATCCGTTTGTGGGTGATAGACACTGGTGCGGATGGACTTAATCCCCAGTAACCCATACAGCTCCCGCAGTGTGCGTGACATAAACGAGGTGCCTTGGTCTGTCAGGATTTCTTTTGGAATCCCGACCCGGGAGATAAAGCGGAAGAGTGCCTCTGCAATACTGCATGCTGAGATATTGCGGAGAGGCACTACTTCCGGATATCGCGTTGCATAGTCTACTAGAACTAAAATAAAGTGATATCCCCATGCTGACCTATCTAATGGCCCGACGAGATCCATCCCAATTCACTCAAATGGGGTCTCGATTAGAGGAAGAGGGCGCAACGGCGCTTTTGGAGTGGCCGCAGGATTGACTAATTGGCATTCACGGCACGCCGCACATCACCGACGGACATCCTCGCAAATCCCTGGCCAATAGAACCGGGCCATTATTCGGGCTAGTGTTTTGTCTTGCCCCAAGTGTCCAGCCATGGGTTTAAAGTGAGCCGCATGGAATACGAGTTCCCTACGGCTCTTTGGGATTAACAACTGGGTTACTTGTTCCTTAGTTTGAGTGTCCTGCGTCACTCGGTACAATGTATCTCTAATAACGGCAAAATAGGGGAAGGTCGGTGCCGCACTCGGCTGAAGAGTTTGACCATCGATTACTCTCACTTGGCCAAACGCATGCCGCAGAGTCTCGTTCCGCGACTGCTCTAACGGGAAATCCCCGAGAGAGGGAGGAGGAGCAGGTTGCTCCTCACTCTGACGCGGTTTCGACGTGGACTGCTCTGCGACAGCTTCTCCAGCCAATGCCACACCGGGATCTTCCCATGACCTACTAATGCCGCTTTTCCACTACAAACGCGGCTGAGCTGTGCCGTGCTGAGTCGAGCTGAGTCGGGCTGAGCGGGGCTGTTGGAGTTGCATTTCGACTACAACCGCGCTGAACCGTGCTGGCTGGAAGTGGGTGGACACATTGGGTGGAGTTAGCGAAAGTGGGTGGACGTCAGGTGATGTCGTTAAGCAGCGCAAACAGTGACATCAGTGACAGTGGTGGAACAAGTCAGAGCCGGGCCGGGGGCGGGGCAAATGACCGGGCCCTTTATTAAAGCTTATCATAACATCATTTTAGGCTACAAAATGTCCGCAACTGCGGTGTTTACCAATTTCAACACTACCGGGTGCAACTATGTTATTTAGTACATCAAGTCCTTCAAACGAACATGTAACTCAGAAACAAAAAACATTAGGATACTGTACATGGCTCATAATAAAACATCAATAGCCTATACTACGCACATTATTTGAAGGGCATACGAATGAGCGCTCAGAGGTTGCAACGGTGACAGGAAGAGTCAGAAATAAAAGGAGGGCGGTGCAAACCTCACTGAATGCACTGTGTTTACCAATTTCAACACTACGGGGTGCAACTATGTTATTTTGTACATTAAGTCCTTCAAACGAACATGTAACTCAGAAACAAAAAAACATTAGGTGACATACTGTACATGGCTCATAATAAAACATCAATAGCCTACTGCGCGCATTATTTGAAGGGCATACGACGAGCCTTGCGCTCCGCGAACTCGTCCACGATGCTCTGTATGTCACTGATTCAGTGATCTTTTAAGCGGTAGTCTCACGACCCGAATAGTAAACAATAAACATGGAGGACATGGAGTCGTTAGTGTTGCTGGTCTTGGTGCTGTGGCTTGTTGTCACCGACAACGCGGACAGATACTGGCAAGAGCGTATAGATGAGGCGAGGCGCATAAGGCTTCAGAAATTCTCGTAATTCATAATTATTCTTCTTCCGGGTTTACGGTGTTTACAGATCCCAGCGTGCTCGCGGGGCGTGTGTGGGCATGTGAGGACACTCCTCCTCACCAATCAGTGCACAGGGGAGTGTCTGCTCATGCCCCCAACCTCACTCGGCACGGCTTGGCTCGCTTCAGCCCCACTCCAAAACGGTGCGAGTTTTAGGGGCTAAGCAGGGCTGAAGCGAGCTGAGTCGTGCTGGTTTTTGGTAGTCGAAACGCGAGCCGTGTCGGGCTGAAGTGAGCTGAAGCGAGCTGAAGTGAGCTGAAAAAGGGTAGTGGAAAAGGGCCATAAGGCAGGACCCAATACGTGTTAAATACTCCATTAATTCTTTAAATCCTGGCCAATCAGTTCCCAAGATCAACGAGTGGGTAAGACGAGGACTAACCGCCGCCTTTATTCTATGCGTTTGGCCCCGGAATAGAATATGGACAGACACTAGCGGGTAATGGTGAACATCCCCGTGCACACACAACACCTTCACCGCTTGTGCTCCCCCCAATGCCTCACCTTGCACCAGGCGTTGGTGAATTGAGGTCTGATTACAACCGGAATCCACCAAAGCGTGATATGTATACCTTTGAATACTCACCGGTATGCAATACGTTCCGGCCCGATCGGGGGCGGTTTCTGGCGTGTCAGGGATCCGGATGACAGCACCCACCTCCCTTCCGGAGCTCTGACTCTGGAGATGCTCCGAATCCCCGCCGCACCAGCACACCGGCCCAGGCTTTCCCTCTGCACTGGTGTTATGGGTGTCACTCACCTGAGGGGGAGACGACACAGAAGAGGGAGATGGGAGGACACCACGGGTGCGACGGGCTGGCTGGGGAGGAGCCAGCCGCCACCTTCGTGGCAGGGGAATGGGAGGGAGAGGGGGACAAGAGACAGGAGAGAGGGGGAGAGAGAGAGAGGGAAGAGAAGCGAGGGGAGATGCCTTGTCTGCCTGTTGTCAGAGCTGCCTCCAGATGGCTCGTTCCAGCGACGCCGGGCGGTGACACTAGACCCATTCTGCCGTTCCTTTCGGAAGTTGAGAGAAACTGCTCCAGTGCCACCAGATCGATGATCTCGTCGGCGTCGCGGTCTTCCGCCCTCAGCCACCGCCGGCAGGCGTCCCGGAGTTGCTGGCTGAATGCAAACGGCCGGCCGACCTCCTCCAGTGCCAGCGTCCGGAAGCGCTGACGATGTTGCTCCGGGGAGTGGCCGAGCCGCTGCAGGATGACTTTCTTTAGGCCAGCATAGACCAGCCGGCTGTCAGCAGGGAGCTGCAAGCTGCTGCGCTGTGAGCTGCGCCTTGCCAGTCAGGAGCGGGAGGAGGTGCGCCGCGCGTTGCTCCAGTGGCCACCCCCACGCCTCTGCTGCTTGCTCAAAGAGAGCGAGGAACGCTTCCGGATCGTCCTGCGGTCCCATCTTCATGAGGGTGGCGGCAGCGGTGGCCGATGGCCCAGCTGGCATGAGCAGGTACCGGAATGCCTGGCGATCTTCCTGCTGGGCCAGCATCAAGGCTTCGAAGCGCTGCTGCTGCTCCTTCCGGAGGGTGATCAGCGCTTGATGCTGGTTCTGCTGGGTGGTAGCGAGGACAAGGATGAGCTCTTCGAGTGGGGAGGACTTCATGGGGTAGTTCTCTTCTGTGTCCTGGGTTTCGGCACCACTGTAGTAATCCCTGATGTGGGTGGCGGCAGCGGTGGCCGATGGCCCAGCTGGCGTGAGCAGGTACCGGAACGCCTGGCGATCTTCCTGCTGGGCCAGCATCAAGGCTTCGAAGCGCTGCTGATGCTCCTTCCGGAGGGTGATCAGCGCTTGATGCTGGTTCTGCTGGGTGGTAGCGAGGACAAGGATGAGCTCTTCGAGTGGGGAGGACTCCATGGGGTGGTTCTCTTCTGTGGCCTGGGTTTCGGCACCACTGTAGTAATCCCTGATGTGGGTGGCGGCAGCGGTGGCCGATGGCCCAGCTGGCGTGAGCAGGTACCGGAACGCCTGGCGATCTTCCTGCTGGGCCAGCATCAAGGCTTCGAAGCGCTGCTGCTGCTCCTTCCGGAGGGTGATCAGCGCTTGATGCTGGTTCTGCTGGGTGGTAGCGAGGACAAGGATGAGCTCTTCGAGTGGGGAGGACTCCATGGGGTGGTTCTCTTCTGTGTCCTGGGTTTCGGCACCACTGTAGTAATCCCTGATGTGGGTGGGGCACAGAAGCACGGCAGGCGAGAGTTTGTGTTCACACAGACACTTTTTATTTTACTTATTTCATTAGCTTTTCAGCTTTTCCTCAGTCACACACGCAACACACACGTGTTCTGGTCGGGAGAGAGATTCTTCTCTGCTCTCCCCCTCCTTTTATACTCCATCCCTGCAACAAACACACACACATTATTTGACACCAGGTGTAATGACTTAGCCACTTACCTTCCCCGACCCCGCCCTCCATTCACAGACTGCTGCTTGGCCACGCCCCTGCTGTCACAAGTAGATATGAAGGGCTCGTTCTAAGCTTATGAAAACGCAATGATTCATGGTTACAGGCGCTTATACACTAATTCTATATTCCATTTCTGCTAATAGCACCCCCTAAATCCTACATCGTGCACATTTTAATTACAGCTGACTCAATCTAAGGTTGTGCAAATACAATATATGTAACCTTAGCGGAATCTGTAGCATGGAGCTGACATATTATAGGTATACAATATTCACCAAGCAAAATCTCCATTATCTGTGTTTTAATGCATCACTTCGTACAGCACTTTGCTCAATGGGCATTGTTTTAAATCTGCTCGATAAATAAAATTTACTTTTTAATTTGGAGTGATACTATTAGATGGCTGCTGTGAGCATTACAAGTCAAGTCATTTTCAATTCAATTTATGTAGCGTGTGTAGTAATAGACATTCTCACAAAGTAGCTTTACTGAAATCTGGATGTGGATTTAGATTCCTAACAAGATGAAGGAAAATCTCCCTCACATGGGAAAGAAAGTCTCCCTCACTTGGCAAGAGGAAGAAACATTGAGAGGAACCAGACTCCATCCTATTCTGTATGACACCCAATGTTAGGGTTATAAAGTCACAACTGTATTCTATAAGGGCAAACTGTGTTAAATGTGTTGAAAAGGTTATTCAGAGTAGCACAAGCTGGACGATGGAGCCAAAGACTGGGACTGTGAAACCTTGAGCTAGTACAAGACTATAGACTACAAGACTATAATCTTTTTAAAGAAGTCTCATCTCATTATCTCTAGCCGCTTTATCCTTCTACAGGGTCGCAGGCAAGCTGGAGCCTATCCCAGCTGACTACGGGCGAAAGGCGGGGTACACCCTGGACAAGTCGCCAGGTCATCACAGGGCTGACACATGGACACAGACAACCATTCACACTCACACCTACGGTCAATTTAGAGTCACCAGTTAACCTAACCTGCATGTCTTTGGACTGTGGGGGAAACCGGAGCACCCGGAGGAAACCCACGCAGACATGGGGAGAACATGCAAACTCCGCACAGAAAGGCCCTCGCCGGCCCCGGGGCTCGAACCCAGGACCTTCTTGCTGTGAGGCGACAGCGCTAACCACTACACCACCGTGCCGCCCTTTTTAAAGAAGTGATAACTGAAAAAAGGTTTGTTGTATAACTGCCTGTGGTTGTCATTCTCATGTAGGCAATGGATCTGCTGCATGCTATGGGTCCTGACACTGTGGTCTTCACCAGCTCAGACCTGCCCTCTCCTCTGGGTGATCAGTATCTCGTGGCCCTTGGGAGCCAGAACACAGGTGAACCCTGCTGTTACTTTTATAAAATATTTATTGTCTAGGCATTTGTCAGGAAGTTACATAAAAAGAAATTAGTACCAAAATAAAATCTAAAAAAGAAAGCACTGTAGTTAGTCTCTGGTCCAATGAGCTAGCTGCATTTAACTAAATAACCTGCATAAACTTGCTGCTTCTACCAAATATCAAAACAGTTACATAAATTTAACACACAGCATGGTTAAGGTGTGCACATGCAGTGGGGAGAGCGAGGAGACTTGGAACGAGTTTTCAACTTTTGTATGTTTTGTGAAATTCTTTGCAGGTACAGTGGTGCTTGAAAGTTTGTGAACCCTTTAGAATTTTCTATATTTCTGCATAAATATGACCTAAAACATCATCAGATTTTCACACAAGTCCTAAAAGTAGATAAAGAGAACCAGTTAAACAAATGAGACAAAAATATTATACTTGGTCATTTATTTACTGAGGAAAATGATCCAATATTACATATCTGTGAGTGGCAAAAGTATGTGAACCTCTAGGATTAGCAGTTAATTTGAAGGTGAAATTAGAGTCGGGTGTTTTCAATCAATGGGATGACAATCAGGTGTGAGTGGGAACCCTGTTTTATTTAGAGAACAGGGATCTATCAAAGTCTGATCTTCACAACACGTTTGTGGAAGTGCATCATGGCACGAACAAAGGAGATTTCTGAGGACCTCAGAAAAAGCGTTGTTGATGCTCATCAGGCTGGAAAAGGTTACAAAACCATCTCTAAAGAGTTTGGACTCCACCAATCCACAGTCAGACAGATTGTGTACAAATGGAGGAAATTCAAGACCATTGTTACCCTCCCCAGGAGTGGTCGACCAACAAAGATCCTCCAAGAGCAAGACGTGTAATAGTCGGCGAGGTCACGAAGGACCCCAGGGTAACTTCTAAGCAACTGAAGGCCTCTCTCACATTGGCTAATGTTAATGTTCATGAGTCCACCATCAGGAGAACACTGAACAACAATGGTGTACATGGCACAGTTGCAAGGAGAAAGCCACTGCTCTCCAAAAAGAACATTGCTGCTCTGCAGTTTGCTAAAGATCACGTGGACAAGCCAGAAGGCTATTGGAAAAATGTTCTGTGGATGGGTGATACCAAAATAGAACTTTTTGGTTTAAATGAGAAGCATTATGTTTGGAGAAAGGAAAACACTGCATTCCAGTATAAAAACCTTATCTCATCTGTGAAACATGGTGGTGGTAGTATCATGGTTTGGGCCTGTTTTGCTGCATCTGGGTCAGGACGGCTTGCCATCATTGATGGAACAATGAATTCTGGATTATACCAGTGAATTCTAAAGGAAAATGTCAGGACATCTGTCCATGAACTGAATCTCAAGAGAAGGTGGGTCATGCAGCAAGACAACGACCCTAAGCACACAAGTCATTCTACCAAAGAATGGTTAAAGAAGAATAAAGTTAATGTTTTGGAATGGCCAAGTCAAAGTCCTGGCCTTAATCCAATCGAAATGTTGTGGAAGGACCTGAAGCGAGCAGTTCATGTGAGGAAACCCACCAACATCCCAGAGTTGAAGCTGTTCTGTATGGAGGAATGGGCTAAAATTCCTCCAAGCCGGTGTGCAGGACTGATCAACAGTTATTGGAAATGTTTAGTTGCAGTTATTGCTACACAACGGGCTCACACCAGATACTGAAAGCAAAGGTTCACATACTTTTGCCACTCACAGATATGTAATATTGGATCATTTCCTCAATAAATAAATGACCAAGTATAATATTTTTGTCTCATTTGTTTAACTGGGTTCTCTTTGTCTACTTTTAGAACTTGTGTGAAAATCTGATGATGTTTTAGATCATATTTATGCAGAAATATAGAAAATTCTAAAGGGTTCACAAACTTCCAAGCACCACTGTAGCATCACATTTATATTGCATTAGAGAGTATTTACTATAACTTCTTACCACAACATTAGTTTCTCAGCTTGTCACATATACCAGCCTTCAGGCTTTACTTTTTCTGTCATTATTTTTTGCAGGGTGATATGAGACATGAAGGGGAGATATGGGACATTTATGTTGGTAGACTTGGGACAGAGTGGGGAGACATGGAACAAAAATAAAATACCGAGCTTAATCCTGTATGTTTAATTTTTATTTATTCTTAAAACTTGTAACATATGAACTGTATGAACTCAATGCTGGTACAGCAATAGAAAAATGGCAGTTTACCCAAAACCTGACGTGGCAAAACAGATCCATTCTCAAGAAGGAATAAAACGAGCTTAATCCTCATGTAGATACACTACTACATTGTTCTTAAACTTAAAAAAAAAAAAAAAAATTATATTTGTAAACCTCAAGAAAAAAACGTGCAACATGAACTGTCTCAACTCTCCCCATTGGCCATTTTGGAAAAAAAAAAAAGTCCTTAAATGTTTTATCCCCAGAATTTAAATTTAATAAATATTGCTATATATATATATATATATATATATATATATATATATATATATATATATATATAAAATAACTCTAGGCTTCAGACTTTAATTCTTAATAAATCCCGAATTCATCAGCATAGTTTACTTTTCAGTCATGTGAAATTTACAGCCAAAGACACCTGCTGGATAACTGTCAGCCACATAGAAACTGATAAAGAGCTCTATACACGACAGTGATTCTGCCATCTGTTTTAATTCCAAACAGCCTACGATGTCTGTATCTACTATAATTTGCAAATAACTAGCAAAGATATGATGGTCCATACTAACCTGTCTGTTTCAAACCTATAGCATTTCAACAGAGATTGGAAAATGATATACAGAAATTCGAATGGTTGTCTGTGTCTATGTGTCAGCCCTGTGATGACCTGGCGACTTGTCCAGGGTGTACCCCGCCTTTCGCCCGTAGTCAGCTGGGATAGGCTCCAGCTTGCCTGCGACCCTGTAGAAGGATAAAGCGGCTAGAGATAATGAGATGAGATGAGATATATAAAATAACTCTAGGCTTCAGACTTTAATTCTTAATAAATCCCGAATTCATCAGCATAGTTTACTTTTCAGTCATGTGAAATTTACAGCCAAAGACACCTGCTGGATAACTGTCAGCCACATAGAAACTGATAAAGAGCTCTATACACGACAGTGATTCTGCCATCTGTTTTAATTCCAAACAGCCTACGATGTCTGTATCTACTATAATTTGCAAATAACTAGCAAAGATATGATGGTCCATACTAACCTGTCTGTTTCAAACCTATAGCATTTCAACAGAGATTGGAAAATGATATACAGAAATTCGAATGGTTGTCTGTGTCTATGTGTCAGCCCTGTGATGACCTGGCGACTTGTCCAGGGTGTACCCCGCCTTTCGCCCGTAGTCAGCTGGGATAGGCTCCAGCTTGCCTGCGACCCTGTAGAAGGATAAAGCGGCTAGAGATAATGAGATGAGATGAGATATACAGAAATTCTGAATGCAAGGAAAATAAAAAATAATATTGGTTTAAAAGACATAAAATAGTGGGAATCATTCTTTTAATTTTAAATGAACAAAAACCTCAAGACTCCGCTCCATCAATCTAATTAAAGAGTAGTGAATGTTGTATACAATCATATGGATCATTTGTGGAAGCTGATGGTCGTATGGAAATGTAGTAGTCATCGTAACCATTAAGGTGTAGTTTGCATTTCCGTGTTGCCACTGGTGAACTCTGACGTGTGTTTGTGTGTTTCAGAGAGAACAGATGGCAGTAAAGAGAAGCAGCGAATCCGAATGGATATCCCCAAAGTAGATGCGGTGTTTGTTGGTACTGGTGATCTGTTCGCTGCTCTGCTGCTGGCATGGACACACCACCACCCTAATGACCTCAAAGTAATGAGTCTGCTTATTATTTTTAGCTAATTAGTCAGATTCATGGCTGGTTCCTCTGGTCTTCTGCATACCTTGGTTGTAACAAGTGGTTAGTGGAGTTACTTTTGCCTTTCTATCAGTCTGGCCATTCTCCTCTGACCACTGGCATCAACAAGGCATTTTTACATGGAGAACTGCCATTTTCTCTTTTTTGGACCATTTTCTGTAACCCCTAGTGAAAATACCTTGTGTGTGAAAATCCAAGTAGATCAACAGTGTCTGAAATACTCAGACCAGCCCTTCTGGCACCAACAACCATGCCATGTTCAAAGTCAGTCAAATCACCTTTCTTCCCCATCCCCTAATAAAGTGGTGTGTGTGTGTAATTATAAGAGGACCAGCAATTGTACAGTGGTACTTGAAAGTTTGTGAACCCTTTAGAATTGTCTATATTTCTGCATAAATATGACCTAAAATATCCATTAGATGTTCACACAAGTCCTAAAAGTAGATAAAGAGAACCCAGTTAAACAAATGAGACAAAAATATTATACTTGGTCATTTATTTATTGAGGAAAATGATCCAATATTACATATCTGTGGGTGGCAAAAGTATGTGAACCTTTGCTGTCAGTGTGACCCCCTTGTGCAGCAATAATGGCAACTAAACATTTCCGGTAACTGTTGATCAGTCCTGCTCACCGGCTTGGAGGAATTTTAGCCCATTCCTCCATACAGAACAGCTTCAACTCTGGGATGTTGGTGGGTTTCCTCACGTGAACTGCTTGCTTCAGGTCCTTCCACAACATTTTCATTGGATTAAGGTCAGGACTTTGACTTGGCCATTCCAAAACATTAACTTTATTCTTCTTCAACCATTCTTTGGTAGAATGACTTGTGTGCTTAGGGTCGTTGTCTTGCTGCATGACCCATCTTCTCTTGAGATTAAGTTCATGGACAGATGTCCTGATATTTTCCTTTAGAATTCACTGGTATAATTCAGAATTCATTGTTCCATCAATAATTGCAAGCTGTCCTGGTCCAGATGCAGCAAAACAGGCCCAAACCATGATACTAGCATCACCATGTTTCACAGATGGGATAAGGTTCTTATACTGGAATGCAGTGTTTTCCTTTCTCCAAGCATAACGCTTCTCATTTAAATCAAAAGGTTCTATTTTGGTCCCATCTGTCCACAAAACATTTTTCCAATAGCCTTCTGGCTTGTCCACATGATCTTTAGCAAACTGCAGACGAGCGGCAATGTTCTTTTTGGAGAGTAGTGGCTTTCTCCTTGCAACCGTGCCATGCACACCATTGTTGTTCAGTGTTCTCCTGATGGTGGACTCATGAACATTAACATTAGCCAATGTGAGAGAGGCCTTCAGTTGCTTAGAAGTTACCCTGGGGTCCTTTGTGACCTCACAGACTATTACACACCTTGCTCTCGGAGCGATCTTTGTTGGTTGACCACCCCTGGGGAGGGTAACAATGGTCTTGAATTTCCTCCATTTGTACACAATCTTTCTGACTGTGGACTGGTGGAGTCCAAACTCTTTAGAGCTGGTTTTGTAATCTTTTCCAGCCTGATGAGCATCAACAACACTTTTTCTGAGGTCCTCAGAAATCTGCTTTGTTCGTGCCATGATACACTTCCACAAACGTGTTGTGAAGATCAGACTTTGATAGATCCCTCTTCTTTAAATAAAACAGGGTGCCCACTCACACCTGATTGTCATCCCATTGATTGAAAACACCTGACTCTAATTTCACCTTCAAATGAATTGCTAATCCTAGAGGTTCACATACTTTTGCCACTCACAGATATGTAATATTGGATCATTTTCCTCAATAAATAAATGACCAAGTATAATATTTTTGTCTCATTTGTTTAACTGGGTTCTCTTTATCTACTTTTAGGACTTGTGTGAAAATCTGATGTTTTAGGTCATATTTATGCAGAAAAATAGAAAATTCTAAAGGGTTCACAAACTTTCAAGCACCACTGTAAAATGCAATTGCAAGAGGACTAGTTTGGATGGCAAAAACAGTGCTATTAGTACCTTAAATAGATATTTTTGTATTCCAATTAAATTTCCCATACCAAAAGAGTTAAAAATAAAAGGTTTGAGTGACAAAAAGGAAGGGTAAGATTCTAGCTTCACTGGCAGAGGGATACAGTGAGCATCAGGTAGCTTCCATCCTCAAAATTTTAGAGACTGCAGTTCATAAGAACAAGGTCAAGCAGCAGCTATTGGGGACAACAAAGTTACAGCCTCGCAGAGAACGAAAACGACTCTCCACTGACCGGGATGATCGTCAACTCCTTCAAACGTCACTCAACAACCGTAGGATGACCTCAAGTGACATTTAATAAAGAATGGCAAATGGCAGCTGGGGTTAAGTGCACGGCAAGGACCGTTTGAAACAGGCTCCTCTGGGCTGGTTGAAGTCATACAAAGCTAGAAAAAAAGCCCTTCATCAGTGAGAAGCAAAGAAGAGCCAGGCTGAGGTTTGCTAAAGGCCATAAGGACTGGACTGTAGAGGACTGGAGTGAGGTCGTCATCTCTGATGAGTCCAATTTTCAGCTTTTCCCATCACCTGATCATCTAATGGTTAGACAGAGACCTGGAGAGGCCTACAAGCCACTGTGTCTCGCACCCATTGTGAAATTTGGTGGAGGATCAGTAATGATCTGGGGGTGCTTCAGCAAGGAATGGGACAGATTTTTGTTTGAAAAGGACCTATGAATCAAGCCATGTACAAGGTTATCCTGGAAGAAAACTTGCTTCCTTCTGCTCTGACAATGTTCCCTAACTCTGAGGATTGGGTTTTCCAAGCAGGACAATGTTCCATGACACACAGCCAGGTCAGTCAAAGGTGTGGATGGAGGACCACAAGATCAAGGCCCTATCATGGCCAGCTGAATCTCCAGACCTGTGCACCATTGAAAACCCTCTTGATTACATTCCAGAAAAGATGGATGGTTACAAGCCATCAAACAAATCTGAGCTGATTGAATTTGTGTGCCAGGAGTGGCATAAAGTCACCCAAGACCAATGTGAAAGACTGGTGGAGAACATGCCAAGACGCATAAAAGTTATGATTAAATGTCAGGGTTATATCACCAAATATTGATTTCTGAACTCATCCTAACTTCAAACATTAGTATTGTGTTGTTTCTAAAATTGAATATGATCTTGATTTTTGTGCCTTATTCAAGGTCTGAAAGCACGTCATCATTTTTTTTTTTTTTTTTTTGACCAGCTGTCATCATCTGCAATTAAATGCTCCAAGTGACAATATTTGTATGTGGAATTTGGGGAAATATGTTGTCAGTAATTTCATGGAATCAAACAAAAATATTAATGTTCCTTAAACACATACCTATAAATAGTAAAACCAGGGAAACTGATAATTTTGCAGTGGTCTCTTCTTAATTTTTCCCGAGAGTGGTGTCTATATACTTCATTTGCTGCCTCTGCTTTATGAGGGATCTAAATCCAGATGTCCAGCTGCTCTGTGACATGTCCATTGTTCATACAGACAGAATAGGAATGAATTGAGTGAAATTTAGCTCATATCAGTGACACTCTTGCTTTCTTTTTAAAAGTTAACACTTGCTGTAAAAAAAAGGAACTCTTGCTTTACCAGACTCACTCTCATATTTGTAACTTCCTGACTGTCAGCCAAAAGTTTTAACACCCTGTATTACCATATTTGGTTAAACTTCATGAAATGGGTTCAAGTTAAATATTGTAGAATTACTTTCGAGTGACATTAAGACCAACATTATAAACTTGATTCTACACAATATAAAATGGGCAGTAGGAAAATATAAAATGTATTTTCTGATTACTTTCCACAAGACACCCATTTGTGACAGATATAACACTAATATCAACTGTAAGACCAGACTAGACTTGTAGTAACATTTCCATGCCACCACTGCTTCACTTATGGATCTGTAAAAGATGAAAACAGAAGCACCATTGCAGACAGCAAAGAGCTTCAAGAAACTAATTTGGAACTTGATAGCTGCAGTTTAGCTACAGACATCACCTTTCACTATCTTTTGTTGTGTTTTGACAGAAAGCCTGTGAGAAGACTGCTTCTGTGATGCAACATGTCATTAAGAGGACGATCGCTTATGCCAAGCGTAAGACCAAAATCCAATAATACCATAGTCCCACAATACAGTCATTAAAAAGGCACTGGGCTGCAGACAGTGGGTGTGACAGAAACAGAGTATTATATTGACTGAAATCCTTCTCCCTTTGTCTCCAACAGAGGTGGCTGGTCCTGACCAGAGACCGAGTCCTGCACAGCTGGAGCTCAGAATGGTCCAGAGTAAGGCAGACATAGAGGATCCTGCAATAACGGTTGATGCTGTGATACTCTAGGGTTCCACCTCCAAGCTCATCCACACTGCCCTAGAGCGTTCACCCTCAAAAACAATCTCGCTTCAGAGGACACAACCACATTATTGTGTAGAGCAGGAAAGAGCTGTGAATGAATGAATGACTAAAATGCACGTCAAATCAGCGGTCATTCAACTATTAACCAGATACTAACACCGTGTTTGTGTTGGACTTCAGTACTGTACAAGGATGAAGCTGTGCTATTATTAATATTCTAATATAATAATGTGAGTGAAAGGAAGTCCTGATCAGGAATTGCTGTAACCACCTGATCATTTTATGCTGCTAAAATGAAGGATTTTAATTTCAATAGCGCCACATTATTAGCACACATCTACAATATATTCACAATCTAGCTTCATTATAAACTAGACAACAGTTTGGCCTCATTTCCTGAAAGGAAGGCATGATGTGTTTATATTGATAAAACACCTGCACACATTGTCATCTCATGATCATTATACAGGTCCTTCTCAAAAAATTAGCATATTGTGATAAAGTTCAATATTTTCCATCAGTTATTTAAGAAAGTGAAAATGTTATATATTATAGACTCATTACACATAAACTAAAATGTTTCAAGCATTTTTCTATTTTAATTTTAATCAGTATGGCATACAGTACAAAAACAAAAAAAAAAACATCTCAAAATATTAGAATATTTCATTTCGAGTTTGAGTAAAACAGTATGAACACAGTGTATCTCTCGAGCTAGTTCAGTACACACAACCACAATCATGGGGAAGACTGCTGACTTGACTGTTGTCCAGAAGATGATCACTGATGCCCTCCACAAGGAGGGTAAGCCACAAAAGGTCATTGCTGAAAAGGGTGGCTGGAAAAGGTGCGCAAGCAACAGGGATGGCTGCAGTCTTGAGAGGATTGTCAAGAAAAGTTGATTCAAGAACTTGGGAGAGCTTCACAAGGAGTGGACTGAGGCTGGTGTCAGTGTATCAAGACCCATCACGAACAGACATCTTCAAGAAAGGGGATACAACTTTCGCATTCCTAATATCAAGCTACTCCTGAGCCAGAGACAATGTCAGAAGTGTCTTATCTGGGCTAAGGAGAGAAAGAAATGGACTGTTGCTCAGTGGTCCAAAGTCCTCTTTTCAGATGAAAGTACATTTTGCATTTACTTTGGAAATCACGGTTCTAGAGTCTGGAGGAAGAGTGGAGAGCCACAGAATCCAAGGTGTTTGAAGCCCAGTGTGAAGTTTCCACAGTCTGTGATGATTTGGGGTGCCATGTCATCTGCTGGTGTTAGTCCACTGTGTTTTATCAAAGGCAGGGTCAATGCAGCTAGCTATCAGGAGATTTTGGAGCACTTCATGCTTCCATCTGCTGAAAAGCTTTACGGAGATGAAGATTTCATTTTTCAGCACGACCTGGCACCTGCTCACAGTGCCAAAACCACTGGTAAATGGTTTACTGACCATGGTATTACTGTGCTCAATTGGCCTGCCAACTCTCCTGATCTCAACCCTATAGAGAATCTGTGGGGTATTGTGAAGAGGAAGTTGAGAGACACCAGACCCAACACTGTGGATGAGCTTAAGGCCGCTATCGAAGCATCCTGGGCCTCCATAACACCTCAGCAGTGCCACAGGCTGATCGCCTCCATGCCACGTCGCATTGAAGCAGTCATTTCTGCCAAAGGATTCCTGACCAAGTATTGAGTGCATAACTGAACATAATTATTTGAAGGTTGACTTTTTTTGTATTAAAAACACTTTTTTTATTGGTCAGATGAAATATGCTAATTTTTTGAGATAGGGATTTTTGGTTTTCCTTTACTTTTTTGCCAAAATCATCAATATTAAAACAATAAAAGGCTTGAACTACTTCAGTTGTGTGTAATGAATCTAAAATATATTAAAGTCTAATGTTTATGAGTACATTACAGAAAATAATGAACTTCATCACAATATGCTAATTTTTTGAGAAGGACCTGTAGTTTAATCATTAGCAAAATATATCAAGGGACTTGGTTTATCAAACTATTCAGTAACAAAACTGGATTAAGGAAATGATAGTTCATGTTTTTTGGGGGGAAAAAACCTAACTTGATTTTTAGTGAGGACCAGTATTCAGAGAGCCAGTACTATCTTTCATCCTATGTGTTAAATGTTGCACTTCTACTGTGTAAGATTGGTACGTGCAAGCTTCACTATCACACACTACATGATTGATTTTCAAAAAATAGTTTGGGAGATTATTCCCATTTATAGAATCTGGTTTCCACTGTTCTTTCCTCATAAATGTGGAATTTAGTCCACAATTTAGTAATATCATGTAATTCACTTTCACATCTCTCTCATTTTTATTTTTAATGTTCATCAAATTCATAGCTTCATTGAGATTACATATGTAGTAATCAGATGTAAATGTCACTGTACCTTGGGACCTGAAAATGCTGCAGTATATTAAAGTAGAAGAATTAAATGATGACGTACCTTTTGCACAAGCTATAACTGTCCAATTTACAATACAGCAGTAAACATGGTCAATAAACTATTTTTTAGCTATTTAACTACGTACCCTTCATTTGTTGATCCACCAGATGACTTTTAATACGATAAGATGTTCTTGAGAAATACAACTTTATCACATGAAGCTTATTTTACTTATACACAGTGGTGCTTGAAAGTTTGTGAACCCTTTAGAATTTTCTATATTTCTGCATAAATGTGACATAAAATATCATCAGATTTTCACACGTCCTAAAAGTAGATGAGAACCCAGTTAAACAATTGAGACAAAAATATTATACTTGGTAATTTATTTATTGAGGAAAATGATCCAATATTACATATCTGAGTGGCAAAAGTATGTGAGCCTTTGCTTTCAGTAGCTGGTGTGACCCCCTTGTGCAGTAATAACTGCAACTTAACGTTTCCGATAACTGTTGATCAGTCCTGCACACCGGCTTGGTGGAATTTTAGCCCATTCCCCCGTATAGAACAGCTTCAACTCTGGGATGTTGGTGTTTCCTCACATGAACTGCTCGCTTCAGGTCCTTCCACAACATTTCCATTGGATTAAGGTCAGGACTTTGACTTGGCCATTTCAAAACATTAACTTTATTCTTCTTTAACCATTCTTTGGTAGGATGACTTGTGTGCTTAGGGTCGTTGTCTTGCTGCATGACCCACCTTCTCTTGAGATTCAGTTCATGGACAGATGTCCTGACATTTTCCTTTAGAATTTACTGGTATAATTCAGAATTCCTTGTTCCATCAATGGTGGCAAGCCATCCTGGCCCAGATGCAGCAAAACAGGCCCAAACCATGATACTACCACCATCATGTTTCACAGATGGGATAAGGTTCTTATGCTGGAATGCAGTGTTTTCCTTTCTCCAAACATAACGCTTCTCATTTAAAACAAAAAGTTCTATTTTGGTCTCATCTGTCCACAAAACATTTTTCTAATAGACTTCTGGCTTGTCCACGTGATCTTTAGCAAACTGCAGACAAGCGGAAATGGTCTTTTTGGAGAGCAGTGGCTTTCTCCTTGCAACCCTGCCATGCACACCATTGTTGTTCAGTGTTTTCCTGATGGTGGACTCATGAACATTCACATTAGCCAATGTGAGAGAGGCCTTCAGTTGCTTAGAAGTTACCCTGGGGTCCTTTGTGACCTCACCGACAATTACACGCCTTGCTCTTGGAGTGATCTTTGTTGGTCGATCACTCCTGGGGAGGGTAACAATGGTCTTGAATTTCCTCCATTTGTATACAATCTGTCTGACTGTGGATTGGTGGAGTCCAAACTCTTTAGAGATAGTTTTGTAACATTTACCAGCCTGATGAACATTGAGAACACTTTTTCTGAGGTCCTCAGAAATCTCCTTTGTTCATACCATGATACACTTCCACAAACATGTTGTGAAGATCAGACTTTGGTAGATCCCTGTTCTTTAAATAAAATAGGGTGCCCACTCACACCTGATTGTCATTCCATTGATTGAAAACACCTGACTAATTTCACCTTCAAATTAACTGCTAATCCTAGAGGTTCACATACTTTTGCTATTCACAGATATGTAATATTGGATCATTTTCTTCAATAAATAAATGACCAAGTATAATTTTTTTTGTCTCATTTGTTTAACTGGGTTCTCTTTAACTACTTTTAGGACTTGTGTGAAAATCTGATGATATTTTAGATCATATTTATGCAGAAATATAGAAAATTCTAAAGGGTTCACAAATTTTCAAGCACCACTGTAGATGAAGAAATGTAAAGTGTTTTCTCATGAGGAACCCTGAATATTGGTGACTAAATGTAACTGGTTCCAGGGGTGGCACGGTCATGTAGTAGTTAGCGCTGTCACCTCATGGCTGCCAGGGGCCTTTCTGTGTGGAGTTTGCATATTCTTCCCATGCATGTGCTCTGGTTTTCTCCTGCAGTTCAAAGACATGCAGATTACATAAAATACCCAGCCACGTGGCAGCAATCCCCGAACCCGGTGGTGGACACCGGAAGTAAGGGATGCCATCAAGCTGAAAAAGGAGTCCTATCGGACCATGTTGGCCTCCGGGACTCCTGAGGCAGCTGACGGGTATCGGCAGGCCAGGCGTGGCACAGCTCGGCCAGTTGCAGAGGCAAAAACTCAGAATGGGGAGGAGTTCGGTGAGGCCATGGAAGAAGACTATCGGTCGGCCTCGAAGAAATTCTGGCAAACCATCCGGCGCCTCAGGAGAGGGAAGCAGTACTCTGCCAACACTGTTTACAGTGCGGGTGGGGATCTGTTGACCTCGACTGGGGATATTGTCGGGCGGTGGAAGGAATACTTCGAGGATCTCCTCAATCCCACCGTCACGTCTTCCATTGAGGAAGCGGAGGCTGATGACTCAGAGGTGGACTCGTCCATTACACAAGCCGAAGTCACTGAGGTGGTTTGCAAGCTCCTTGTTGGTAAGGCACCGGGGGTGGATGAAATCCGCCCTGAGTATCTCAAGTCTCTGGATGTTGTGGGGCTGTCTTGGCTGACACGCCTCTGCAACATCGCATGGCAGTCGGGGACAGTGCCTCTGGAGTGGCAGACCGGGGTGGTGGTCCCTCTTTTTAAGAAAGGGGACCGGAGAGTGTGCTCCAATTATAGGGGAATCACACTTCTCAGCCTCCCCGGAAAGGTTTACTCCAGCCAATAGTCGAACCTTGGATCTAGGAGGAACAATGCGGTTTTCGTCCTGGTCGTGGAACACTGGACCAGCTCTATACCTTTCATAGGGTGCTCAAGAGTTCATGGGAGTTTGCCCAACCAGTCCACATGTGCTTTGTGGATCTGGAGAAGGCATTTGACCATGTCCCTCATGGTATCCTGTGGGGGGTGCTTCGGGAGTATGGGGTTCGGGGCTCTTTGCTAAGGGTTGTCTGGTCCCTGTACGAACGGAGCAGGAGTCTGGTTCGCATTGCCGGCAGTAAGTCAGACCTGTTCCCAGTGCATGCTGGACTCCAGTAGGGCTGCCCTTTGTCACCGGTTCTGTTCATAATTTTTATGGACAGAATTTCTAGGTGCAGCCAGGGGCCGGAGGGAATCCTGTTTGGGAACCACAAGATTTCATCTCTGCTTTTTGCGGATGATGATGTCCTGTTGGCTTCTTCAAACCAGGACCTTCAGCATGCACTGGGGCAGTTTGCAGTCAAATGTGAAACGGCTGGGATGAGAATCAGCACCTTCAAGTCCGAGGCCATGGTTCTCGACCGGAAAAGGGTGGCTTGCCCTCTTCAGGTTGGTGGAGAAGTCCTGCCTCAAGTGGAGGAGTTTAAGTATCTCGGGATCTTGTTCACGAGTGAGGGAAGGATGGAGCGTGAGATCGACAGGGGGATCGATGCAGCCTCCGCAGTGATGCAGTCGCTTTACCGGTCCGTCGTGGTGAAGAAGGAGCTGAGCCAAAAGGCAAAGTTCTCAATTTACTGGTCGATCTACGTTCCGACTCTTACCTATGGTCATGAGCTTTAGGTAATGACCGAAAGAACAAGATTGCGGATACAAGCGGCCGAAATGAGTTTCCTTCGCAGGGTGGCTGGGCGCTCCCTTAGAGAGAGGGTGAGAAGCACAGTCACTCGAGAGGACCTCAGAGTAGAGCCGCTGCTCCTCCACGTCGAGAGGAATCAGCTGAGGTGGCTCAGGCATCTCTTTCGGATGCCTCCTGGACGCCTTCCTGGGGAGGTGTTCCAGGCATGTCCCCCCCAGGAGGAGGCCGCGGGGAAGACCCAGGACACGCTGAAGGGACTATGTCTCTCAGCTGGCCTGGGAACACCTCGGTGTTCTTCCCGAGGAGCTGGCCGAGGTGTCTGGGGAGAGGGACGTTTGGGCTTCCATGCTCAGACTGCTGCCTCTGCGACCCGGCCCCGGATAAGTGGAAGAAAATGAGAATATGGCTCAAAATTCGCGGTGGTCCGGTTGCCTGAGGCGACTTAATTTGTCATTTGGTGTTCCTGTCACTAGCCAGCCCGGTTGGCTAGTTGAAAATAAAAAATATACATGTATATGAAGCGAAGATTCAGACACACCATCAACTTAAGCCGCCACATATTAAGCATGTGCCATGTCTGTGTTAATCGATGTGTTTATCGGCAGGACGGAAACTACCGAAGAATTTCGAATCGTATCGTGTATGAGTCAGGCTGTCGGTTTTTTCACTACTGTGCATGCATAACACGCATCTCGTTGAATATCGCGGTAATCACGTGTAGTATTGGACCAGGTGGGTGGAGCACAGAACCACGGCAGGCCAAAACGGAGTTCTCAATGAACTATTTATTGCTAGCTTTTCAGCTTTTTATCACTTCCCAGCCCCGCGCACAAGCACACGTTCTGGTTGGGGAGAGAGAGCTCCCTTTCTCTGCTCTGCTCTCTCCTTTTAAAGGGCGCAGTCACTGGGGAAGACACAAACACAGGTTAATCCCCATCAGGTGCAAATGATTCCACCACTTACCTTCCCTGACTCTGCCCTCCACTGACAGACCGACGCTTGGCCACGCCCCCACTGCCACATCACGTTATCAAATTCAATAGATGTGGCCACATCGAACCTGGACCTTCTTGCTGTGAGGCAACAGCACTAACCACTACACCACCATGTCACATATATATATTTTATTTTTTTATATATATAATGTGTGTGTAAAAAAAAAAATTCTATATATTTTACACATGTATATAAAATCGCACACACTTCCTATTATCATGAAGAGTGCCAAGCATTCTGGAGGGCACTGACAGGGCAGAATGAGGTTAGTAATCAAAAAGAAAGCAAGGGAGTGCCATCTCACAGCTCCTCAGGTTTCCACTTTGATCATGAGCTCAGGTTCTTGACTGTGTGGAGTTCCACATGGTTCTCTGCATGTTTTGCTTGGGTTTCTTTCCAACTTACCTATGAAGTAGAAAGTTGTGGCTCGGAATGGCCGTATTTTCAATCTCTGGGTATTCAAGCTACAAAGTGGGGAAAACTAAGGGGTAGAATCCAAACCTGTTCCATTGTGACAAAGCATGAAGCAGTTTTCTCCCGCTATCTAAAAATACACAGTCAGGTCGACTAGCTGTGCTAATTGAGTCAGGTTCATCCAGTGGGGCAGATTCTACTGAAATACTAATTACTTCTGAATGACCAATGAATTAAAAATGTTTTTGACAGATCCAGTATCAGGTGACTTTCCGTTGATTTGATCACATTTCTAGGTTTTGTGCAATTATGGGCAGTGTGTTCACTGCCCCTTTCACTTCCATATAGTTATTACTACTAGGGGCAGCATGGTGGTAAGGTTAGGGTTGTTGATCCACCAGATGACTTAATACAATAAGAGGTTCTTGAGAAATCCAACTTTATCACCTGATTCACATGAAGCTTATTTTACTTATCTGGATTAAAAGTTATCAAAAAAGTTATTTTCTGTAAATTTTAAAAAAAGTGCACTGGCTAACCCAGTGGTCAGCACTATTGCCTCACAACAAGGTGGTTCTGGGTTTGAACCTCACAACCTACTGGAGCCTTTCTGTGTGGAGTTTGCATGTTCTCCCCGTGCCTGCATAGGTTTCCTCCTACAGTCCAAAGACATGTGGATTAGGTCAAACTGGTTACTCTAAATTGTCCATCGGTGTGAATGTTTGTTTATCTCTGTGTTAGCCCTGAGATAAATCGACAACCTGCCCAGGGTGTACCCCACCTCTCACCCAAAAACTGTTGGCATTGGCTCCAGCTTCCCCCATGGCCCCAACAGATAAGCATACAGATAATGGATGGATGGTGAATGATCCTTGGTGGAATTTATTTACATTTTAGTCAAGTAGTACCAGATAAACTTTGTGTAAAAGGTAAACTGCGCTCAGCTTAAGGTATAAGAGACAGTCTCCTAAAGATTTACACTACAACAGGAAATATGTTCTTACTTTAGCACAGAGCTTCTTTGAAGAGATGTCAGTAGAGGCTTTTTATTCAGTGACGTCTTCAGATCAATTAATAAATTCAAGAACAATAAGCTTCGTCTTTCAACAAATCACCCTTAAAGGGTTTTGGTTTATTAAAAGTATATAAAGCAATTAGTACAATATTTGAATACAAAATTTATCTGAAAACAACTGCAAAAAAAGAAACAGGTCAGCTACAATGAGTAATTCTATCAACAGTAAACCTGTGATGAAGTCAGCATAATACCCAAGAGCAAATAAATGATAAACTGTCAGCAAAAAGGCTTCAACATAATGGCTTTAAAAATGCAGATTATAAGAACCTGAGTTTTAAGCATCCTAACCCCATAGGCAACCCAAAAATAAACCATGAACCACAGAACATCATTATGATATCAGCAGGTGTCTACACAGGAATGGCAGCATTCTTATTTTACCTTTAACATCTTTTGCAAGACAGGCTAAATACATTTCTTTACCCATAATCACTGTTTGTTTACACATGAGAGACACACTGCTCTCTAGTCAGCCAAAGCTGCAAGTTCGAGAAATTCGTCCAAAAATTATGAGAGGAGTTGATGTCAGAAGGCAAGCACACCTTCATGAAATTGTGAAAGTACAAGGTTGTAAATCAAGGGCCACAACTCCGGTAAAATGCGACCAAATTGAACAATACAATACACGTACCACCAACATATAACAATGCCTTGTGCCAAGTTTGGTGAAATTATTCCACAAATTGTGAGAGAGCAGTTGATTTCAGAATGAAAAAACACTCATGAAATTGTCAAAAGTATAATTTTGTTAAATCAAGGGCTGTAACTCTGGTAAAATGTGGCCGACTTTAACGAAATTACAGTATGCCTATTACCGACATATAACAATACCTTTTGCCAAGTTTGGTGAAATTCCTCCAAAAATTGAGAGAGGAGTTGATTTCAGAAGCTTCCCCAGATAGACGGACAGACATCGCCATGACATAATCCTCCTTAGGGCCTTTTGGCCAGCGGGGCATAAAAACTGTAGAGAGCATAATGATTGGACTCTAGAGCAATGAAAAGAAGTCAGATGGTCTGCTGAGTCCATGTTTACCCTATTCCAGAGCGACAGTGGCCACAGTACAAGCCTCTGGAGGCAGTGTTACGATTTATGGTTGCTTCAGTTGGTCAGGTCGAGGTTCAGCAAATGTTATATGGCAATAAAATGAAGTTAGCTGATGACCTGAATGACCAGATGATGACATCAATGGATCTTTTTGTTCCCTGAATGCACAGGCATATTCCAGGAGGACAATGCTAAGATTAGTCAAGCTCAACTTGTGAAAGAGTGGTTCAGGAAGAATGAGGAATTTTCACACATGAATTGGCCCCCACAGAGTCCTGACCTTAACCCCACTGAAAGTCTTTGGGACGTGCTGGAGAAGACTTTACAGAGTGATTCCACTCTCCCATCATCAATACATGATCTTGAGAGAGGAAAAAACCCAAACAAACCTGCAACTCTGGATGGAAATAAAATGTTGTGATTTGATATACAGTACCAGTCAGGGGCGTCGTATTGGGGGGAAAAGGGGTTACCAACTGAGTTACCAAGGTCCCAAGTGGGGGGAGGGCCCTTGAGGAGTCTGTAATTTTATTTTCCTTTAAATATCAATACCATTTAAAGATCACAATACATGTTGCTAACTAATGTAAATGTAATGTTTTGGGTAAATAAATCGTTTGATTAATGGATTGAATTGTGTGTCCTAGCCTACATATAGTGTCTGGGGACAGGCCCCCCACCCTTTGCACGAAATGGTTTAGTCCGCTTTCACCGGGGTTTTTAACTAGGCGTATTTAACGTAGCGTTCATTCTGCTGAAGCAGCACTGCGCATTGTAGGCTCTCTGTGCTATGGAAGATGATGCACAAGAAAACAAAATCCGGTTTTCAGAAACGAAAAGAGAGGCAGGAAAGAGACAAGAAAAGAAATGAGGGAAAGCAACTGCTCACAAACTTCTTTCCCAAGAAAGGTGAGCCCAAATGTGAAAGCAAATAGCCTACATTAAAAGTTGTTAGATACTTTTTTTTTGGCGGGCATGGCCACTGCTTGTGCATAGGGCCCAGAATTTGGTGCTACGCCCCTGGTACCACTCATTCATAGCTTTTTCTGTATTTTGATTATTTTCTACATTGTAGAATACGGACATCAAAACTACAAAAATCACATACAGAACATACATGGAATTATGTGGTAAATAAACAACAACAAAAAAAGTCTGAACTTTGAGATTCTTCAAAAGTATCCAGCGTTACTTTGACGCTTTATGAGGTAGTCTACCTGGAATGCTTTTTAATTAACTTTGGCAAAAGTTAATTAGTGGAATTTCTTGCCTTCTTAATGCATTCAAGATCAAACAGTAAATAATAAAAATACAGCGTGTATGAATTAAAGTGCTTTCACATATGCAGCATTTGGTGGAACACTAGTGTGTTCCCCATCAGCTCACATACAACTCGATTTCATGGAATAACTTAAATATCGGTTGACCACACAACCTACATAACACTAGGTTTTGTAGGCTGACAAGATGTACATTTGATAACCTTTAGTTAAAGTGAATGCAATGGGTTATTGTAATGCTCATCTCATCTCATTATCTCTAGCCGCTTTATCCTTCTACAGGGTCGCAGGCAAGCTGGAGCCTATCCCAGCTGACTACGGGCGAAAGGCGGGGTACACCCTGGACAAGTCGCCAGGTCATCACAGGGCTGACACATAGACACAGACAACCATTCACACTCACATTCACACCTACGCTCAATTTAGAGTCACCAGTTAACCTAACCTGCATGTCTTTGAACTGTGGGGGAAACCGGAGCACCCGGAGGAAACCCACGCGGACACAGGGAGAACATGCAAACTCCGCACAGAAAGGCCCTCGCCGGCCCCGGGGCTCGAACCCAGAACCTTCTTGCTGTGAGGCGACAGCGCTAACCACTACACCACCGTGCCGCCCTTATTGTAATGCTTTAAAATGAATATCATTAGTAACTACCAAAATTAATTAATAAAGCAGGGGGAAAAATAAATTTTAACATCAAGCACAAAACTAGCAATAAATTCCTGCTTCCGGATCTCGGAAAAAGGCAACAAGTCTTTAATCTCACATGACGTCACGCGTGGAACCCCGGTTAATTGGGTCATTTCCGTTCATCTGATTCCGTGCTTGTTTATGCGCTGAAATTAGATATTGTTGGAATCTTACAGAAATAACGATGTGAAAGTGCTGCATTGTATATGGATTTGAACATCCAAACACAACAGAACATTCAGTTCACGAATTTCTGAGAAATGACACTAATCTAAAGCGAGAGTGGGTGAGGTTTGTGCAAAGCAAGCGGGCAGATTTTGTCTCATCTCATCTCATTATCTCTAGCCGCTTTATCCTTCTACAGGGTCGCAGGCAAGCTGGAGCCTATCCCAGCTGACTACGGGCGAAAGGCGGGGTACACCCTGGACAAGTCGCCAGGTCATCACAGGGCTGACACAGACACAGACAACCATTCACACTCACATTCACACCTACGGTCAATTTAGAGTCACCAGTTAACCTAACCTGCATGTCTTTGGACTGTGGGGGAAACCGGAGCACCCGGAGGAAACCCACGCGGACACGGGGAGAACATGCAAACTCCACACAGAAAGGCTCTCGCCGGCCCTGGGGCTCGAACCCAGGACCTTCTTGCTGTGAGGCGACAGCGCTAACCACTACACCACCGTGCCGCCCTGGCAGATTTTGTGTCGTCTACTAATAATAAAATCTGATTTATCAAGTGTTCATCACCACCAGAACAACCACATGGGAATTACTGGAGCAAAAAAAAGAAACCCATTGATTTAATAAATGATATTTGATCTGACATTTGGACAGTTCATCGATTCCCCCCATTATCGCCCACTTCATATTTTCTTTCAGTAATTACACTGAATAAGTGTACGTTTTAAAGATTATAGTTCTGCATTTATTGAGGTACACTACCGTTCAAAAGTTTGGGGTCACCCAGACAATTTTGTGTTTTCCATGAAAAGTCACACTTTCATTTACCACCATAAGTTGTAAAATGAATAGAAAATATAGTCAAGACATTTTTCTGGCCATTTTGAGCATTTAATCGACCCCACAAATGTGATGCTCCAGAAACTCAATCTGCTCAAAGGAAGGTCAGTTTTATAGCTTCTCTAAAGAGCTAAACTGTTTTCAGCTGTGCTAACATGATTGTACAAGGGTTTTCTAATCATCCATTAGCCTTCTGAGGCAATGAGCAAACACAGTGTACCATTAGAACACTGGAGTGATAGTTGCTGGAAATGGGCCTCTATACACCTACAGTTGTGCTCATAAGTTTACATACCCTGGCAGAATTTTTGCTTTCTTGGCCTTTTTTCAGAGAATATGAATGATAAACTTTTTTCCCCACTCATGGTTAGTGGTTAGGTGAAGCCATTTATTGATAAACAACTGTGTTTTCTATTTTTAAATCATAATGACAACAAAAAACATCCAAATGACCCTGATCAAAAGTTTACATACCCCAGTTCTTAATACCGTGTATTGCCCCCTCTAACATCAATGACAGCCTGAAGTCTTTTGTGGTAGTTGTGGATGAGGCTCTTTTTCTTCTCAGATGGTAAAGCTGCCCATTCTTCTTGGCAAAAAGCCTCCAGTTCCTGTAAATTCCTGGGCTGTCTTGCATGAACTGCGCGCTTGAGATCTCCCCAGAGTGGCTCAATGATATTGTGGTCAGGAGACTGAGATGGCCACTCCAGAACCTTCACTTTGTTCTGCTGTAGCCAATGACAGGTCGACTTGGCCTTGTGTTTTGGATCGTTGTCATGTTGGAACATCCAAGTACGTCCCATGCGCAACTTCCGGGCTGATGAGTGCAAATTTGCCTGCAGTATTTGCTGATAACATGCTGCATTCATCTTTCCTTCAACTTTGACCAAGTTTCCTGTGCTTTTGTAGCTCACACATCCCCAAAACATCAGCGATCCTGCTTTACAGTAGGAATGGTGTTCCTTTCATCATAGGCCTTGTTGACACCTCTCCAAATGTAACGTTTATGGTTGTGGCCAAAAAGTTCAATTTTGGTCTCATCACTCCAAATTACCTTGTTCCAGAAGTTTTGAGGCTTGTCTCTGTGCTGTTTGGCGTATTGTAGGCGAGATACTTTGTGGCATTTGCTTGGTTTTAACAGAGCCCCTGATTTTCCATTCGTTAATCACAGTTTGAACACTGCTGACTGGCATCATCAATTCCTTGGATATCTTTTTGTATCCCTTTCCTGTTTTATACAGTTCAACTACCTTTCCCCGTAGATCCATTGACTATTCTTTTGCTTTCCCCATGACTCAGAATCCAGAAATGTCAGTGGCTGGATGAAAGATGCAACAGTCTGTCTGGATCCCAGAAACTCACTCAGCTTTTATACACACACACTGATTACAAGCAAACAGATCACAGGTGAGGACGTTACCTTTAGTAGCCATTCAAACCCATTTGTGTCAACTTCTGTGCATGTTATCAGGCCAAAATCACCAGGGTATGTGAACTTTTGATCAGGGTCATTTGGGTAGTTTCTGTTGTCATTATGATTTAAAAAGAGAGAAAACAGTCGTTTGACAATAAATGGTTTCACCCAACCACTAAGCATGAGTGGAAAAGATGTTTTTGTGTGATCATTCATATTCTCTGAAAAATGGTCAAAGAATCATAGATTCTGCCAGGGTATGTAAACTTATGAGCACAACTGTATGTAGATATTGCACCTAGAATAGTCATTTACCACATTAGCAATGTATAGAGTGGATTTCTGATTAGTTTAAAGTGATCTTCATTGAAAAGAACAGTGCTTTTCTTTCAAAAATAAGGACATTTCAAAGTGACCCCAAACTTTTGAACGGTAGTGTACACGTAAAAATTTTCCCTGTATTTTGCAGCAGCCAGCTTAGAATAAAAGTCCACAAACCAATCTGTGTTTCCGATTCTCTCTGGCTGGTGGTCCGCTATCGGCGGTGAGTGGGACTGTCGTGAACAGAGTGAACTGGCATCTGTTTGAGTGCCCAAGACAAGAAAAAGATATCCATTTACTCTGGAATTGTCAGGTACGCGAGGGAAGGAGGTGGATGTATGTGCACAAGTGTTCAGTTTAATAATAAAAGTGCAATATATACATAAAGTGCATAAAACACACACAAAGAAACAGTCCAAAACGGCAGGCAAGATCAGAAATGTGAAAACAAGCAAAAGGGTCGGTCGAGGCGCAAACTACATCAGACTAAGCGAGAACAAGAACTAGAAACAAGAATCGAGAAACCAGGGAAACAAGAACAAGGGAAGGAAGGCTCGGTAATGCATACTTAACGTAGCGTAATACTTCGCCTCGCATTTGCATCAGCGCAGTCCTTAAATAGCCAAACACATAGTTCTCTGAGTTCAGGTGCGCCTTGTTCACGCCACAGAGCGCAGGACTGACAGGAATATCCTTGATAATCATCTGCCCCTTCATCCGACATACAAGATCCCAATCACCATCAGAATTCTCTCCAAAACGTGATTACATATCGAGACTGGTCTAACCACTGCTGCGCACAGGAACGAAATTGACACCTGGATTGTTACACGTGTGACGTCACGCACTCCTACGGGATCTTCCGGATCAGTCTCGGCAGATCCCGTGAAAATCCGCTGATCTTGCATCAATGTCCTGCCTTTAGGATCAGCTATGGTTTGAAAACACATGGTCTATCCAAGGGCGTAAAAACGGTGTTGATATTGGTGGGGACATAATTTGGCCAAGCGCCCCAGTGCGACATGGTTGTCGCACGAAATGTGGCCTTGTTGCTTTACACAAGGAAAAAAGTGTGGTTTAGTGGCATTAAATTCACTTTAACAAATCATTTTAATGTTTTGTGCCAAACAGCAGTAAGTAAGACTAAAGTTCAGTGTGACTGCCGCTTAATAGCAAGCATTTTATTTTTTTACAGAACAAAGACAATTTCATTCAGGCTCATAAGTGAGATGCTTCACTGAATGTAACCGCTAGGAGAAGAAAATGAGCACATTTCACCGTGTCTCCTCTCCTCATTTAGTGAAAGTCACTGCTGTCAGGTGATTTTTATTCCTGCTAACTGCCGCTTTATCGGTTTAAAAGAAAAAAGTTCAATCTCCTCTATTGCCGTAGTACGATTCAAGATTTACTGTCATTTCCCTGAGAATTTGCATACACACAAAAAAACGAAAGTGTTTCTCATCAGCATAGCGCAGTGTAATTAAAAGGTTAAATCATCAATCTCTTAAAAATAGATCTAAAATGGGTCCATTTTAAATAAAGTGTCAACATTTTAAGGGTCAATATTGTAAATGCTACAGTTAAACTGAGAGGATTGTTGATTTAATCTCTAAATAATCAGTGAAATATAATGAGGCCAGCACTCCTGACTCTCAGTGAGACACACAGTGATAAAATCATGTGAATTCATCCTGAGCTCCCAGAGATAATGTGTCTGGGTCAGGCCACAATATACCAGTTTCACTGTTCTACCATCTAAATAACTAATTATTTAGTAATGTGAGTGGAGACAACATACGAATAAATTTCAAATGAAGCTCGTACATAAAATAAAAAAAACACGGGGGGGTGGTACAAAAACTGCAAGAAAAAAAGTAAAACTGAACCAATGTGTGAAAAATAATATAAATCAGCCAAAGAAGCAAAACATTTTAAAAATCAGCCAGTCACTCAATCCCCTGTTTCTTTTCTTGAAACAGGTTTAACTGAAAACTGTGTTGAACAAATACTGAGTTCCTGGATGACTGCAGATAACTTGTTAGATAAAACAAACAGAGGTCTGTGTCTAAACGCTGAGGTTTTTACCCAATACTGTATCTATAAAGTGAAAGGGAACTTACTGGGGTCATCAACTTACATCTGGTTTAAATTACGAGAATTGTAGTTGATGTTAACCTTATGTACTTTTGATGGTCTCTGGAGAGTCTCTCATCTGCCATAACTGGCTTCACCTGGTTCTGCAGTCAGACATGAAGAAATCAGGTTGTGTATTGAATGTCCAGAAATAAACTCCTTGAGGAAATATTAAAGATGTGATGCTTTCTTTGCTCTGATGTCTGGGCGTCATCCTCCTCATTGCAGAGATCTTTCAGAGCTGCTTGTGTTCCTCTTGGGAATCATGTTCATGATGGCAAACAAGTAAACAGGAACTTGTGTTATGGTACCTTTAATATTGATTAGATTATACTAACTTTATTTCATAACTATGTGGAAAGGAGGCCCAAACTGGATCACATAACAGATGCTTTAGGACCATTTGGTTTCCTCTTGAATTCCAGAAAAGCAGTTTCAGGGAATTGGAAGAAGAACAAGCCCCTCCACAACATCAGGGTATGGTCCCAACGGAGACGTTTCAAACATCCAAACATTTGGAGGGTTCTAGGTAAAAGAACAATCTTTGATTACCATCAAGATGACCCAAACAAAGCAAGTTATTTAAATAAATAAACCTTCACACTTACGTTGTTCATGTTTGAAGGTGCAGACAAGTCACTTACAGGATCATGCTGACGATTCCTGAGTGAAAACAAAGTAAGCAATCCACTGATTAAAATCTTTATACTTTTATAATCTGCTCTCAATACTATATTTATAAAAAGACCAAACTCACCGCAGTCTTTCTATAAATTGAAGAAATCCTTGACAAAAATTACTTTTTCGTAAGGCAAAAACACCAACCACAGCCAGAACAAGCACTATGAATATGATGAACAGAGTCCAAGTCCTGGATTCTGTAGCTGCAATGCCATCGAGAAAAAGTATTAGTTAGCTCACAGTTTACACACTTTCATCTGGATTTGTACGACTTCTATCAAACAGAAACACTGGTGGAAGCTGGTTAATGTCAGTGAGGCCAACATCCTTATTGAAAGTGGTAGATAAGTTTAAAACATTATGAATCACACAGTGCAGAGCATATTAAATGGAAGTAACCTTTTAGTCTTTTGACCCTGCACTCCAGTACAGCTGACTATAACTGGAACATTAAAAGGAGATACGCAGAGCCTTTATTTTTAAATAAATTTCTGAGTGGATAGCATCTCCATCCTTGACTCTTGTATGCTGCATAAATGGGAATAAAAAAAATATATATACATTTTTGAGAGTTAAAATCGACTGCAAAGTTGGCATTCAAGCTGCCAGCCAGCCCCGAGTGTGTGACGTCACAGCGGTAACCGGTTTTAAGGCCAAGGCCTTTGACAGCTATAGACCAAAGTCATATAAATAAAAATTTATGGTGAAAGTAAGGAATACTGTTACCGACTTGCTCAACTAAGACTGATTTGACTTCATTGATTGTGGGTTGACTCATTAAAACAGGATAGGTGTTATAACTTGTGCAACATACATGTACATGCATGCATTTTCACTGATCAAACGTAAAAGGCTAATTAAACAATCAGATGAACTGAGAATCACATTCTGAAGCAAACTAAATCTTATACCGGTAACTTCAACAAGTTCCACGTATTAATCTAAATACAGGTAAACAACGAGTGTTGTTTTTGTTGTTTTGTATCCAAATGAGAGTCGGAGCTTACCCGTCTGTGTTCTCACTTCTTGAAGGCCGATCTTGTGGCCAATTGTTTTGAAACAATCTGACTTTCAGTTGTTCGTTCAGTTCTCCGTTCATTTGTTTCTTCCACGTAAGGGCGAGATGGCAGCAATATCCAGCAGAGAAATCAGACGGCTGCGCCACTCATTCGCCATTTTTTCCATACTGAGTACTCCGCCATTACTGCTCGGCTCAGGCAATTACTAAAACCCAGGATTGGACGTCACCAGTTTTAGCAACAACTGCGGGGAGGTCACTGCCCGAGCGACAATGCGTTACGTTACTTTCCGTCCTGGGTTTTAGCAACAACCCTCGGCTCACACTCCGGGAGAACCGGTGCAACTGAACTTACTTTCCTTTAAAATAAATAAAAATACTTTCCTTTTCTTCTAGTTTTATTTAATTGTTGGTACTGCACCCTCTTTCAATATGGGCTTATAGCCAACGCTCCTCAACAGAGCAGAGGTCTTGTACGAGTCTTCAGTAAAATGTGCAGAGCAGAGGAGAGACCACTTTGTAGGCGCCCAATGTGCTCGTGAACTTCTCGCAAAACGCATCCAAATCTGTGCAGTTTGAACATTCTTGGGCCATGAATGCAACGTTAATCCACCTTCTATCGTGTTGCTGCACCAGCCAGCAACATCTATATGGCATGGCGATAAATTAGCTCAAAATGGAGGATCGGAGTTGCAGTCAGCTCTGTGTTTTAGAACAGCGGAAATGGCGATGAAGCCGATAGACTTCCTGCTGTGACGTTACGGACATCAAGGTCATTCACTCAGACTGCTACCTATATAAATCACTTTAATCGTAAAAGTTACTGTATTAGATTTATTGTTAACGCTTAAAACTATTCCTGCGTCATTCTTGAGGTCTCAAGACATTTATAAACAAAAGTGAGGCCATGGCTCTGCGTATCTCCTTTAAGACCAAGATGTTGAATAAATTACGGATGACTACTTGATCCACATATGTGAACATGTACAATGGATTCAACTACAGGGACGAGAATGAAAAATATTAAAAAAACTCTGGAAAAAAACGGGGGTTTGGGGGCCGCAGGCACCCAGCGGGGCCCAGGGGCAGACCCCCGGTGGGGGCCCAGGGGGCAGGAGCTAATGATTTTTGGCTATTTTTTTTTTTTACCCCAAAACCATTAATTTTATCAGCAAAAAGTTGCAATTTATTTGGAAGTAAATTCCCCTTCTTGGTGGACTACCAGGTGAAAATGATTAAAAACAAGTCTCTTGTACCATATTAATCAATTCACATTTGATTAAAAAAAAAAATCAATCAATGCACCTTTTAATATAAACAAGCTCTACAGTATTATATTTCTGCATTTTTGCTGTTCATGTCTTTGAATACTCTAATCCTTTAAAATGAAGTGCAAACCAGAAAAAAGTTCCATCATATAATTCTCTTAAGCTTTCTTCTGATGTTATCATGGTAGCAGAAGGTCTTGCATATTAAGCAGGCAACATTCAACATCACTTATCACTTCCCTTTCAACTGCTGTGTGTACTAACTAGGTTTTATCTGGACAGGATGTTGTGTAATGTAATACAGATACCATACGGTCAATTTGAAGATCAAGATGGTGATTTTGAATTAAAGAACAGGCATGTACAATGGGCATTACATATTGGAAATTTTTTTAAAATCAAAAACTAAGTTCATCTCGGCCTAAAAAATTTGGGCAGACACTCCCACGCAGCACATGCCAGCAATCGCAATCCCCCCCATCCCCCCATGAAATGAGCAATAAGTAGGAGAGTCATACACGGTAACACACCTAAAATTTTATCAGAAATATAGATACGATACTATGATTCTCCCCAACATGCTACATTAGATAAGCTAACCCAATTTATAAAAGATGCGCGCACACACACACCTCAAAAAATTAGAATATTGTGAAAAAGTTCAATATTTTCCATCAGTTATTTAAGAAAATGAAAATATATATTATAGACTCATTACACAAACTAAAATGTTTCAAGCATTTTTCTATTTTAATCAGTATGGCATACAGGACAGAAACATAAAAAAACCCATCTCAAAATATTAGAATATTTCATTTCGAGTTTGAGTAAAACAGTATGAACACAGTGTATCTCTCCGTCTAGTTCAGTACACACAACCACAAATCATGGAGAAGACTGCTGACTTGACTGTTGTCCAGAAGATGATCACTGATGCCCTCCACAAGGAGGGTAAGCCACAAAAGGTCATTGCTGAAAAGGGTGGCTGGAAAAGGTGCACAAGCAACAAGGATGGCCACAGTCTTGAGAGGATTGTCAAGAAAAGTTGATTCAAGAACTTGGGAGTCTTTAAATATTTAACTTTACATGTAATGAATATAGAATATATGAAAGTTTACCTTTTTGAATTAAATTATGAAAAAAAGGAACTTTTTCATGGTATTCTAATTTTTTGAGATGCACTAGTATATATCACACACACACACACGTAGTTGTCGACTTACGACCTATGCAACTTATGACCGATCAACTTTACGACCGTCTGGTTATAACTGGCAAGTGTTTCCCAGCTGAGCTAGCTGAGTGTACGACAGTTTCCGCCCCAGCTCCCAGCAGCGCCTCTCGCCGCGTACAACAGTTTCCACCCCAGCTCCAGGCACATGCGCAGTCTCTCTCGCGCTCTCTATCATACAGTTTCCGCCCCAGCTCCTGGTTTATGAAATGAGCAAATGCTCCCGCCAGCCCGAGCGCTGCAACAGCTGATGTAGACGACCCACAGCCAAGCACCAGTGATGCCAGCGGTCACTAAGTTTTGTATTTTGCCATGTTTTACATTTGTATTTTGGTATGTTTCAAACTTAAATGTTTTCTATTTTTCACACCTATATTTCGTATTTTTTGTTTTGTACATATTAAACGAATTGTACTGTACGCAGTGTAGTATGCAGTGTTTGACAAACGAAATAATGAGCCAAGGTAATGAAATAAGAAAATGTTGATAAAATAAGACTAAGATGATTACAATATCATTACACATCACAATATACTTACGTTCATTTAACATAGGCTGACTTACGACCAGATCAGTTTACGACCGGTCAGTCATAACCAAACGCAGTTGTAAGTCGACGCATACCTGTGTGTGTGTTTAATATTAATATATGAGTGATTCCACGCTTATGGGTAATATAGCGATATGCAGACATGGGTATATACACAACGTGTTAACAATTAAATTTTACTCACAGTAGTGATGAATGATTTATTGCTAGTTATTAATTGTAACTTTGAGAGATAATTAAGATAAAATTAATGCTCAATCCATATTAAATCAAAAGTTATTAAATCATTTTGAAAAATTAATCAGATTCGCAAGAGCTGTTGGGGACATTCTCAGATGCATTATTTCACATGGCTCTAATGCCTACTATCACTGAGTTTTGCATTTATAAATTCAATAAGGGGACGTACCTTTGAATTGTATATATTGTTATATATATTTACGTGTGTGTATATATATATATATATATATATATATATATATATATATATATATCTCGATTTAGAAACATTTGAAAATACGTTGAACAGACGTTTCCGTCCCGTCAAAAATACACACAAAATGGGTAGATAATTAATTTTACCATACAAAGTTTGGATAATGGATATTTTTGAAAAATGGTAGAAAACACTATTAGTTTTCTTATATAATGAACAGAGAACTTCTGCGTTATTTTTTTTATCAATTGTAATCGCTTTCAATGCGAGTGTTCGTAAATCCGTCAAACATTACGTTCTGTTCAATTACCGATTTAAAAAAAAAAAAAATTGCCCGGCTATTTAAGATATTGCTGTTTAGAGAGTATATATTTTTGTGCGGTCTTTGATTTGACGTCATCAAATCATGTGTACACAAGCAAGATGGCCGAAGCTAACAAGAGGTATGTTTCCCGTCAACGATATGTTTACCATCACGCTCAGTTACATTAACCAAGTCTGGACGTAACGTGTCTATCAATTCAAAGTATAGTCAACTCCTCGGCACCTGCTTAGTTTCAGTCTATTTCTAATCACTTATTTTAAGTAACATGTAGGTTAAGTACGATAAGATATACCTCAAAAATAGTTAATCTCGGTTTTCACGATCTGACATGTAAAACAGACGTGATGTTGCCGGCGCGCCCTGCCCGTGCTGGTTCTTTGGGGAGAGGGCAGAGGCGTCTGCCTGTAAAGTTTGGGGCAGTTGGGAGCTCCCCGAGCTACGGGCGTCCAAAGTCGGGCTGGGGCCGCCGATGGGAAAACGAAACTGAAGCCGAGCACCGTGGCTCTCCGTCCCGAGGACATGTTCAATCTGAACAGACGTATAATTTGACAGCGACGATCGCACGTTAATGCGGGTATCTCTGTAGAAAAGTGTAGAAACAGAGCCTATGAGCCTATTTGATAAGCCTATGAGCTCCAAAATGATGTCTGTTACATTACTTCTGTTACGATTGTCCATCTCGCGTCTGTTACAAATTAATTACAATCTAGCTATATACCATGTTAATCTTATTGAAAGAATGTGTATGTTTATTCTACGACACATGTTTATTAATTATATTTACTAAAACATCACCTTCCTATGTTTCAAAAAGCCAACCAGTCTTTTTACATTTTTGTATCAGACAATGTCATTCTACTGGTGTCAAACATTATGAAAAAAAAAGCTGATGTAGATTGGTACATTAAAAAAAAAACCTCACTGTTATATTCTAATATATCATTACTTTATCTATACATAATAAAATAGTTATAAAATAATTCTACATTGTTAAAATTGAGAATCTATATGTCCACAACACTTCTGTTACGTTCTGACTTTGGCATATAAATATGTTTTTATTACATCTCAGAAAATTAAAGTTATCTTTTAACACATCATTCATTAAAGATTACATGTTTTGTGACCTGATGGTAAAAAAAGAAATGGTTTTAGGTGAATTTTTAAAAATAAAGTTCATGTCCCCATTTCAGTACCCATAAGCGTGGAATCACTCATATATATATATATATATATATATATATATATATATATATATATATATATATACACACACACATATACACACACACACAGTGGTGCTTGAAGGTTTGTGAACCCTTTAGAATTTTCTACATTTCTGCATAAATATGACTTAAAACATCATCAGATTTTCACACAAGTCCTAAAAGTAGATAAAGAGAATCCAGTTGAACAAATGAGACAAAAATATTATACTTGGTCATTTATTTATTGAGGAAAATGATCCAATATTACATATCTGTGAGTGGCAAAAGTATGTGAACCTTTGCTTTCAGTGTCTGGTGTGACCCCCTTGTGCAGCAATAATTGCAACTAAACGTTTCCGGTAACTGCTGATCAGTCCTGCACACCGGCTTGGAGGAATTTTAGCCCATTCCTCTGTCCAGAACAGCTTCAACTCTGGGATGTTGGTGGGTTTCCTCACATGAACTGCTCGCTTCAGGTCCTTCCACAACATTTCGATGGATTAAGGTCAGGACTTTGACTTGGCCATTCCAAAACATTAACTTTATTCTTCTTTAACCATTCTTTGGTAGAACAACTTGTGTACTTGGGGTCGTTCTCTTGCTGCATGACCTACCTCCTCTTGAGATTCAGTTCATGGACAGATGTCCTGCCATTTTCCTTTAGAATTTGCTGGTATAATTCAGAATTCATTGTTCCATCAATGATGGCAAGCCGTCCTGGCCCATATGTAGCAAAACAGGCCCAAACCATGATACTACCACCACCATGTTTCACAAATGGGATAAGGTTCTTATGCTGGAATGCAGTGTTTTCCTTTCTCCAAACATAACGCTTCTCATTTAAACCAAAAAGTTCTATTTTGGTCTCATCCATCCACAAAACATTTTTCCAATAGCCTTCTGGCTTGTTCACGTGATCTTTAGCAAACTGCAGACAAGCAGCAATGTTCTTTTTGGAGAGCAGTGGCTTTCTCCTTGCAACCCTGCCATGTACACCATTGTTGGTCAGTGTTCTCCTGGTGGTGGACTCATGAACATTAATATTAACCAGTGTGAGAGAGGCCTTCAGTTGCTTAGAAGTTACCCTGGGGTCCTTTGTGACCTTGCCGACTGTTACACGCCTTGCTCTTGGAGTGATCTTTGTTGGTCGACCACTCCTGGGGAGGGTAACAATGGTCTTGAATTTCCTTCATTTGTACACAATCTGTCTGACTGTAGATTGGTGGAGTCCAAACTCTTTAGAGATGCTTTTGTAACCTTTTCCAGCCTGATGAGCATCAACAACGCTTTTTCTGAGGTCCTCAGAAATCTCCTTTGTTCATGCCATGATACACTTCCACAAACATGTGTTGTGAAGATCAGACTTTGATAGATCCCTGTTCTTTTAAAACAGGGTGCCCACTCACACCTGATTGTCATCCCGTTGATTGAAAACACCTGACTCTAATTTCACCTTCAAATTAACTGCTAATCCTAGAGGTTCACATACTTTTGCCACTCACAGATCTATAATATTGGATCATTTTCCTCAATAAATAAATGACCAAGTATAATATTTTTGTCTCATTTGTTTAACTGGGTTCTCTTTATCTACTTTTAGGACTTGTGTGAAAATCTGACGTTTTAGGTCATATTTATGCAGAAATATAGAAAATTCTAAAGGGTTCACAAACTTTCAAGCACCAGTGTGTGTGTGTGTGTGTGTATATATATATATATATATATATATATATATATATATATATATATATAGAGAGAGAGAGATATTACACACACACACAAAATGGCATTGATTCATGTGATATACATTATATATACACACACACACATTATAAATAATATAATGAATCATTCGACCTACCTTTGTGTTTTTTGGTGTATATGTGAAGTTTGATAGTCCTTGCCCCTCTACTAGCGTAGTTTATCATGTCAGAACACAATGAGCAAAGTACTTTTCCTGGGACGTCTAGTTTCCGTATGTGATCACCAAGCTCCGTTGTGACAGTCTGCTTGTCGATCTCGACATTCAGTGTTCTTTCTAACCAAGCCCATCGAAAACAGTTCTTTATTCCTGCACCTTTATCAATCTCCCTCGCTCGATCCTCTTCTTTCTTATCTAGGGCTTTTGCCATTGTCGATATGCTAAAATATCCCGCCTGAATACGTGTCTTTCCGATGTTACCAATGCGTATCGTCAAACAGTGTGTACGGTTGGTGAACGGCAATTGCAAGCCATGTGTGGAGAGCATGCGCGCTTGTTTATACACTGCACGCGATGGGATTTCCCGAAAATTCTACCGCAAATAATAATAATAATAATAATGTTACATTTATAAATAAGTCGAACATCGTCGCAAAAGTGAATGTTAATTACGACATGTCGAAAGACTTGTGTGTTAACCCGGAGCCCACCAAGAAGTTATAAGGTGACCACAGATCGTTAACCATACCCCCCCCCCCCGAAAATTTCTCAACGGATTTACATCGATCTCAAAAACAATCATTTTGGTCTGAAAAAGTCAGAAATCCGCCGATCGGCGGAAAATTCTCATCCCTGCAATTAACTTGCATGCAAGAATAATTCACTGTTCCAATGAATTACAGATGATATACATACTCACCTGGGAAAACATGCATGTAGAGAGAAGCAACAGCACTCCCGTATTGGTTAGACACCACACAATAGTAAAGGCCGTTATTGTTAGGGGTCAGGGGAATAACCTGTCTGCTGTTAACACCACTGGAAAGAGGCTCCTTCACTGGAAAATACCTGCAAGGGAATTTCTTTGTTAAATAATCTTATCTTCATACAGATCTACAGAGATAAAAACATTATACTGTGGGAAACTGCCTTCAACTTGCTTATCTTGCACTAAAAACAAATGTCTCAAGGCATGTATTTCACATTTAAACTGTTTTGTTCCATTCTCCAAGGATGCTGAAATTTCCATTATTAATGTGATTAATTACCTCCGCCAAGGAGGTTATGTTTTTGGTAGCGTTGGTTTGTCTGCTAGTAACATTACGGAAAGAGTTATAAACAGATTGCTCTGAAATTTTTTCCAGAGGTGTGACTGGGCACAAATAACATTCCATTAAATTTTGGCGGTGATCCGGATCACCTTATGGATCCCGGATTTTTTTTAAAGGATTCTCGGTGGAGGTCTGCGCTCTCCGAGTGCTTTTCTAGTTTCCATTGTTAATGCCACTAGGCTGTTGACACACCCTCCACAAATACAGTACATCACAGAGATCAACATGATCCAGGTTGAGCCATTTTCACACTTCCAGGTAGAGCTGGGCAATATGGCCTAAAAAAAAAAAATTTTAAAAATCAATTTTTTTTTCACAAAAAAATCCAATTTTTGATTTTAATCGATTTTTACCCCCCTACTAAAAATCAAACTACAGGAGACAAAGAAATGGTTCAAAACAAGTTTTACCTTTATTTTGTTTTCACTTAAATTTCTCCTTTGGGGTTAAAGTGCAACCAGAAACCAAAAAGAAGCCAAAAAACAAGCTTGTAGATGAGATGGCAGACCATGCCATTGTAAACAGTGACTACATACAGTAACTTTTAGAAAGCTTTCTCCAACATAGCTTAGTTTCAAACTGGCACTAACACAATGCACCCTCAAACTTAAAAAAACAAAACACACAAGTGTTATTTACCAGCTGGGAGGTGCGTATGGTGAAATACCGTGACCGAGGTCTTGAAAGTACTGAGCAAGGCCGAGGTCACGGTATTTCACCATACGGACCGACCTTAAGCTGGTAAATAATATATTTATTTTTTTCTTTACCAAATTCTAACAGAAAACGAGAGCCCCTGAAAGGGAAACCGAGGCGAGCCGCCATTTTGAATCCTCATTCACGGCTGTAATGCAAGTGGCTTCCTCCTCGGTATACAAGTGCACTTCCATGGCAGGAAAAAAACTACAATTTGCCGTCTATGTAGTCCCCTATTTATACAAAACTGAGTCATTCAGGATTCAGACATGTTTTTGCTCAGCGTTAGCAACAGTTCAGGAGAAAGCTCAAAACCTGTAAATGCTTTATTTTATTTCTTCCTCAGGGTAGTAAAACTCGCTTTCGCTGTGAACACTGTCGTTATCGCTATCCATGCTGTAAAATTAATGCTATTCTCCTGAGAAATGCTGGCAAAAATTTAAGATTTTTGATAATCTTATAAATAAATCTTATTAAAAAAAGATAAATGTTGACAAAAAAAAAAACGCTACGTTTGTTCTTGTTGTGACCAAGCGAGTCGCCAGAGGTCCGTAACCGGGGTCCGTACCGTAGGATACAGACCCGCTCGCCAGCCAATCAGAGCACAGGATTTGGACCGCGAAAAAAAATAAAAAGTAAATAATAAATAAAATTGTCCTTTTCGATAAAACTGACAAAATAGGGGGAAAAAAATTCCAGCTTTTCCACCATATGTATGGGCACCATGTCTTTTGCAATAAACGTCGCGATAGCATCTGTGATTGCTTCCACCGCGCCCCATCCTGATCATCAGGCGCACAGTGGGAAATGTGTCCGGGGCGGCTGCTTGCTGTACTGTGGATCGTCAGGCGCGCAGTGGGAAACGCGTCCGGGGCGGCTGCTTGCTTTGCTGTGGATGGTGCGCTCAGCCAGAGAGACCGAGAACAGAGTGGTCCGACTGCAAGAGGTTTTACTGGGTTCAGCTCTAATTACTGGAAAAGATTAGATTATTAACAAACACTTTCAAAAATAACATTAGGATAAAAACAGAATCTAAGAACATAATAAAGGGTTCTTTCTTACTATTGTTAAAAAGTCATATACAATATAAAGTAACACTGATAGCAGAAATGCCGATGTTTCTGGGAAACATAGGTCAAACGTGAAACAGAAACCTGATACCAGGTACCTGGCCTGTCTCCACAGGTCCGATGTTCAACAAATAGGTGCAGCTTTGTTGTTAAATTTGATCAGCCATATAATATAGCTCAAATCATTATTTAAACTGCAGCCCTTTCTGGTAGACATTAACGGAAAACTGCTCTATTACCTGCTCCAGGCGAAGTTTGTTGGTTTTGGATTAGCATCTGCTTCACACTGGAATTCACGTGTTTCTTCTTGATCACCTACTGAAGTAATGTATACCACCTGAGGAGGATCTGGGAGAAAAAAAAATAAAAATCAGTACTTTACAAACTCAAAATTAAGTGTAATGTTGACAATTAGGAGAAAAAAGTACATAGCCTTTTTGCTAAAATAAACTGTGCCGTGTTGAACTATGCTTTAAAAGTAAAAATCCACCCTGAACCATTTGCATATTAATCTGTATAATTCCTATGTGATCTTCAGTGGTGTGCAGCAATTATTTTGTCATGAAATTGAGTTGACTTTTTTAAAAATATGTTTTTCATTAAACATGTTGGATCTATTTTCTCTTTGCTTGACCTACATTAGCCATAGTGGCATTTTACATTGTGTCGGTACAGTGGGTTTTAGCCCTACCTAAAGATAGCGGCACGAAGCATGTTTGGGGTCTTCAACTTTCTTGACAAAAATCACCATTAACATCACAATCACCGTTTCACAGAACACGAATTAGCCAAACCAAGTCTGCTGTATGTGAATCATATGCACTGCACTCTGAGGCTGGCATTTGTTGTCTGCCTGCTGAAAACCAATGTAAATTCTGCTATGTGTAGGACGATTATTCCATCAAGAAAGACACACTGCCAAGTAGAACAGACAGACACTCCGTTCTACTGCTTTAATAATGTGAAACGAATAAGAACAGCACTGCAGGGGCGTAGCTGGGGGGGTCCTGGGGTGCCCATGACCTCCCCTTTGTCGGACCATACATTTTTTCAATAGCCGCATAAGAATATTAGAAAAGCGCCCACTGTCATTTCTCTCTCTTTTTTAAACTAGATTGTCACCTCAGCCTCATTTGGGTTTCTATAACCTTGTATGGACTTCCTGTGGTTAGGGTGCAAAAACCCAGTTTGTCAGAGTGTGTGCAGGAGAGGCGGATGTAAGTGCAGATATGTTAAATAATACACAGTGCGATATGAGCATAAAGTGAGTGAAACACACACAACAGGCAAACAGACTCAAAAAGCAGGAAAAGTGGTAATTGAGGAAACGGGCAGGAGGTCAATCGAGGTGCGGGCAGAATATCAGAGGGAAAACTATACAAGATCAAGGGACAAGAAACAGGAGTCGAAAAACCAGGAGGTCAACAAGAACACGGAACAAGGCTCAGTAAGGCACACTAGACGCGGCGTAATACTTCACATCATCCTTGCATGGGTGCAGTCCTTAAATAACCCAAGCGTAGTTCATTGATTAAAGACAGGTGTTTTGTTAATGGTGTGCGTGCCGGAGCTCGTTAGGCGTGCGCGCAGCCCGAGGCACGCCTTCAGGTGCGTGAGCCAAGGCACGCAGGAGTGAAACACTTCTGCGCAAGTGCAACATGATCGCACTAGAAAGCATGGTCAAGCTGCCAGTATAGCTGCAGTCTTTTTAGTTGCGAATTACGAGTATTTCCTCATGTTAATAATTCATGTCAAAACAAGCGAAAAACTTTCCTCCTTCTTTCGACGTGAAGAAAGGTAAGCAATTTATTATTTTTTTCCATCAAAGTTGCATTTTGTGGCTTCGAAGCCAAGTTTTAGTGCCGTTTCTAGAGCGCAACATCAAGAAAACGTGGAAGAAACAGCAATAATGGAAAAGCCGGTTTTGAAGCTACCTAAAACCAGCAATGGTAATTATTTGTTATATAATGTACTCAGGCTGACAGTCAGTGTGTGACTCCCCCCTTGAAAAATCCTAGCTACGCCCCTGCTCCGTACTTCTTTGTTCACGAGTTTTTGTTTAAAAATGAGGAACTTACAGTGGATGATCAAGTTGTAATTCAGTTCCAGTTTCTTCTTCAAGCCAGGGTGTGAGACCAAACACTGAACCTTCTGCTCGTTTAGATCTTTGGATGCTACACCAATCAGGCTGCTTTTAACAGTGCATCTTTCTTCAGAGTCCACAGTGACATCAGTCTGTATTTTGACAGAGTCACTTAAAGCTTCCAAACTCCAGGACACATCTGCTTTAGGCTTTGCACCGGCTGCAGTGCAGGTTGCCAAGATCTCTTCAGTGTCACCAGCAACAGGAGGCACATCTGGACCCACACTGACAACAGGAGGAACAAAAAACAAAAAACATTTGAACAGCAGCAACAGTGTTGTTTAAGAAAATCACCTTCAATAACAGGATTCATTAGTATGCATGTCTAGTCCTCATCACTCATACGTGGCTTTTAGTTAAAATACTGAAGGCATTGTAGACCTCATTAACTGCTTAAACTGCTGAGTTTAAGCTGAACTTTAGAGCAGTGGATGCCACACTGCACTGCATTTTTAATTTTACATGTTCAAAGATTGAGGCAACAAACGAAATCAAACACTGCTGGATGCCAAGGTTCAAGTATTCAAATCGGGGTTAGTCTACAACTGTATGCACTGAACAGCCTGAGTGATTAAGAACAGTTTCTTTTTTTTTTATTTTAACTACATTCCGCTATTTAAAATACACAATAGCATTTTCAAATCATATTAAGTGATCATGAACTTCAGTCAGTAGAACACAACAGGACATTTAACACCCACTAATGTGACAAGTGGACATTTTTCTACCCTTCCTTCTTGGCTTCAGTTTAAAAACTGTACGTTATTTATTCACTAAAACCAGACTAAATACAGACAACGTCACGTAAGGTTTGTTTGGGGGGGGAAAACGACACCATATGCCAGCATAAAAACAACGTTTAGACTCTGATCAGCCATAACAATAAAACCAGTGCTTGAAGTTGATGCGTTGGAAGCAGGGAAAAATGGGCAAGCATAGTGATGTGAGCAACTTTGACATAAATTGGCCATTTAGTTGGCTGGGTCAGAGAATCTTCAAAATGGCAGGTCTTGTTGATTTGTTCCATATGCAGTGGTTTGTATCCAACAAAAAGTGGTCCAAGGAAGGACAACTGGTGAGCCATCAACAGGGTCATGGGCACCCAAGGGGCACGTGGAGTGAAGGCTAATGCATCTGGTTCAATCCCACAGAAAAGCTACTGTAGCACAAATTGCTGAAAAGGTAGGCAGGCAGGCAAGACCACACCAAACTGCATTCTGCACATTTTATAACTGCATGGCTCTGTAGTTAAAAAAAAAAAAGTCTAGGTGCTAAACTGGCCTGCCTGCAGTCCAGACCTGTCACCCACTAAAAACACTTGGTGCATTATGACCATGGTTCCCAACCTGGGGTCCCAGAGATCACAGGGGGTGCACAGAGCCTTATCTGCTGAGTTAATCAAAATTATATTTGTGCACATTGAAGTTTAAAAAAGGGTGGCACGGTGGTGTAGTGGTTAGCACTGTCGCCTCACAGCAAGAAGGTCCGGGTTCGAGCCCCGTGGCCGACGAGGGCTTTTCTGTGTGGAGTTTGCATGTTTTCCCCGTGTCCACGTGGGTTTCCTCCGGGTGCTCCGGTTTCCCCCACAGTCCAAAGACATGCAGGTTAGGTTAACTGGTGACTCTAAATTGACCGTAGGTGTGAATGTGAGTGTGAATGGTTGTCTGTATCCATGTGTCAGCCCTGTGATGACCTGGCGACTTGTCCAGGTGTACCCCGCCTTTCGCCTGTAGTCAGCTGGGATAGGCTCCAACGTGCCTGCGACCCTGTCGGACAGGATAAGCGGCTACAGATAATGAGATGAGATGAAGTTTAAAAAAAAAAAAAAAAATCCCAACACCACATACAGTTGGATAAGCAAAACTGTATAACCCAAATTAAAACATTTTTGGTCCACATTTAAAGCTTTTTTTTTTTACCAACACCTCTGTGACCTCTGAACTTCTGTGACCTCTGAACTTCTGTGACCATTACTGCATAAGCAACAGTCTCATCAGGTCAGCTATATCTGGGTCATTCACCCCTGATCGTTTTCCTGCTGTCAGCATTACTGTATGAATAAAACGCCACGTCTGAGAAATGTAAAAGTGCCGATGACATGATAGTTTTCAGCCAGAATGTAATTTGTGGTGAGAAGCTAGCTAATGACAGAGTAAAGCCAAGCAAATTGAAACGACACCAGGAGACTTTTGATGAAAGTTGAGAATATTTTGAGAGGAAGAAGCAATTGGCACCATCAAGAAGATCCACAGACATCAGAAAAGCTTTTGAAAGAGCAGGTAGTGATTTACACAGAGCCACGGAGGCATCATTTGAGCGTTCACTGTTAACTGCCAAGGCTAAAAAGCTGCACAATACTGGAAAGCAGCTAATCAAACCCACCTGCCTGAAAATTGTGGAGGGCTGTAAGGACCACAGGTGGTTGATAAAGTGAAAACTGTCCCATTCTTTGGCAACACTGTCAAAGGCAGAATTGATAAAATGGTTGCAGATTGCCAAAACCAGCTGCACTAGAAGCTTAGGAACGTTCCCTTTGCTATTCAGCTGGATGAAAGACAACAGCGCCAAACGAGTTGTCAAAGCTGTAAACTTTAATAAAAATCGCCATTCTAACAAGAGACGTTTTGCCCAGCTGTGCGAGGATGAAGTGCATCAAACACTACTGCTACACATGGAGGTATGGTGGTTGTTGCATGGACAAGTGCTTGTGTGTTTTATGGAACTGCAAGAAATAAAAGGAATTCTTACAAGATCACAATTGACCACTGTGTGAACAGCTGACTGATGTGTTTTGGATCAAAGCGGCATACCTGGTGGACACATTCACGCTCTACAATGAGAAACAAGCGGACGCAGGGACCTGAATCAAACGTTATGCAGTGCAAAGACGCTCTGGACGCTTTTGTGCACAAACTGGAGTACAGAGTTGCGAAAAGGTCAAAAGGGGTGTTACAGCATTTTCCACTGCTGCTGAAGTAGTCTGATGGCACTGTGCGTGTCTTCTAATGCACAATAATATCCTGGCACAGTATTTAACTGTTCTACAGGATGATCACTGTTGCTAAGAACAACCTCCTATACCATTCTTTGCTACAGCAGAGCTGAATGAATCGTTTACTGACAGTACTGTTAGACCAGTAGGGTGTGAAGGGGATGTAATGCAGTACAATATCAGCATCTTGATAAAGTTCTGGCTACATACATTTACAAAGTCTGATTGTAAGTGGCATTCCTGTCTAAGGCTCTAACTTTTTTTTTTTTTAAATATGCTAGGAAGAGCAAGTCAAATGACCACAATGTAACTGATACAAGTTAAAGTGCCATTCCACCATTGGATGTATTCTTTGGCATAAAATACAATATATTTTGACAACATATATAAAACGGTATCACTAGATAGAGAAATCTTTTAGCTTCAAAATGATATATCAAACAATTTTTTGACAACGACAAGTATATTAATTTTGCGACCAAAGTCACCTACCCTTTTAATTTCCGCGCGGTAGTGAAGCGTGATGTCATCGGCAGGTTCCCCTTCTTGTGTACCACGTGACGTCCTACCAAGCCTACTGCGCATGTGCAAAATCCAGGAGGGTAGGAAAATTCGACAGTAGTTTTGTCCTACCGATCAGCTGGGCTGATAGAAAAATCGATGAGTATTTCACGCATTTGCCGATTTTTATGTTTTGTGCGTATTGGTCGAGTCTTTGGCCGAGTCAAATAATTTGTAATGACTTGTTTTGAATAATAAAAAACAGTCTGTATGAGAACTTACTAATTGTAATGGCGTCATGTGTTCTGCGCATGCGCAGTAGGCTTCGCGCATGCGCAGTAGGCTTGGTAGGACAAATCCAAGAGGTAGGATAACTTTACAGAACACCACGTCTCACGTCACGTGGTACAAAAGAAGGGGAACCTGCCGATGACATCACGTTTCACTACCGCGCGGAAATTAAAAGGGTAGGTGACTTTGGTCGCAAAATTAATATACTTGTTGTTGTCAAAAAATTATGTTTGATATATCATTTTGAAGCTAAAAGATTTCTCTGTCTAGTCATGTTGTCATAAAATATATTGTATTTTATGCCAAAGAATACATCCAATGGTGGAATGGCACTTTAAGATAATGTGCGACATTTTTTCATGGAATTCAAATCAAGCAAAGACTAAATCTTACCTAGAACTGCCAGATGTATTTCTCTCTTAAATGGTCCACTTGGGAATATGATGAAGATGCACATGTAGATCCCCTCATCTGAAGAGGTCACGTTCTTTAAAAGAATTGACCCACTGTGTTCCGAGATGTTTCCAGTGAATTCAACTCTGTTCCCGAATCCATTATATTCCACTTTGCCATGTGAAGTAATAATTAAAAATTTTGTATATGTGGGTTTTTCCTTTGTCCTTCTTTGCCACGTAATGCTGGTCAGATTCTCCGTTGTGTCAATCAGCTGCCAGAACAGGTGTGCATCATCTCCAGCTGTCACACTGGCACTCCTCCCAATAATTTTGATGGCTGCACAGAAAGCATTGAAAATTAATGATAAGAAATCAATAATGTTCAATATTAGCTATAATGGGGGAAATAAGTATTCAACATGTCAGCTATTTTTCCTATTAAACATTTCTGGTGCAGCTGTTCATATAAAATGTGGAGCAGACACTGGTTCTTAATGCAATAAAACTATATTGACTTGATTTTTCAAGGAAAAAAGTGGAGAATATTTTTCAGAACCCAGAGGGAACCCTGAACAGCTGCACCAGAAATATGTTAAAGCCTACACACTGAAAGAAAACAATGTCCTAATCCATTAAAAAAAAAAAAAAAAGGTTACGTGGAGTAAAGTGGAATGGCATGGGGAAAAAATTATTGAATAGATGATAATTGTACTTATTAGTTCTCCTATCTGTGCTAATTAGAATCATCCAGGTTAATGCATGTTGTTGGTTAGAACTTCCACACTTTGAACTAGAAGGGCACTCAGGAGAGTACATACCTCCACCAAGCCACATATTTATAATTTTTGTTAAATCATTAAATTTCAAGTCCCAAATCAATGCAGCGGTCTACCAGATTCTACAGCACTTCATGCTTCCATTTGCTGACAAGCTTTATGAAGATGCGGATTTCCTTTTCCAGCAGGACTTAGCACCTCCCACAGTGCCAAAACTACTACCAAATGGTCTACTAACTCGCCTGACCTGAGCCCCACAAAGAATAGAAAACTGTCCAGAGGAAGATGAGAAACACCTGACCCAAAAATACAGACGAGCTAAAGGCCGCTACCAAAGCAATCTGGGCTTCAATAGACCCCTTGCGCATGACGTCACACAGCATGTGATAATTTCACCTGGGGGTCAAAGAGACAGTGTCTTTTGTGTAAGCAAGGCTTAATCTGTCTTCAACATGGTTCATTTTTGCACTATTTTTGCTTGTTCAAATTGAGAAAAAGATAAAAAGGCATTACCGTCTCCCCACTATCAAGAAAAACGTTAAAAGAAAAGCAAATGCTTCAACAACAAAGAAATGAGTGGTAAAGAGAATATGATGAGAGGAGCCAAGCCTGAAAACTCCAGAGAAATTCACGATTGCATTTTTAAAAAAAAAAATTTAAATAGAAACTCGGAAGCGAGTATGGAAGAGTTTGCTTAAGAATCTCGTTTTATTTTTTTCTGCTCACATTCAAGTTAGCGTTTGATTTTCTTACAGATGAAGCAGCTTCCTTATTTCAACAGAGAAAACCCAGATTGATTTCAAACAACTCAGACATAACTCGGGCATGCAGGGAAATGCATAGAACAATTACAACTGACGTATGGCAGTATTTATGAAAGTTGCACCGTCATAATGCATTACCACATGACACACACTACAGTGTAGTACCCCGACAACAAAACACCTTACATCAATAAATTATTACTGTTTTAGTACCTGCAATCTGAGTTCACTGGGGAATTTCAAGCAAACTGTCACAGGACAGACAAGTCTGAAATGTTGCCTGTCCATTCAAATTTCAACTTGTCTGAATGATGGGGCAAAAGCCCAGAACAATGTGGCGGGGGCCCCAGGGCTCACCTTAGGGCCCCAGAAACTTAAGGGCTTTAGATGCCTGGAGATGCTTCTCAACTATTTCCAGGCACATTTTTGTGAGCTTCAAAGGCCAAATTACACTTGACATTAGTTGCTAATTACACTACAAATTAAATATAAAAATGTACAAGAAAATGCCAGAAGATTCAAGAAAAACATGCTTAAAGTTCTACCCAAGAAAACACTAGCGCACACACACAGGTCAGTTCCATGTCCAGAAAAAAGTCCGGGGGGGGGGGGGGGGATGTTCCAGTTGGTTACAACTTACTGGTCCTCATATATAGCTACTATAACAACACTCAAACATTACGTAAACATTGACTATTTTTATACAATGTTTATAATAAGTCTATAAGAAATGTAATTAAAAACTATTCTTACATAGAGTTAAAATTGAGTCCGAGACTCCAAGAAACGTTGGAAAAAAATGACTTAAAATGACTCAAAACTAGACATGGTCATCTCATTTTGCATTCAGACTAAAATCTGCTGCACTAGAACTTAGAAAACAGAACAAAACATGGCTAAACCATTCGAAACGGAAAGAGTGAAAGCGATCATCATGCCGTTACCATGTGAAAAGGTGACAACTTTTAGGTTTCATCTAATTTAGGGAATTAAAAAAAAATTATTTGGCACTGGGAATTTAGGAAAGTGTAAAGTTTGTCAATATGTTTATCACGCTTGTATGATAAAAATTCGAAAATATGGGGTGCACTTCATCAGGGTCCAAAACCTGTAGTTGTCCATTTTCTTTTAACATTAACGGTGTACCTACCCAGCTGATAACAGCGTGGCATGGGGTCATGCCAGAATGCACTCCTACTCACTGATGAGAGGAGACTTATTCATTCATCGAGAGCACCCACGATCAGCCAAATCACAAGCCGTGTTACGACAACGTATTTCACCCAGTGTAACATTTGGAAGAAAGTTAGAAGTAGATCAGACCCATATCTGTACAATTTTTCATCCGGTCCGATGCTTTTGAAATACAGAAGGACAAACGCGAAAATTACCGGTCGATGTCCGCCAGTCCGGCCTTATTTCCCACACTGTTATGTCGACGCTCGAAGTTCCGGCGCCCTGTTAAAATCCAACATGACTCGCTCAGCTCACTTTTCACTGCACTCGTGTCACGAGCGAAAAAAACTAAGCTCGGACCTACTATTAAATATAAATTTACACCATAAATTATTCAGCTCAATCCCACATAACGATTTATTTTGTTTTTAAAACCTTACTAATTAAAAAAAACAAAACAAACAAACAAAAAAAAAACCAGCAGGTATATCTTGATATCTGCAGAACTATAACTTTTTTTAATCTGCAACAGCATGGTACAATTTTTACTCATTCACAATTGCATACTTTACAATTTGAGAGTTGATGTATGCAATGTATTCGACTGTTTTTTTTTTTAAAATACCAAATAAACAAAACAAAACAAAAAAAAAAACCACCACTTGACACACAATGGGGCTTTAAAGGAACAGTCCACCGTATTTCCATAATGAAATATGCTCTTATCTGAATTGAGACGAGCTGCTCCGTACCTCTCCGAGCTTTGCGCGACCTCCCAGTCAGTCAGACGCAGTCAGACGCGCTGTCACTCCTGTTAGCAATGTAGCTAGGCTCAGTATGGCCAACGGTATTTTTTGGGGCTGTAGTCCGATGCGACCAAACTCTTCCGCGTTTTTCCTGTTTACATAGGTTTATATGAGCAGTGACATGAAACAAGTTCAGTTACACAAATTGAAACGTAGCGATTTTCTATGCTATGGAAAGTCTGCACTATAATGACAGGTGTACTAACACCTTCTGCGCGCTTCGGCAGCGCATTGATATCTGAGCTCCGTATCAATGCGCTGCCGAAGCGCGCAGAAGGTGTTAGCACGCCTGTCATTATAGTGCGGACTTTCCATAGCATAGAAAATCGCTACGTTTCAATTTGTGTAACTGAACTTGTTTCATGTCACTGCTCATATAAACCTATGTAAACAGGAAAAACGCGGAAGAGTTTGGTCGCATCGGACTACAGCCCCAAAAAATACCGTTGGCCATACTGAGCCTAGCTACATTGCTAACAGGAGTGACAGCGCGTCTGACTGCGTCTGACTGACTGGGAGGTCGCGCAAAGCTCGGAGAGGTACGGAGCAGCTTGTCTCAATTCAGATAAGAGCATATTTCATTATGGAAATACGGTGGACTGTTCCTTTAATACCAGATGTCTATTCAACCTTTAACCTGAAGAGCTGCACTAGAAATATGTTAAAGCCTAACAGAAAAACAAAAGTTCTCCTGGTCACAATCAGGGACCCATTTTTACTGATAATGTGTTATGAGCCATCAGAAGCAAAGTAATTAAGGTACCAGATGTTTCAAAGTATTCTGTGGAGACATGCATCATGACTCAACAGGGTTTGAGTCATTTCATATTATTTTACTGATGGTATCTGAAAAATGTAGCTTTTGAACAAACAAAAAAAAGTGTGGATTTACGTTATGGTGGGTCAAATTAAAAAGGATCAGTTTGTACTCAAATTATTTTGTATACAATCAAGGAATGGTCACATCAGATCTACACTGGTGATGGCGAAATTCTTACTGTTCGTTTTGCAGGTTATCTGAAGGTGCTATGAAATCTTGGGCCAAAGTTATGGACCAAAGACTGACTTCATATCCTTGTTGACACTGTTTTAGCTGCCTTACTCCGTCATTGCCCAAGTAAAAACTAGATAGAACTCGACGCCAACGGCGTCGATGGTGATGCCTCTGCCTGGTAGACTACATGCCTTATTAAGTTGTGATTAAGTTAAATGTCAACTTGGTATTTAGTGTTATTAACGAAAGCGGTAATAGCTCCTCACATTTACCAGGTAGGTGACCTTCTCTAGGCAGTTCATCTTTGTCCCCAACTACACAGATGCTGAAAGATACTGCGTTAACAACGCTTTGGGATGAGCATTTGACCTAACAGTAACTTCACCTTTTGACCTCAAAATCAAATAAGTTCATCTTTGTCCAAGTGCTGAATATTAAGTGACTTTCCTTTCATTTGCTATTGAGATATTGCGTTCACAAGGTTTTGGGGCAGACATGTGACCTCAAAGTAACCTTGACCTTTGGCCTTCATATTCTTATCATTTCATCTTTGTCCCCAGGTGCACAAATGCTGAAAGTGTGGTGAAATTCCTTTTATTAGCCTTTGAGATATCGTGTTCACAAGGTTTCGGGACGGACGCACGGACGGACGGACAACCCGAAAACAATGCCTCCTGCACCTTAAGGTGGCAGAGGCATAAAAACCAAAATGTTTCACTTTAGGTTTAAAGTAAGTAAACTTCTTCGGAATAACAACTGTTATTGAGAAAAAAGGTTTATGGGCACACTGTAACAGCAGAATTCTCTCTGTGGTGATCAAGTCCGTCAGTAAAGAACTCACCTAAATTTCTGCATGTCCATGACAACCCAATTTTAGGGAAATAATGAAGGACTTGGTTTAAAATTATATAACTTCTGAATAGAGCCATGTTCACAGAGTATACAAAGTTTCAGGAATAAAATATTTCCCTGGTAATTACAAGGCAGATACTTGAAATGCAAGTCCATGACACTTAATATTATGTCTGGAAATCTGACTGTATTGAAGAAATATTTCAGATATCATAAATCAAAATACTTCATGAAAAGGACTTGACCCATGATCTTTTACAGTTTGCAGCCCAATTTCAAACCTTTTACACATGAAAATACCTACAAATACTATAAACTACAATCTTACAAATGTCTGCTAAAAAACACATAAAACTTCAGTGAATGTGACTGAGATACAAAGAACAAACTCAGCCCTGCACTGTGTTATATCTTGGATATTTCAGATTATAGATTTAGGATATACGGACATGTGATACTTATTCCTAAGCGCAAAAACGGTCACTGACTTGCATTGTTACAGAATCACAGTATGGAAGTTTAGTGCCACTAAATAATATAATGATTTCAAACAAGTGAACACATTTAATATACACTGTAGAAACAGGAAGGCAATGACAGTATTGGCAAAGTATAACAAAGGATTTATACTGAAGTATTTTTACTCAAATATTGTAGAAAATGGAACATAACGCATCAGCAGAAAGAACACGCGAGCACCGTGAGAGGATACGGCAGGAGCCACAAAAACTGGAGTTATTGAGGGAAAAAAGAGAGAAAACGAAAGTGCAAAGAACCCAATGAAATAAATAAGACGATGACATCTTAGTAGAATAGTGCAAGTCCGTGACACAAAAACCTGGACTGTGCATTCATTCTAACGTTTAAATAGAGGTTCATGTTTAGGTCGTGTTTGAAGATAGAAGTTAGAATGATTTAAAGAGACTCTCTGTAATTTGAGTCAATAACATGCTTAAATTATCAAAATAACGTCATGTATGGAGTTCTCTGAGGTTTTTAACAGCAAGGAGCTGGTTTAGCTGAATTTCAAGGATGTTTTGGTTTAATTTACAGCAATTACTACATAAGTCTTTTGTTAACTTCAGTTTTTTGTCTGAGACATAAAAGGATTAAGACAAGTGCTAAGAGGTTTCGGCTTTAACAAATAAATGTAGCTGGTCGCGAACATTGTCACACAAAATCCTAAGTCCATGACACAAACATGGATTCTTAGGAATGTCATGATATTAATGTAAGGGTAGTTATTGTATAGTTATGTACATGAAGTCTTCATAAGTTGTCTGAACTAGTACAACCATTTTAGGTCTTTATTCAACTGCATATCAACTATATACTTGTAAAAGTTTATTAAAATAAAAAAAATAGTTTGCAAAATCACATTCACTTCATACTTGAATTGCTGCACCTACAATCAAATCAGCTCAAATGTTATATAAAAACAACCATCACATGGTAGAGAATCATATAACAATTCATTTGTAAGTCTGTGACACACCTAAATTTGTATTCATTCAAATGGTTCTCCTACAAAAACAAAACGTTGTTGTACACTGAAACGAACATTTTGTTTGTAATTACTTCCCAGATACATCAAAAGTAAAATCATTATTCCATAACTTTAACTTGAAATTTTGACCTCAGTGACCTTGAAATGTGTTGAAGTCTAACGGAGCTCGTGCTGAAGTCTAACAGAATCAGTGCTGGTGCTGAAGTCTAACTTATACCCTGTCCACACTAGGGATTTTGTACCGATACGATACTACTTTCGTACCGCAACACCTGTCCACACTAGCAACTATACCGGTACTGTAGCGGTATAACTGTAGCGGTATAACTGTATCGGTACGGAACCCACAAAATGTATGGGTTTCGTACCGGTACAGTATCGGTACTGTAGCGCTTCGCTGTAGTGTGGACAGATGAAGCGGTTCTGTATCGATACAAATATAACGCGCATGCGCAAAGTCACACACCTCAATCGATGTCTTCGCTGAATAAAATAGTGAAGAACGGAGATTCGTTTCTCTCTCAACTGCCTCGCGCGTTTTATACGATTCGACTGAATAAATGACCACCAGAAATACAGACTGTACATTGACAAAAAGCACACACACGTTGTTTCATCCGTACGGAAGCCGAGAGAGGCCCTTCATATAATCCTTTTTTTTTTTTTTTAAATTCACCTTGTTATCCCGAGATAACAACATAATTAATTCAGGATCTCGAGAAAACAACACAACTAATTCGAGATCTCGAGAAAAAACCGTTATTTCGAGATCTCGAGAAAACAAAATTTCATGATCTCGAGTAAACAGCTGAGAAATGGTTCATTCAGGTGCGCCAAGAGACTTGTGATATGCTGACTTTGGGGCTATTTCTCATTCTGTATAGACACAACTTTGGTCATTAGAATGTCTGGAATAATCAATCAGCAAATAAGGCAATATTTTGATCAGGGGTTGACACAGGGAGAGATTGCATCAAGTCTTTTAATAAGGGATAATTTCAAAATTAGTCTGCGGCACCTCCGCAGAAGACTGGCCCGGCTTCGCCTCTACCGACGGAGATACAGTGATCCAGCTGAGATCATGAAATAATTGTTTTGTTTTCTCGAGATCAGGGGCGTATCACTCGCGGGGGATGCGTACGTTTCATCCCCCCCACTTTTGTTGAAACACAATTTAATCCCCCGCACTTTTGTCAGATTAAAGTGACATTATGAAAATTATACAGCTACTATAAAATGTGTAACAAGGAAGTAAACTATTGCCATAACGTTAGACAAAAAACAGCCACGCAACGGACTCGAACAGTTTCTCACCCGACCAATCAGCAGTTGCGTGAATATAATAGCCAGTTTGCGTAGCGTGCCGAAAGCGCTCACTAATACTGTCTTTATTTCTGTCTGCAGAGCCAACACCAGTTTTACCGCTCCTGATTCACCGTTCCAGGTTTGATGTCGCATGCGGTGCTTACTGTGCCTGGCTCTGCAGACAGACCCTTCTCAAAGCGCTTGCGATGCCGTCGTTCAAACAGTTGTCCCAGGTGCCATGCCCTAAAAGATTGTGTTAATTTCCATAGGACTATTAATGCTGTCCTCTTTTGTGTGTGTTTGTACCAAGTCTACTTTTCATGCATTATAACTGCTTCTCACTTTTTAGAAGAGTTTTTCAATTGAGATTTAAAGGCATTTCAAATCGAATGAATGTTCAATAATTGTTGTACAGTAATGTTATTTGGCCATTAAGTGTTTGTTGTATGTGTAGTCTATTGTATCATTTTCAAATTTTATGCATTAAACCTGATGTAATGCATGATGCAAACAAGTTTTGTACACGAGTTTGAATAATTAAAGACATTAAAAGCAGGAACTGCCCCGTCTTATTTGAATGCTATACTAAAGAGGTCCTTCCAGGATGCTGCGCTTCTCCAACATGAACTGATTAGCCATGCCTCCTGCTCACACAAAGCGATCCCAGTCCAAACTGTTATGCATGATGGTGTATGATCTATACACTGTGTATGACTTCTTGGGCTATGTGAAGTTTTTGGTTTTGTTTATATCAGTGTATACCAGTGTAGGCAGCAATACTGACATCTCTGTTATAGAACAGTATCCTGTTACCTAGAATTATCACTCAATACTTTTTGCCTTCACTTACTGAATAATTACATAGCCCTGGCAGTAACAACACCAAAACCCAACATGATCGATCTCTGCATGAAATGCAGAACTTGGCTGGAGTCAACTGGATTTATAGGCTTTCTGCTGTCCTCCCTTTCATTTGCATCCATGGACCATGGGGATGAAAAAGTTCCATATCGGTCATTGACAGTACATCACAGTGTACACGCCAGGCGTGTATATAGCCATAAACCGATTTCTAATGATATGGCTTCCCCATTCCAGAACACCCCCACTTTTGGAAAGCTTGATATGCCCCTGCTCGAGATCACGGAATAATTGTTTTGTTTTCTCGAGATCTCGAAATAACGGATGCCATATATTCTCGGAAGGAAGTTACTCGGTAACCACGGAAACATTTCGCGTACGTGCATTTCAACTACCGTGAAAGAAAACCACAAACATTTATCGCTAGTGTGGACAGATCCACTAAACTGTACCGGTATACTTTGTATCGATACAGTTATACCACTTTCGTACCGGTATAAGTGTGAACACAGCGTAACTGTCATAGTTCGTTTTGTTATTTTTTGTTTTCATTAAATATTGTGTTTGTAATGTCCAAGAATATGTTGTGTTTAATTTGATATTTACGCTGGGTCATGTTGGGTCAGGCAATGTCACGTGTTGCACACGGACATTATTAGGTGCCGTACCACTCGCCTAGGTGATGGACTTGACTATGCTCGCGGCCATGTTATAAGCCGCGGGCTAGTTTGAAATGTTTGATGTTTTAAGCTTTAAGTCTCATTCCCTCTTCAGTTATATGCAGCCAGCGAGGTGTGTTTGTTTCTTGTCTTTGCTGTTTTTGATTTATATTGCGTTGTATCTGGGTTTATGATTTCTCTACTGATTTTGTGTTGTGTTTGTACTGTCAGTTTGACGGTGGATGAAAGATGAATGAAGTGGATTTTATGGATTACATAAAAGATTGATCATCCATCAGTAACTAAAACTTGGCTCAAGCGTGATTTCTGGAGAGCGCGACAGTCAAACTCGACCTGCAAGCAAGTCCAGGTGGATCTGCAGCCAATTCAACCTGCTCTGTCTGCAGCCCCTTTTAATCCCCAAGCACGGCCTGCACGAAGTTGTGTGGGCAAACGTTCACTCATCCGAACTACCTGAGCTCGTCTGTGGTACGGACTGGAGTCATTGGATTTTCGCGGACTTAAAACGGGCTCGGACGTGTACTACGAAAGAAAAAGGAATGTCGAACTGCTCAACCTGCGCATGCTGGAGGACGTAAACAGATAAGCTAATCATTTAAGACTCTCTTTGCATTTGACTGAAGGTTCCTTAAACGTGAAACATGCTTAATGACTCGATTTAGAGTGTTTTCTTGGTCAAAATACAGTCTGTGGACAATATTGTGTTACTGACGGACAATTTGCACACCAGTAAGCTTAATTTTCTCTGAAAGTGAGTGCGTGGTTTATATTGTGAAAGTTTGCTTTGCACCTACTAAATGCCTAATTTGCATAGAAAAGTGATCTTTTTACATGAAAGTATTGCACATTTAAGAAGCAAAGTTATTATTAATTTTTAACCTTTGGTTGACCATTTCATAGTTTACCCCTTGTGTATTGCTCATGCATATGCTTAAGCCCTGCATAGTGTGTATGTACACTTTTTTGAGGGATAGTGGCGGAATTCGGTTGTTTTATGATCACAGTTTTAACTTGTCTTCACTAAGGCTTACTTCACCTAGTGCTTAATTATATATCAATCAAACACAATTCTTTAAAATGTTTGAACCAAGTAAAGAAGTTGAATTACCTAAAGAGCAAGCTGGAGAGTCACAGCAGGAAAATGAGTCTAATGCTCAGAAAGCCGTCCACTCTGAGGAGCCTCGCAGGAGCAATAGAGCCCGTACGCTGACGGAAAAGGGCAGGGAATTGCAGAGTGGAAAACTAAAAACATTGCTTCTTCGCTTTGAGGATGCTTATGACTGCTGGAAGGTTCTTGCGAAAGTAGTGAAAAAAAATCAGTCACAAGGAATGATCCAAATGACATTTTACAAGACAATGTTATTCGTATGCAGAAGGAGCAAGAAGTACAATCTTTATGAAACATACAGGGCTATTGATATTCCACCTCATGCTAGGCGTTGCAAGCTGGATAAGAGCACAGCAATTACACAAACTGTAAGACAAAATGCTGCAGCTCAAATGCAAGGAGCACTCGAACAGATCATTTGGCCTGATGCTGACTCTGTTTTTGCCTCAACTGCCTCCAGCATCTCACTTCCTGTATACAATGGCTGTGATGGTAATTCCATTCATTCTTGTGCATCAGTAAAACGTCAAGAAGCTGCCGCTGAGTATGCTCACACTAGGGCAGTACTAAAAATAATGGCTGAACAAGAGCGTTGCCAGGAGGAGCTACAAGCACTTGATGCAGAGATTAAGATGATAGCAGTAGAACAAGAAGCAGCAGCAAAGTCCCGTCGCCTTGAAGAAGAGAGAGAAGAAATTGAACGCAAGATTGAGAAGCAAAAACGAGAGGAAGCACTCTTAAAGAAGCAAGAAGAGGAGAGAGCGGCCAGAACGCAGTCTGTAGAGACCCTGAAAAGACAGATTGAACGTTTAGAAAAGTTAAAATCTCTGAACGCTGCCAAAGCGAGACTTCAGGTGTATGACGAAGGTGATACTGACTTGCAACAGGTCCTTGTATCTGAGCCTCTAGATGTTAAGCATACAAGTAACAAAATTGCTAGATCAGAGTTACAGCTACAGCCTGTGAGTGATGTGCTTTCTAGAAGCATTCAGACAGATAACTCAGATCTGGTCAATCTTTTGGCTGAAGCCATCTCTGTGAATAGGTTACCTACTCCAGAGCCCACCATCTTTTGTGGTGATCCACTTAAGTTCAGCTATTGGAAGTCTTCATTTCAAACGCTAATAGAACAAAAGAACATACCAACTTCTGAGAAAATATTCTTTCTTCAAAGATATGTGAGAGGCATCGTCAGCGAAGCCCTGGAGGGTAACTTTCTGCTTAACTCAAAGGACTCTTACAGTTCAGCCTGGGAACTGCTCAATGATCGATATGGTCAGCCATTTGTCATTGCTAAAGCATTTAGAGACAAGCTGTATGCCTGGCCAAAAATAAGCAATAAAGACAGTAGAGAATTAAGAAGATTTGTGGACTTTTTGCGCAGCTGTAATTGTGCTATGAACGAGAATGAGAACCTACATGTACTTAATGATGCAATGGAAAATCAAAAACTTGCTAAGTTGCCTGATTGGCTGAGCCTGAGATGGAATCGGAAAGCCACACAGTACCAGCTAGAGCATGGCAGTTTCCCAATTTAAGTTACTTTATTACGTTTCTTTCAATGGAGGCTGCTATAGCTTGCAACCCGATAACATCCCATGAAGCATTGCGGCTAGGGCTGGGTATTGGCAAAGACTTCACGATTCAATTCGAATCACGATTCACATGCCACGATGCGATACTATCACGATTCATCACGATTCTTGAATCATTGCGATGCATTGCGATATTTTCAATATATTTAAGTGAAAATGTAAAAAATAGAGCATAATTACCAGTGGCTGTGTACGATCTGGATAGTGTCTTCAATTGATACATCACACAGCAACTCAGTTCATATATACATGAATTTATTTAACATTATTGCCATTAAAACATTCTTAATACTTTGGTGGACACACTAATTACAAAAAGTGCAAATGATTAAGGTAGAATAATAAAAGAAAACTAATAAAATAAGGCTCATCAGTGACTGCCATTTTAAGTAGCTGCCATTAACAATAACATTTAACAGACATCAGATGGCACACTGAGAAAAAAGTGCATATGATCAATAGAACTGAATGTGTCCAGTGTCCATTCATAACTAACTAGTCACAGATACAATGGCATTCCTAGTATTGCTAGTGCTTTATGTTTTTATTCAGGAAAAGCAGCTGGTCCAGGTGCTCAGGGGCAATTGCACTTCGTTTGGCAGTTATTATGTCCCCAGCAGTAGAGAAAACCCTCTCAGAGGGGACACTAGTCCCTGGGATGCACAGGTGTTTCTTGGCGACTTTTGAAAGAAAAGGATACTGGCACTCATGTTCCTTCCACCACTCCAGTGGGTTGACACCAAGTGCCAGGGGTGCCTCCTCCTTATATCTTGTGATCTCCTCGATCACCTGGTCCTCAGCTGTTTTCGATTTCTTTGCAGCACCTGCAGTTTGGGAAGACAATGCAATAATAAATATCTATCCATCAATCTATCTACTATATTACATTACACTTAGCTGACTTTTTTTAATTAAATGATCATCACCATCTTATTATTATTTGTTACATTACTTTACATTATATTTAAATGCCTTATACATTTAAAGTTCAAACCAGGACACAATAATACACTCACACTTAGCATAGTAACTATAAGAACTGTTCTTGAAGTGTTCTTGTAATGCTGTATTTTTTTTTTAACTAACCTGCTGCATATGTCTGCCCAAGTAGATCAGCTAGAGAACAAGGTTTTGGTGATTTTGATGAACATATTGCAGACATGTCTTCTTGGTCAGGATCCTGGCTGCCATCCTCCATTGATTCTGCCTGAAGTCCACTTTTGCTTTGCTGGAAAAGAGTAATTTAACACAATCTTAAGAATTGTGTGTTGTTTTTTTTATATTATTCTGCACAATAACGTTTCCAGTGCATTTGATGGGTTTATTTATTCATGAAAGTATCTATGAAATGCATTTATTTATGCTTTATTTGTATGCTTATATGTTTTATATTTATTTACTTGTGCTTTTTAGACTGTGAAAATATGCACTTATATTTTTAAATTATATTAACTGTATTGCTGTTAATGTTACCTGTAATGCCCACTTGGTCCTGGTAGCTTCTGCAGTTATTCCATTGTAGACATCTTCCCTCTCGTCCTCGGAAAGGAAAGGTAGGGCCTTAAAACGGGGATCAAGAGCCGAGGCCTTATACAGCGCCTCCTTTTCATTTAAGTATCTCTTGTTAAGATCCTGGCATATTGTGGTTTTAAGTTCCCTTGTCAATGTGGAATCACTCGGGTTGTCTTGAAGCTGATGGACGAGTTGAGCATGGAGTGGCGCTACAATAGATAGCGTTGGACTGGTCTCCTCTGATATTGCGAGTGTGGCTACTTTCATAGGTTTCATGGCAGCGACGACCTCCTCAGCAGCAGTTATGTCAGACTCTAAGTGTGCAGATGTCCTTCTCAGACTTCCGCATTTCGGCAGACAGGAGCGCAGCGTGGATGGCAGGCTGTTGCTCCAAGAAACGCTCCAGCATGTCGTGCGCGCTGTTCCAGCGAGTGGCGACGTCTGTCATCAATTTGTGGCGAGGGAGATTCAGCAAACCTTGCTTCTCACGCAATACGTGGGACGCAACAGTACTGCGTCTGAAAAATGCAGTCACCCGTCTTACTCTTCCTAACAATCTACTGACAGTGGGGAGTTTCAGGGCACGCTGAGATGCCAAATTCAAGGTGTGGGCGAAACACTTGAAATGTTGCATGCGTGCCAGCTGTGCAGCGATGGTCATATTCGAGGCATTGTCTGTTACTATTGCAGGGTCTTTGTTAATAAGCTCCCATTCTTCCAGCGCCGCTCTCAGCACCTGAGCAATGTTGGTGCCGGTGTGGGACTCAAACAGAGCCCTAGTCTGTAACACGTGAGAAACCAACTCCCAGCTCTCGTCAATGTGGTGCGATGTTATAGTGAGGTATGGCTCTGTGGCTCGCGAAGTCCATCCATCGCATGTGAGGGCAACGCTTTCTGTAGAGGCGAGGGATTATTTAACTTGTAGCTTTACCTTTTCATACATGTCCGGGATCATTACTTCTGTAAATTGTTTTCGGCTAGGGATCACATAACGAGGCTCGAGTGTGTTTATCATACTTCTGAACCCACGATTTTCCACCACGCAATATGGCCGTAAATCTTGGCAAATGAATTCTGCAATGGACTCAGTTATTTTTTTCGCACGTACAGATGAGGGTGCGAGCTTGCTGTCGAGGGTTGTTTGTTTTATCATGGGTTGTAGTGGTTGTTGCTGTTGCAGTTTGTCTGGATGGCGCCTCTGAATGTGTGCTCTTAAGTTTGTTGTATTTCCACAATACTTTATCGACATGCTACAGTGTCTACAAATTGCGTGAGTCATGTCCATTTCATTTTTACCGTCTTTGTTTCGGAAGCCGAAATGCGTCCAAACATCGGCTTTAAACTGTGAGGGAGGCACGCGAATCTTCTCGGCTTCGTCCATGTTGCAAACAGAGAGAGCATTAGGCGCCCGCCTTCGGAAATACCAATGGCATGAAGAAGGCAGCGGGCGTCAACAACTCCACTGCGCCATCTACATGATTGGATGTTGTATCCTAGGCTACTTGTTTTTGGCTGATATTCGCCTACCGTTCATACAGTTTTATTCATTTATTTTTTAACGTTAATAATCGATATTTGGCATCAAGAATCGATGCAGTATATCGTGAAAGTTGGCGATGCAATGCATCGCCATGACGATTAGTTTGCACACCACTAATTGCGGCCCTGTGAGACTGATAAGGCTAAGAATAAGAATACAAGTACAGCCGTTTCCAACACTCAAACCTTCAGTGTAAAGACCTTTAACACCAGTACAAATGAAGGGGGGTCCACCACATGTGTTCTTTGTAAGAGAACTGGTCATAGCCTACAGAAGTGCCAAACTTTCTTAGAAAGGCCACTTGCTGGCAGAATAAAATTCGTTCAGAATGAAAGGCTGTGCTTTGGCTGTTTAAACCCTGGCAATCAATTCAAGAGCTGTCCCAGAAGGATGTTTTGTGATGTTTGTTCAAGACGCCACCCTACCTCTTTACATGAAGATCGCCCACAACAACAAAGACAACAGTTTGAAGTGGTAAATTCCAGTGAAGAACAGTTGCTCTTAACACCACAAGATGATATTGCAGAAGCCACATCTAACAGGGTTATGCAGGATGACCACAGCATGCAGACGTCAGCAATCGTACCTGTGTATGTGTCATGTGGTTCAGATAAGGAACTCCTTGTTTATGCGTTGTTAGACTCACAGAGTGATTCTTCCTTTATCTTAGAAGAAGTGGCTGATGCACTGGAGCTGGAAGGCGAACCAGTAAAGCTTAAGCTGTCAACAATGTCATCAAGGGGAATCATCGTATCTTGTAAGAGGCTTAAGGGACTGCAGATAAGGGGGCTGTCTTCATTCAAAAAGATCACAGTGCCAACAGCTTATACTCGCGAGTTCATTCCGGCCAATCGATCACATATTCCAACTCCAGAGACTGCAAGAGCATGGCCGCATTTGAAACATCTTGCGCCACACATTTCTCCACAAAGGAAGTGTGAGATCGGCCTATTGATAGGGTATAATTGCCCACAAGCCTTAATGCCAAGGGAAGTAGTATGTGGAGAAGGAGATCAACCCTTTGCTCAGAGAACAGACCTAGGTTGGAGTATAGTGAGCCATGTCCAACATTCTGAGCATGGCTGTGATGCAATTGGAGCGAGTCATCGCATCATAGTGAAGCAAGTAATCCCTCAACCCAAACCATCAGCTCATCTAAAAGGACAGTTACAGCAACCAGTTCAGCTTAAAACTGAAGTTCATTTTGTTCTCAAGACCCAGGTCAAGGAAATGGTCACTCCTGAAGATGTCATGAAAGTGCTGGAAGCCGATTTCGGTGAACAAGTAGATGTAACATTTTCCCAGGAAGATTTTCTGTTTCTGACTAAGTTGAAGGATGGAATAAGACACAAGCCGGATGGACATCTTGAAATGCCCCTTCCATTCAAACAAGAAAGACCAAAGCTGCCTAACAATACGTCCTAGGCCGCTGTCAGAACGCGCTATCGTTCAATCCTGTTCCGAGAATCGGGGCACTACATTTCAAACACATCATGACATTACTTATACCCACAAGAATCGTATATAAAAAGTTCTCCACTTGAAATCCTGCAGTTAATCAAAGAAATTATATTAAGAAGCGAACTTTCTTCAAGCGCGTAAGGTTCCCGATTCAGTCGTTATGCGGCTACCAGTAACGGCTCGGCCAATCAGAGCAAGCCTAATGGGTAAGTAGGTCAATCATTTCGAGTTTGAATTATTTCTTTGGGAGGGGGAATGGGTTTTGGTCAGAAAGAAAGGCACCAGGCACATCCTGAGTAACAATATTCTTTTTAGAAATACTGGTATATGTGCCTACCTGTATTATCTTAATAATCTCATCATTTCTATCTTTTGAATATTGGATTGGAATCTTTCAGTAGCCCTAACAGATAACTTAATTGATTTACATAGACATCATTTACATACCCTTCTTTTCCATCAGCCTTTTCTTTTTTACTGAGAAAGCGAGTATATTCTCTATAGCAGGTTTTGTGGGTATAAGTAATGTCATGATGCAGCGGTCTCAAAAGTAGCTAGTCACCGCCGGCAAATCGCCGGCTATGGCTTGTTATGCCGCCGGCTATTGTCAGTCGAGTCACAAAATTTAATATTAAATATTTCTGACAGCAAAAAAAGTTGTGAACATAAATTACATCCACTATGACATGCATGTCTGTTGCCGCGTCAAGGGTGTTTACATCCTCGACATGAGTGCAGCCATTACTGCTGCCTGTGCTGCCAGATTGCGCAGTTTCCCGCCCAATTTGGGTGGTTTTAAGTGCATTTTGGCGGGTTTTGAACATATTTTGGGCTGTAAAACATCAGCAGTATCTGGCAACATATATTTTTTTTTTTACTTAATACAAGAAATTAATGGATGCCAACGTTTTTGCCAAAATGGTATTTTATTTTCCATTGTTTAGGCAGCTTCAGCATCATACTGTGAGATTCTGTTCAAATTGTTTTTTTTTCTTCTATGAAGCCTGAGCCATTTATTTTATTAGTTTATAATTGTTTAATTTAGTCTTCAGGAGAGACTGCCTGCACACAGTACTAATATCAATAGTTTTTTTTTCTTACATGAAAGCTGAGGCATTTATATTATATTCTAAAGGTAACTTCATGTTGTGCTGTGAGGTTCTCTGCACTTTAACTTTTGAACCAACAGGTGCATTTGGATAAGTAAAGCCTATTTTTCTGCATTTTTGTAGTCCTGGTAATCTTTTATATTGGTAAAGTTGTTTATAGGACCATTACCCAGTGTCTTTTTTTAAATCAATAGTTTTTCAGTAATAACTTAATATTTAACATATCACTCAATTTTAAACAACCCCCGCACCTCCCCCATAGTGTCCAAAATTTCTGTGGGAAACACTGGCGTGCGTAACAACGCTAATCAAGCTTAAGCTAGACGACCCGCCTCAAATACCCGTCCCGGGTAAATGTTATCCCAATTTTAGATGGCCTGTTCCAAACCATCCCGTCCCATGAAAAATTCGTACTTGCATCTCTCTCTCTCTCTCTTTTATATATAAGGGCTGTAACGATACACCCAACTCACGATTCGATTCGTATCGCGATTTTTGACCCACGATTCGATACGCCCACGATTTTTTTTAAAATGTTTTTTTTAAAGTAGTACATTTGACTTATTAACATTTACTTACTTACATTAACTATTTAATAACAAATAATTCAGACCACTGCAGAGAATGAGTAATATGTATGCAAAAATGAACAAATGTATATCCAAAGATTGTTTTATTCCTCAAAATAATACTGTTGAGCCGGAAGCTCCGTTTTTTTCGGTTCTGAAAAAGTCATTTTTCCAAATCGTGTAAATCCATTAAGATTTTTTTTGGGGGGGTGGCTCTCTCACTGTCTCACTCTCATAGGGCCAATGATTTTATGTGATCGCGAAAACAGATGGAAATTACGGAATTTTTATGGTGATACATTGCTCGCGTGTCAAAATGTAACTGCCGCAGAAGGCTTCCGCCCAAGCAGACATGCCTTCAGTGTTGCCAGATATTGCTAACGTTTTCCACCCCAAAATATGTTCAAAACCAGCCAAAAAGCACCTAAACCTGCCCAATCTGGCAACACTGCATGCCTTTCCGGTCAGGTGATTGTGATTGGCTTGTGGCACACCTAGCCAGCCAATGAGCTGCTTGTTTACAGATTCGCTCCCCGCGTCGCAACCAGAATGGCGACCACTTAAAAGAAATGAATGCTCTGCCAGTGGCGAGTGTGGATGTTGCGTGACTCGCAGAAGATTGTCGCAGGTCGGCGAAAAAACGACTTACTGATAGATATAAAAAAATAAAAGTAATTTAAGTAAGTTTAAAATGTAATTTAAATAAAAAGTAAAGTATTCATAAATTGAAGTTTGGAAGCGCCTCTGTTTTTGGGCTGAGGAGAAGTTTGAAAGGGTGTACCGCGATTCTGCCTTCTTGTATCGCGATACGGATCATGGCTCTGCGTATCGCGATTTCGATACGCATATCGTTACAGCCCTTTATTTATATATATCCCTGCACGCTTTGCGTGCATTATGTCTGCCGCTGGCAGACATTTTACCATTTTGCACCCTGCTGTAAATTATTTGTATCCTGCTATTCTCCCAAACTTTGAAGCCCCTGATGATGTGTTTGAAATGTAACGCCCCGATTCTCGGAACGGGATTGAACGATAGCGCGTTCTGACAGTGAACGCGCTGCGCAATGATTGACCTACTTACCCATTAGGCTTGCTCTGATTGGCCGAGCCGTTACTGGTAGCCTCATAACGACTGAATCGGGAACCTTACACGCTTGAAGAAAGTTCGCTTCTTAATAGAATTTCTTTGATTAACTGCAGGATTTCAAGTGGAGAACTTTTTATATACGATTCTTGTGGGTATAAGTAATGCCATGATGTGTTTGAAATGTAGTGCCCCGATTCTCGGAACGAAACTCCATTTCTAGGCTCATTTTCAGCTTTTGACTGTGGCCTATCCTGTGCTGTCCAGCGTTTGATGTGTTTAGGCAAAAGACTGAGGAAGGATCAGCAATATTGCTCCGACTATATTAACTTTATGGAAGATCTCATTAGTCATGGCGATGCAGAAAAGGTCCCAAAAGAGGAAGTAAATAATGATCCAGCTTGGTACATTCCCCATCATGGTGTCTATCACCCTAAAAAGCCTGGAAAAATACGTGTTGTCTTTGATTACTGTGTTAGATTCCAAGATGCATCTTTAAATGACCACCTTCTCACTGGGCCAGAACTTACAAATACCTTGCTGGGAGTCCTTTGCAGGTTCCGCAAGGGCCCTATTGCCATCACATGTGATATAGAACGAATGTTTCATCAATTCCACGTGAAATCTGACGACAGAGACTACTTGAGATTCCTTTGGTGGGAGAATGGCAACCTTCAGTGTCCTCCATCAATATTTCGAATGAAAGTCCACCTCTTTGGGGCAGCCTCTTCACCTGGGGCCATTATCAAAAAATGTTCGGTTTCTGGTCCACCGGCCAGGTGAGTGCCGTTTGTGCAGGTGACATTTTTTTTTTTTAACGCCGGGGGGAGTAAACAAAACTAGAGACGACCATGAGGCTCCGATGCTGTGAGCGTGTGTGTGTGTGTGTGTGTGAGAGAGAGAGAGAGAAAGAGAGCAGCCCCTCACCTCTCTGCTCCCTGAGTGGAGCTCGTCGCCTTGGTAACGGTGCAGGGAAAAGACACATTATGACAAGCAAAGAGCGCTTTTTCTGAGTTCCCTTTCCTCGAACAACGCTGATTTACATGGAAACGAAAGGAGCTATTCACAAAATTCTTTTACATTGAGTGCTACAAGGCTCCCATGAACACATTGATGTAAGCTTTTTGTCCCTAGTGTAAAAAATGTGGACACTAGAGCGAGTTAAAAACAAGTGACTTTTCTGATTTTGCAGTAAAAGCGCTGCCAGGTTTATAATGGGAGTGAATGGGGCAGCGCGCCTGTCCTCTCCTTACTTTCAGGCTTCTCATTCAAAAACTGTAAATCCTATCGCTCAGGTAGACACATTGTGTGAATCAAGACAAGTGTGACTACAACTTTTGAGAAAATTGTGTGTAGAGTGAAATTTGTGGCTAAAAACACAGTTTAAATGAGAAAGTTTGAGCTACTTTTTCAAGCTCTACACGCTAACTTAACGAGCTCCACTGAAGTGTAACGCCATAGACACCCATTATAAAGCCTGAATTTCTCCAGAATTGATCATGGTGTTTGATCTGTGACTGATCAAAAAGTATAGAACCTAGCAAAAAAGTTGAATGCCATATCCACACAGTAGAAGTTTGTCTACGTTTTAAAGTTTGAATCATGTCTCTAGGTGAAAGCATGCCAGAGCAGCGGATGTTTGAAAAACATTGAAAATGTGCGATTTTTCAATTAATTCCATAGAAAATGAATGGGAAATTGAGATTGTTTTTTGCGACTACGTCGCGAAAAAAAATCGTAGAATGCTGAACAAAGTAATAGCATAGCGAGTCTGATCGAGACACACGTTTTGATGTATTGTTTGTCTGTGTGCGATGTACGATTATTGGGTTATTCGAAATCGAAATTTGTACAGAAGATGAAAAACGGAAGAACAAGAGTTTGCTGTGCTTTGCTCCCTATATGGGAGTCAATAGTTTGCAATGCATAGCACTGCATCACTAATAATAAACTCCCGTGCACACACTTCCCAGGATTAAATGTATTTTCCACAGACCATTTATTTATTCACTTTACTCAAATACAAAGTAAAATGGCAGTAAATCATCTTTCTTTTCTTGCGTATTGCATCATGAGGCGTTCCTGGCGTGTAAATCTCTTATTTTCGGTGCATGACACATTCACGCTGCTGAGCATGCTATGAATTAACAACGACAACGGTCTGCAGTGGGGCTACACAATCAGCGAACATTTCTCCATTTGTGTATGAAAATACACTCCAACCACTCAATTTGGTTTCATTTACAACCAATGGTGTCTTTTGATGCCAGCACGTAATTGAACAAGAGAAGACTGGTTTACCGGAGACAAAATAAGCGTCATCTCTGCTTCTGTTCCCTTCGATGTCGCCTCCGACGGCCCCGACACACTACTGCCTCCGCCGAGTGCGCGCGCACACCGCATGCCGGGGCCGCAGATGAGTTACTCTCCCTTGATCAACAAAGTCGGCGGGGAATTTGTGGTTATTATCGGTACAAACAGGGCGAATCACAACTTAAATGAGTGCGGTTCAGTTTGACATTGTCAGTCCGTTAGATAAACATTTAATTTTATTAAAATCAAAAATTAATACTTAGAGCCTGTGGGCTACAAAAATAATAGTCATTAAAGTAGCCGGCTGGACTTAATTGTGTAGTCGGCTGTATGGCCGGCAGCCGGCGCTTGTGGAAAGCCCTATCGAATCAGCTCTGCGCATGCGCCGTGCGGCACAAAAAAATGTCCGCCACCATGAAGGAAGGAGATCCGGAGTTTTCAAACATTTGCTTAAGTGTGAAATCGCAAAATGGTATTCTAGCGAACAACAAAATAGTAAAGATTCAGGAAAACAAATCATTCAGTGATCATTTTAATAGTGTAATTTCATCCGAACTAGGCCTAACGGTCGATTTAGAACTACGAAAAGTCCGTGTGTCGGACATTTTAAGTACCTTTGTAAAAGTTTTGCAAATGTTGCAGTCAGCATTTAAAATGCTAACTTAAAGTTTTTCTACAAGTTTCAGTTGATTAAACTGTCATTTTATTAAATGTGTCTGCTTTTGTAATAAAAAAGTACTGAAAGAAAAAGCAAACACAGCATTGCGATTTCTTATCCATCCATTTAAAATAAATAAATAAATAAATAAATCCCTCCCTCCCTCCCTACTGAAAATTTTTTTGCTCACCCGGTGGACAGGAAACGGATTTTTTTTTAAGGATGGCCTGGCTGTGCCAACTTTGGCCTTCAACATCTAGCCCTTAAAGCCCAGGGTCAGTTTGACCAGAACACAATTAAGTTTGTCAAGAGAAACTTATGTAGATGATGGGTTCATTAGTGTAACCTCCGATACTGAAGCAATCCGACTCATTAAAGATCTGATGACACGAACATGACTCTATGCAATTTCTTAAATAAACTATACAACATGGCAAACATGTTAGATTTCTGTTATAATTACGTGAAAAGAAGCTGTTGTTACACGAATATCCAACTTTTAATTGCACAGCGCAAGAAAACTGGGTCCGTGGCTCGCGGCCATGCTGTGACGTCAGCGGAAGAACACGCTGCGGTTCACTGGCTGTTCTACTCTGGTTCTACTCAATGGAAATGGCGCATGAAAACGCCGGTGAACTCTCTAGTGCTAGCTCTTCCTCTTCTGGGAGTCTAGAATTGTGTTGTGAGTGGGATAGATCGGAAGAATCTAGTGATGACGAACACGGGTGCATCCAACCGTACAGGTTTGAACCTGTTACTGTGCAATCCGAGAGCGACTCCGACCCCGAGATGGACAGCGGACAGGCAGACAGCCCAGCATTGATGAACACCACAAGGTTGGATAACAAGGATTGGTAGGTCAACCCGTATTTGTTCAAAATGTTACGGAATCAATATTTTAATATTGTGTATTGTTGTCTTGCATGTGTAAACACTGCCTATATCATGTAAGCCGTATGCTACACTGAATACATAGTTCCTAATGGAGCATGCAAACGGCTAACATAAGCTTACGACTATGCCTGATCCGTGATACATTTAGGATAATATTGGCAGGCACGTCTTCTAGTTTATGGCTTCTGAGTTTTATCCTTGAATGAAGCAAAATATTTGATAACCTACATCAGCGTAAGCAAATGACAATCTGTAGCCTACTTGTCTGGCTAAGTTAGCTTTCCCTCAGTGCTTGCTTTGAGAAACAAATTCTTTCAACTTGGCAATAAGAGACCACAATGCAAAGGCAAAATACTACAACTGCTACTTCGCATGCACCTCGGGATCTCCGGGAAACTTGAATAAACTTACCCCATCCTTGTGGGTTTTGGAGCAAAAGCCGGCAACACAACGCGAAGGCATAATAACTAATATCTCATATCATCTCTAGCCGCTTTATCCTGTTCTACAGGGTCGCAGGCAAGCTGGAGCCTATCCCAGCTGACTACGGGCGAAAGGCGGGATACACCCTGGACAAGTCACCAGGTCATCACAGGGCTGACACATAGAAACAGACAACCATTCACACTCACATTCACACCTACGGTCAATTTAGAGTCACCAGTTAACCTAACCTGCATGTCTTTGGACTGTGGGGGAAACCGGAGCACCCGGAGGAAACCCACGCGGATACGGGGAGAACATGCAAACTCCACACAGAAAGGCCCTCGCCGGCCACGGGGCTCGAACCCGGACCTTCTTGCTGTGAGGCGACAGCGCTAACCACTACACCACCGTGCTGCCCATAATAACTAATATATTATATATAAAAATAAATGCATAATAATGTATAATAATAATACTAATAATGACAAACTGAACACCTGTCGCATCAACAACAAACTGGTAAGTGAGGAGGAAGATTCTTTAGATGACGTCATATAGTCCCTCCTCCTCATTCGTCTCCTGGGTGCTGCAGCCCCGTCAAATTTGCCCAAATAGCCGCGTTTATCATAACTTGTAAAATAGGCGCCTTCGTGAATTAATATATGGATCATCGGGAATTACTTTTTATGTTATAAAACATCGCCAAAGACGTCAAAAACGTGTCATCAGGTCTTTAAGGAGGCAAAGGAGTTGTGTAGTACAGGCAAGCTGCATTTGCACAGGTTCACTTCTAACAGTATGGAAGTCCTGAAGTCAATCCCAGAGGAGGACCGTGCCCCAAGCATTAAGAATGTTGACATGAACTTGAGAGCTACACATGGAACGAGTTCTTGGCGTGCAGTGGTGCGTATCTTCTGATGACTTCCAGTTCAGGGTTACGGTCAAGGAACGCCCAATGACCAGAAGGGGAGTGTTGGCCACTGTCGCTTCCATCTACGACCCATTGGGGTTTTTAGAACCTTTCATTCTCTGTGGAAAGCAGATTCTACAACAACTCTGCCGAGATAAAGTGAGTTGGGATGAGCCACTCCCAGAAGAGCTTGGAACACTGTGGACATTATGGTTGCAAGATCTTCCAAACCTCTGCAGTGTAAAAATCAAACGTAGCTTTGTCCCAGCAGATTTTAAAGATGTACAGCACTATGAGTTCCATCACTTCGCAGATGCTAGCGTCACAGGTCACGGAGCATGTACCTACTTGAGAGTAACCAATGTCAAAGGAGATGTTCATTGCTCACTAGTTATGGGGAAGTCGCGTGTTGCCCCCACTAAAGTAACTACAGTACTCAGACTCGAACTATGTGCAGCTGTGGTGGCAGCAAGAATGAGTGCCATGTTGAAAACTGAACTGGAATTAGACTGCCTCCAAGAACATTTCTGGACGGATTCCAAATTAGTTCTTGGATATCTCAATAATGACGTCAGACGTTTTCACATCTTTGTCGCAAATAGAATACAGAAGATTAAGTCTCTTACAGATGCCAAGCAATGGCACTTTGTGCGATCTGAAGATAACCCTGCAGATCATGCCTCAAGAGGCCTAATGGCAAAAGAACTGGTTAATTCAAATTGGTTTTCTGGCCCAGATTTCCTATGGAATGAGCAGCTAACACTGGAAGACAAGACGATGAGAGAGCTTGATGTCGATTATCCGGAACTTCAAAGAGTCCAGGTGCTCAGCACTACGGTGAAAGAGGAGAGGACATTGTTAGACCATCTCTCAAAGTTTTCTGACTGGAAAAGAGCAGTGATGGCTGTTGCTCGTCTTAAGCGCTATGCTAGACAATTAAAGGGTGTGAATGATGAACTTAATAGTACTAGTATTGCTGAAAGGCAAGAGGCAGAACTTTTCATAATTAAGTTGGTCCAAGGTGAAGCGTTCACTCATGAAATCAAGAGCATTCAGCAATGCAGTGAAGTAAGACCCAAAGACCCTGTAAATAAACTGTACAAATTAAGTCCATTTATAGACGAGTATGGCCTACTTAGAGTTGGGGGACGGCTGGCAAAATCAGCTCTTCATCCACACATCAAACATCCTGCCAAGGGTCAGTCATGTATCCTCTTTGCTTATTAAGCACTATCATGAAAAGGTGCACCACCAAGGAAGAGGAATGACGGTGAATGAGTTGCGCTCCAATGGAATTTGGATCACTGGCTGTAGTAGCGCAGTCGGGTCTTACATCTACAAATGCACAACGTGCAGAAAGCACAGGGGTCATATACACATGGATTAAAGCAAAAAAAAAAAATAATAATAATAATCTGACTGAAAAAAAAAGCTCCATATCGTTGGCCCCTACCACGTCAGCGATGCGTCAAATTTTAAACGCCGTGCTGTCCATTATCCCCTAGGCCCCTACTTATAGTACATTTACATAATTTTAACAATGACTAAAGCTAAGGCAGGACTTTATCATTGTCATTACTGGCTATAAATGATGAAACATCAAGTTTTCAGCACAAAGTGCAAATTTATTTCAACAATACTTTAGTAATGCACAACAGTGGTTAAGAGAAAAGTGCAAGTGCAGTCGAACTTGAACCACGCTTTCAAAAGAGTGGAACAGAAAGAAAAATAAGAAAATCTGTTGACATAAAACCAGGAAACAAGAAAAGTAAAGTGAAAGTTCACTTTTTCTGCTTCTTGGCAGTGAAGCCAAAGGCATCTAGTTTTTTGCCATTGCTTCCATAGACTTTTTTTTTTATGGCAAACTACACAAAAGCACACACCTGCCATTTTCATCTTTTTGCACCATGAACTAAATGGCTTGCCATTATCGCCTATTTCATTTAGCCAAGCCCATCTCCACTTATTCTTTACCGTGCTGTTGATGTTTGACACATCTGTGCCTTCATTTAAAAGAAGCGCGTCCATGCTGGCAAAACCGAAAGTAATTTGACGCGCTCTAGTAATGGAAATCGAAGGGCCTATGTCAGGTGGCCTTATACGCAGTACTCGAGTTGAGGGGGGGGGGGGGGATGTGGGGGGCATCCCCCTTCTGAAATAAAAATCTCAAATCATCCCCCTTATAAAACAGCCATCCCCCCATCACATCCCTTGTGCCATTTTACCAATTAATGTGGAAATTAGCCTACTATTATTTTAACAAATATTACTACCATTTCAACATTAGAGGCTTTGCGCAGTGATGGCCTGCATGTAGCCGGATAAAAAAAACGCATATTTATTTATTCGGTTGCACCTCTCATTCACACCTATACGGAGGTTTCAGTCGGCGAAAACAGCTACTTTCGCAAACTCGGGGCAGAGTGGAGATTTCTGAAAACTCCATCTTCAGACACGCGTGTAAATCGGGAAAACGAAGCAACAGTGGGCGAGAGGGCGTGCGCGAATATAATGAGTCATAGGTGTGAATCTTTCACCGAATGCCAATTGTCCCGGTTCTTCATGAAAGCGCGCACACAAATTCATCAGGTTAACTTTCAAATAACTGTTCTTGTGCACTTGCGACACCGGCACCACTTTCCTGAATTTTGAGCTTTGGAGTATTCGCTTCTTTATCTATTTAATCAATGAATTTGTCACATACATTAAATTAGTAATGTAAAACATCAGTAGCCAATTTAAGCAATAGCTGTTTTCTCCACTGTTTTCCGACCTTTTGTGCTTAGTGAATGAGACACTTCATTACACTCCACTGGCCGACTTCCAATTCTGGACTTTTTTGAAAATGTAAAATATAGGCCTACGAGATGTTTTTTTGGGACTTAATTCGCGTTGGTCCTTCACTATTAATTTTTGAGACTGACGAGGCACTAAATACTGTGGAATTATTTTCTCCTTACTATGAAGTTTGGCATCTTAAACAAGTGTCGGGAAATCTTGCAGCCCGACTCTGCAGCCTCCAATGTTTAAGCGAACTGCTGAAACCATAATGTTTAAAGATTAAATCGTAGGCTAATCAAACCAAAGAAAAATACAGCCTTTCCAGGACGTTGTCTGCCGAAGCCTGTTTAACCTACAAAAGGCTTAATAGCAAAGGTCTTGCTGCGGCTTCAACTTTTTCACCTGATCACCTTTCAATAGGCAAATATCATTATTACTACTACTACAAAAGGCCTAGTATTAGTAGTAGACAAGTAACCTATTTGCTTAGTAGGACAGCCAAATTGTTTCATCAGTGGCCTACGCCGAGTCTCCCCGGGACTAGACAGTAGCGGAGGCTGTATTTATTTATTTATTTAGGCCTATCTAGCGCAACAACTTATTCCTTTACATATACTCAAACATAGCACAAGAAAGGGCTCAACAACAGGCAATCACAGCAGCTTGGTGAAGTTCTAAATCACATCGGTGTCAGACCCTACCCTTTTTTTTTCCTCGGATCTGCATCAATCTCATTATTGACCTTTAGCGCTTCCAGCTGACGGAAATCCGTCGTAGCGACAGAAAACTTTAATCCATGTATACAGAAACCAAGGATGGCAGATTTGCCACCAGAGAGAACAGAATTGACTCCTCCTTTCACGTATTGTGGCTTAGATTGCTTTGGACCATTTCACGTGAAGGAAGGAAGGAAAGAGCTGAAAAGGTATGGTCTTCTCTTCACCTGCATGTGTTCTCGAGCTATACATGTTGAAATGTTGGATGACCTTACCACTGATGCATTCATTAATGCTTTGTGTGCATTCATAGCAATACGGGGAAATGTCAGGCAACTAAGATGTGATCAAGGTACCAACTTCGTAGGTGCAAAGAGGGAATTTTTAAATGCCATGAAAGACCTGGATCAGGAGCAGATTAAGAAATATGGATGTGAGTTTGTGATGAACACCCCATCATCAAGTCATATGGGAGGGGTATGGGAGAGACAGATAACAACCATCAGGAGTGTTCTGTCAGCAATTCTGGACCAGTCTGGCAAAAGACTCGACAGTGCTTCACTGCGAACCTTTTTGTAGGAAGTTATGGCCATTGTGAATAGCAGACCGCTAACAACTGAATATCTTAATGATCCAATAACCCCTGAACCCCTGACACCAAACCACATCCTTACAATGAAGTCTGGTATTCTGTCGCCACCTCCTGGCCATTTCATGAGTGAGGCTCTGTATTTGCGCAAAAGATGGCGTCAAGTACAGTTCTTGGCAAATGAATTCTGGACCAGGTGGAAGAAGTAGTAGTATCTCCTTAATTTACAACAGAGACAAGTATGCCACCGAGAAAGGAGAAATACAAAGGTGAATGACATTGTTATCTTACAAGAGGATGGCTCTCCTCGGAATCAATGGAAATTGGCTAAAGTAGTTGAGGTTTATCCCAGCACTGATGGGAGAGTCAGAAGGGTTAAACTGTTGGTAGGAGATTCCACCTTGAACCATGAGGGAAGACGTAATTCTAAACCCCTTTATCTTGATAGACCTGTGCACAAGGTAGTTGTTTTAATTGAAGCAGAATAATTGCGTTTCATATTAAATGCCTGGTTTTTTTTTTAATGTTAAGTGTGAAATCAACTAATATGTGATTTGGTGGGAGTGTAACTGTCATAGTTTGTTTTGTTATTTTTTGTTTTCATTAAATATCATGTTTGTAATGTCCAAGAATATGTTTGTGTTTAATTTAATATTTACGCTGGGTCATGTTGGGTCAGGCGATGTCACGTGTTGCACACGGACATTATTAGGTGCCGTACCACTCGCCTAGGTGATGTATGCATTGTGCGCATGCGCCTGTATAGAATGTTGATGTTATGAATCAAATGTATGCGCGTGCCAGTAAGCACGGAGAGAGGTGAAATCAGTTACAAGCTACAGTCAGTTGTGTATATATTGTCTTGTCCCACGAATAAACCCGAATCGACGAAGCTTCGGAGTCATCCTCGTTTTATATACAAGCCGAGTCTTGCGCAATGGACTGGACTATGGTCGCGGCCATGTTACAAGCCGCGGGCTAGTTTGAAACGTTTGATGCTGTGTTTTAAGCTTTAAGTCTCATTCCCTCTTCAGTTATATGCAGCCAGCGAAGTATGTTTGTTTCTTGTCTTTGCTGTTTTTGATTTATATTGCGTTGTATCTGGGTTTATGATTTCTCTACTGATTTTGTGTTGTGTTTGTACTGTCAGTTTGACGGTGGATGAAAGATGAATGAAGTGGATTTTATGGATTACGTTATTAAATAGGGGTGTCACGATTCACTCACTCTTCAATTCGATACGATTATCGATTATTAGTACTCGATTCGATTCTTTTCGATTCAATTCACTTTAAGTTGATAAACAAGTAAGAAATGTACTTTGACTAGTTTCACTTTAATTTGAAAACTGTTACACAAAGGTAAAATTTTCAGTCAACAGTCAACATTAACTCAAAATAATGAAATGAGCAATAAGTAGGAGAGTTATACACGGTATCATACCTAAAATTTTATCAGAAATATAGATATGATACTATGATTCTCCCCAACATGCTACATTAGACAAGCTAACCTCATTTATAAAAAGATACACACTTATATATGACGTGTATTTGATATACATGATGTATATTCATACATTGTTACTTTACGGAAATCTTCAATAAGTTTGGTCTTTTCATGACAGCCTGTTGTAGACCTATAATGCACATGAAATGACACTCCTCACCTCAACATGTCCTTTACAATCATTTAAGCCACCATGGGCAATGCTGAAACCACTGCTGCAAACAGTACATCGCGCGAAACTGTCATTATTTTCTACCCTTATTAGACAGGGAGATTCTTTTGTGTAATCTGAGCTGAAGTGGGTTTTGCACTTTCGTTTTTTGGGGCGTGCGCTCTCTCTCTGCTATGCCGGTCGGTCCTCCAGGAAAGGGATAAAAGCCCGCCCACACTGAAAGCTAATTGGCTTATTTTGCTGAGTAACCCAATCAGGATGCTCTTTGGATGGCATGCGCTACATGAACAGGCACACAGGCAGTGTTGCCACATTGGGTGGTTTTAATAAGTGCATTTTGGTGGGTTTTGAACATATTTTGGGATGGAAAACGTCAGCAATATCTGGCAACACTGCACACAGTCTCCCTCGCGCGCGCACATTCTAAGATGCGTGATGCAGACCTTAACGTTGCGCGCTTCTATCAATATGCAGGACACTCCCGGAAGTTCTGGGAGACTTGGGATGTAAGGTAATTCATGAATCGAATCGAAATTGAAGTATGACGAATCGAAATCGAATCGTACTGCTACCGATTCGATGAACCGAACCGAATTGTGACACCCCTATTATTAAAAGATTGATCATCCATCAGTAACTAAAACTTGGCTCAAGCGTGATTTCTGGAGGGCGTGACACACAGCATAACGGTATCAGTGTTGCTGTTGAAGTCTGCCCCCCGTGTAAACAGAAGATTTGGTACGCTTACCTGTGATTCTGCTGCAGAGGGAAAACAGAGAAAAAATAAAGCTGACCAAAGTAAATCTCTTTCCGAAATGCATTTCCCCAGTTCCAAAGCATGCTGCTCATATCACACACAGCCGGAAAATTCAAGAGACCGGAAACTGGGGCTTAAACACCGTACAAACAAATCCTGAACTCGTGAAACTGAGTTTCACGAACTTTCCGCTGTACAAGCTGCTTCTTCTTCTTCTTAGTTTATTGGCAGATTACATCTCTTTGGTGCATACCGCCACCTACTGTACAGGAGTGTGTAAAGGGACTTGGCAGACTATGGCTATTTGATCAAGTAAACAAAAAAAAAAAAATTTAAATCCTTTTCATTAGACCTGAGTTATTGAGAAAAATAAATAGGGATTTCATTTTATCTCTTTGCATTCCTTCTTCTTTCAGGATATTCACTATTCCATTTTCTGCCTCTCTTTCTTTCCACTGTCGTCTGTGTTCTGAGTATCTGTAACAGTTAAATAGAACATGATCTACATCCTCTTTAACTTGGCAGTACCTGCATAACCCATTACTCTTCCCTACTATCTGCAATGTACCATTAAGACATGTGTGACCCAACCTTAGTCTACTATACACAACCTCTTCCCTTCTGTTGAGACCTGTAGCCCTTTTCCCCCAAACATTTCCCTGATTTGAGTGGTAGAACCTGGCATTGTGCTCTGCCTTCCAATCATGTTGCCATTTGATCAGCATTTCTGACTTAAGTTTAGTTTTTGCTTCTCCCTTCCCCATTGAGATATTAATTCCTATATGTTCTTTTTCCAGCATTTTCTTGGCAATTTTGTCAGCCATTTCGTTTCCTTTAATTCCAACATGTGCTGGGACCCAACAAAATTGAACTAATATTCTAAGATTTCTAATATTTAATAGCAAATGTCTTGTCTCAATTACCAGATCCTCTCTTACTGTATTACCTGATTCAAGGCTGAGCAAAACTGCAAGTGAGTCAGAGCATATAACAGATCTAAGTGGTTTGATTTCTTCAATCCATCTCAGTGCAGTAATTATTGCAGTTAACTCTATTGTGTATATTGATAAAAAATTACTTAATCTATATCCATAACTTTTGTTAAATTTTGGGATAAAAATCCCAATTCCACAATGACCATTTTGTATATCTTTTGAGCCATCTGTAAATATCTTTACAAACCCATAGTATTTAGATACAAGATGTCTTTCACAGTACATAGCTAATGCCCGTTCATTAGTTTGTTCCATTTTCTCTTTCAGCAGTTCTAGATCAACTTTTGGGACTGGCAACATCCATGGGGGAACTTTGCTCAAAACAAGTGCAGGACTAAAGCGAAAGTCTTTAATTCCATATTTCTCCCCCATGTCATGAACTTTCCACCCAAAACCAGGACTCTTTAATTGGTATTCCCAACAGTTGTTTAGCACAGACAGAGCAGGATTATTTGTACTCCCCATAAGCCTAACCCAGTATGTTAACGACAGTTTCTCAAATCTTAATTTAATTGGGGGTTCCTCAGCCTCGACTAACAGTGCACAGGTAGGCGTTGTTTTGATTGCTCCTAAGGCAATCCTTAGGCCTTTAAACTGAACTCTTTCAAGCTTCCTAATAGATGTTGTACATGCAGAACTATACACTATACATCCATAATCTATGGTTGATCTGATTAGTGCTTTGTATATGTTCATGAGTGATTCTTTATCCGCACCCCAGTGTTGCCCAGAAATCATCCTCATAAGGTTTAATACTTTTTTGCACTTAGTTTCTATATGTACTATGTGATGTTTCCATGTAAGTCTTTCATCCATCACCATCCCCAGATATTTGAATGTTTTTACTCTTTCAAGTGTTTGATTATATAACATTACTTTATAAGTCTCTGGAACCTTCTTTTTAGTAAAAAACATTACCTTAGATTTTTGTATAGAGAACTTGAATCCCCAGTCTATTCCCCACTGTTCTAGTATTTGTATCTCTTTTTGTATGCTTTCCACAATATGTGAAATGTTACGCCCCCTTTTCCAAATCACAGCATCATCTGCATACAATAATCCTTCTCTTCCTTTCTCAAATATGTCATTAATCATGAGGTTGAATAAAATAGGGCTGATGACGCTCCCTTGTGGAATACCACTTTCTACCATGATCTCATCTGATAGTCCATTTCCTACTCTGACCCTCAAGGTACGATGTGATAAAAAGTCAAGAATGTAATTATACATTTTCCCATCAATTCCAATCTTCTCTAATTTGATTAATAGTCCCTCTCTCCACATTGTGTCATAAGCTTTTTCAATATCCAAAAAAACTGCCACCATTACCTCTTTCATAACTAACGTCTTTTCAACCTCATTACAAAGTTTAACAAGAGCATCACTAGTTGATTTACTTCTTCTAAATCCTGTTTGATAGCCTTTAAGCAAGTCTTCCTTTTCCAGAAAGTAATTTAATCTGGCCACTACCAATTTTTCCATTAACTTTCCTAAGTGTGAGGTTAAAGCTATTGGTCTGTAGTTACCTGGATTACTAGAATCTTTCCCAGGTTTAGGAAATGGAAGAATTACTGCCTTTTTCCATAATATGGGTAATTTGCCTTCATTCCAAATTTTATTAAATAGTTCTAGGATCTTTTCTAGCATTTTGTCAGGGAGTTTCCTAAACATGGCATAACATAAATTGTCAATTCCTGGTGATGAATACGCTGTATTAGCAACAGCCATTTTTAACTCTGGTAATGTAAAGTCTTCATCAAGTATTGACCCTGTTCCTGTTTTAGCATTTAATATACCTTTATTTGCTCTTAAAATTTCCTCTCTCCTTTTTTTATAACACTCGTCAAGATGATCTCCTTTATGTATGTTTGCAAATATTTTAGCCAACATATTAGCCTTTTCATTGTCTGATATAGCTTGTAAATTCTTGTCACTAATTAACACAGGAATATTTGATGGCTTATACCTGCCTGACATTTTTTTAACCATCATCCACATCTTATTCAAAGTTGTCTCCCTACCTATTGTAGCACAAAACTGTCTCCAAGATTCCCTTTTGACTTGTTTAATCACTTTCCTTGCTAGAGCTTTTTTCCTTTGGTATTCCATAAGATTGTCCATAGTTAATGTTTTACGCAATATTTTGAAAGCTCGGTTTCTGTCTTTAATGACTTCTTGACACTTTTGATTCCACCATGGGACATTCATTTTTTTCTTCTGACTTTTACTGATAGGAATACTTTGACTAGCTGCAGTGATAATAGGAATGGTTATATTATTGTTCACCTGATCTATAGTTTGTTCTTTCTCTGGCATGTTTTTCATTTCATTATTGCAACTATATAAAAAATTTTCCCAATCTGCTTTAATAAAATTCCACTTGTGATGTATGTAACTCTCTTCAATTTTCAGTTCAATTCCTACTCTGCAAAATATTGGAAAATGATCACTACCAATGCTTGTATTTAGATCAACTTCCCACTCGCATATACTGGCTAATTTCCTGTCTACCAGAGTTAGATCAATACATGATGTTTTATTTTTGTATACATTTATCCTTGTACCAGTACCGTTATTTAAACATACAAGCATCCTGTCATTTATCATTTCTTCTACAACTTCCCCATTCAGATCTGTATAATTACTTCCCCATAGACTGTTATGGGCATTAAAGTCCCCACACCATATTTCTCTATGAGATCTTATGAAAATATCTTTCAACAGCCCATTTATTAAAGCTTTACATGGGTTATAATAATTAGCAATTGTATATTTGCCATTATCACCATTAAAAATTTCACTCACAATACAGTCATGCTCTTCAGCTGTTTTTAAATGTCTGTATGATATCCCTTCTTTGATAAAGGTCACACACCCTCCTCCTCTATCTTTTATTCTATCCTGTCTTATACTGTTGTAACCTTTTAAGACAAAATCCAAATGTGGTTTTAACCATGATTCCTGAATGCATATAACATCTGGTTTACTGCTTAATTCTTCAACATACCTTTTAAACTCCTGTCCATTTGCAATTAGACTTCTTGCATTCCACTGGAGAATGATAAAAACCATTAGGCATTTAACCAACTTGTGACTCTCCATACTTGCTATTTAACATTTCATGAATTTCATCAGCTTTAGTTATAATACCCAAAAAATCATTTGCAGTTTTTACAACTGATCTAATTCGGTCACTCTTACTAGAATGTTGCATTGTAACATTTACTATGGTACAAATGAATGCAATAAATTCATTTTCCTTAATCAAAAGGGTGTCATTTGTAATGCGTGTTTTACATTTACAACATTTTGGCTCTGGGTTAGGCTTTGTTAGGCCTACCTTTGTTAGCTGAGACATATTGGTCCCATCATCATTCTGTCTTACAGAGCTAGAGCTGTGGGCATAACTTATTGGAGTCCAAGAAACTTGCTTTGATGGGGAGACATTTCTATTAGCATTGGTGTCTTTCTTAGCTTTATTTATTTCCTTTAATGCATCTGCATATGAGACATGATAAGTTACTTTATATTTCTGGACCTCCTTTGCTTCTTTCTGCCTCTCACATCCTCCATAAGCAGCACTATGCTGACCTCCACAATTGCAGCATTTTAACTGAGCATTTTCTCCACATTTCCCATATTCATGTCCTTCTCCACACTTTGCACATCTAAGTTTACCCTTACATTGGGCTGCTACATGTCCAAATCGTTGGCATTTAAAACATCGCAAAGGGGGAGGAATATATTCTCTCACTGGGTAGCACATGAAACCCATTTGTATCTTGTCAGGCATTTCATCTTTAAAGTGAAGTAAAATCGATAGGCTTTCTGTTTTCTCTTTACCTTTGGTGAGTCGTTTTGCATCCACTATCTCTCCTCCTTTCAGGTTATTCTTAATATCTTCAATGGATACTGAAACTGGAATCCCTGTTATAACTCCTCTTTTCTTAGCTATTGCTCCTGGGACGTGTGATGTTATTTTATATCCATTTAGTGATGTTTTCTTTAAGATTTCCCTTCTCTGATCTTCAGATATCGCAAAAATCATTAGTCTTCCATTTCCTAAGAAGCGTGCATGATTGATTTTACCTATTTCTTTTTCTATGGCTTTGGTGACATGAATGGGGTGTAAATCTGGCCCTTGTTGTTCAAAAACTATGATAACTTTCCAAGCTGGTTCCTTATCAGGTTTACTCATAGGTTTACTTCTCTTAACTGTTTCTACAGATCCGCTACTATTGCTACCATCTGATCTTCGTCGTCTCACTTGCCTTCTCCTCACTTCCTCCCAAAACATATCATCATCATCATCATCCACCTTCTCTTTATCTTGTCTATAACCATCTGATTCTTCTGCCATTGTCCACTTTACATTCACTGTAGAGTTGAAGTTTTTAGCGTTCAAACCTTCCGCCAAAAACAAAATCCGTCCCGGCTTTCCTCCGCCTCTCTCACCGGCTAACCTCTCCGCTCTGTACAAGCTGCTTCTTCTTCTGTTGGTTTACAAACGGTGTGTATTACCGCCATCTACTGGGCTGAGGTGTGATCCAAGGGATATTAAGTCACAGATGTGTTATAAAACAAAAAAACTAAATTCTTCTTGCTAATTGTGTTTCCCTTAAATACTGTATTAGGCTGACTTAATAAATTATTCATAGTTACAGGTTTCCTTATTGCCCTCCTCATCTTCTCTCTTTCAGTAGAATCCTGTCTGCAGTGTAAAAGAACATGCTCCACTTTTTCCATTTCTCCACAGTGTGCACAGGCCCCAGACTGATGTTTCCCTATGGTATACAACCCACCATTTAGACTTGTGTGCCCAATCCTCAGCCTAGTCATCCATCCCTCCTCCTGCCGTTTCAGTTCACCACTCCTTCTTGTTCCTTTTGTAAAGTATACAGATGTCTTCCTTTCTCCTCTGTACTCCATCTATCCTGCCATATTCTATTGATGTCTTTAATTATTACTTTAATTTCTGCTTTACTTAATGGAACCTTAAGTTCAACCTCATTTGCCTTGGTGGCTTCTTTAGCCAGTCTGTCCACCTTTTCATTTCCCTCAACCCCCTTATGTGCTGGAACCCATGTGAACTGAATAAGTAGCTTTTGCTGATTTATATTAAATATGAGGTGATTTATTCATCTAAGAGGTCTTGTCGGCATGTGGATTTTCCGCTTTAGATACTGGTTAAGGAAGACATTGAATCTGAACAGATGACTGCTTTACTAGGCTTCACCTCCTCCACCCACTGCAGGGCCAGTATGATAGCCATCATCTCTGCTGAGAAAATTGACAGATGATCTGACGTCCTTTTTTTATATTAAATATTGTAGCTGGGGATATGTACTGCTGCTCCTGTTTTACCAGTTTCGTCTTTTGAAGCATCTGTATATATGTGTTGTACCATCGTACATTATTTCTAAATACTGCTGTACATTCTGATAAACACCTCTAGATTTTACTTTCTCCTTTGTTTCCATGTTTACAACAGGGAAACAGAATAACCAAGAGGGAATGATTGACCTTACTATTGTTTTACGGAATGGAATGTTGTTGATCCCCACTTGATTTGCCTGCTGATTACCATCCCACCCAAAAGCTACGTATGAGGTGACCATACTCCCAGCATTCCCTGAGTCTCTGTTGGGTCGGGTGATTGTCCTCATGACCCTGTAGATTAAGCCAATATGATACTAATAATTTCAGCTGCCTGAGGTCCAGTGGCATCTCCCCTGTTTCCACCTGAAGTGCTGGGATTGGAGAGGTTCTGAAGGCACCACAGCAGATACGAAGGGCTTTGGCTTGTATCCTGTTCAGCTCTGATAAGGAAGACTTAGCTGCTGAATTATAAACTATACATCCATAATCCAAGACTGGTCGAACTAAAACGTCACAATATTCATGCAGCTTGCAACCAATATGACCAATAAATACTGTTAAGACACGACTGTGAGAATGAAGTGTCTCATTCTCATTATCTCTAGCCGCTTTATCCTGTTCTTCAGGGTCGCAGGCAAGCTGGAGCCTATCCCAACTGACTACGGGTGAAGGGTGGGGTACACCCTGGACAAGTTGCCAGGTCATCACAGGACTGACACATAGACACAGACAACCATTCACACTCACATTCACACCTACGCTCAATTTAGAGTCACCAGTTAACCTACCCTGCATGTCTTTGGACTGTGGGGGAAACCGGAGCACCCGGAGGAAACCCACGCGGACACGGGGAGAACATGCAAACTCCGCACAGAAAGGCCCTCGCCGGCCACAGGGCTCAAACCCAGACCTTCTTGCTGTGAGGCGACAGCGCTAACCACTACACCACCGTGCCACCCAAGAATGAAGTGAAAATGGCAAATAATATGAGAAAATAATCCTGTTTCAATAACTGTCCTAAATAGAAAAGAAGTATTGTACAACCTCTGTACTGGTATAATAGATAGATAGATAGATAGATAGATAGATAGATAGATAGATAGATAGATAGATAGATAGATAGATAGAAATAAGAAATATACAAAAGAGAAAGATGCATTGTATCAGAGAAAAACTGAAATAATCTCCGTTGAAAGAATTATCGGAGTAAAGCTGTTAAAAAATGATCAGAGACTAAACTGGGAAAGAAAAAAAACCAAGAGCAGTGACGGGGAGCGCTATAAAGATATGTAAGGAATGTGGGTAAAGTGGAGAAAATACAAGGAGGTAATGAAAGGGGAAAAAGTCAGGAGATGTTTTTCTTGGGGCAAATTTGATCGGATACGACGGTTTATCACATAAGCCAAATACACACGATGGGAGTGGTAAGATGGCGGCCAGATGGCTTTACTCGTCTCCCCTGCGGGGAATGGGCTCCGAGCTCTCCAGAGTTTATACAGAGCTCAGTGGGTTTCATTGGCGGTTGGTGATCAACGTATTGGTGCACTACCGCCACCAACTGGCATGGAGTGTGGATCCGGATATCCAATTTAGACCAAAAAAAAAAACCTTTCCCAACTCTCCGGAAGTGTACTACTGCCACCCCAGGAAAAAAAAACAGTATCGCATAATAACGTGAAAAGTTTGTGATAAAAACATACTTTTCACGTTGTAACAATATAGTCAAGTCGTGTTAATATGGAATCAATTTTGTGCCAAAATGTTCATACAATACTTTTGAAATATCAAACAAAAACAAATCAAAATAAAAAAAAAAGTAAATTTTTTTAGACTGGCAAACAAATTATTCGTGTAATCGTGCAAAATATCAGTCTATTACTCTTCAGAAACCTTTTATTTTTGTTCCGCATCTTTCTCAGTTTTGTTTGACGTAATTTATTTTGGTTGCGATTCCAGCTTTCTCGTTTGCGCTCCCTGACTTTTTGCTTGCAGTTTTGGCACAAACTTCACGTGTGGGTGGGCTGTCCAGGAATGCATTCCCATTGGCTAACTTGTGTTTGACTGACAGCTACGCTCGGCCATTCCCTACACGGATTCTGGCGGACTCTTTGACGAGTGACCGATCCATTGACGGTAAACAAGGATCGAGTGGACTTGAGTGGCGACTATGATATTGAATTAATTCAACAAAGTGTAAGTGCAGGACAAATGTGTTGTATGTGTTGCAGTAGTACACATTATGCAGGTGTTTCGTGGCAAGTCAAATGTTAGCCTTAGCTCCACTACCCAATATAATAGCTGTCTTGCTAACGTTAAACATACCTGCATAACGTGTACTACTGCAACACATACAACACGTTTGTCCCGTACTTACACTTTGTTGAATTAATTCAATATCATAGTCACCACTGAAGTCCACTCGATCCTTGTTTACCGTCAATGGATCGGTCACTCGTCAAACAGTCCGCCAGAATCCAAGTAGGAAATGGCCGCAACAGCTTCCGGGGGAATCACTGAGCGTAGCTGTCAGTCAAACACAAGTTACCCAATGGGAATGCATTCCTGGACAGCCCACCCACACGTGAAGTTTGTGCCAAAACTGCAAGCAAAAAGTCAGGGAGCGCAAACGAGAAAGCTGGAATCGCAACCAAAATAAATTACGGCAAACAAAACTGAGAAAGACGCGGAACAAAAATAAAAGGTTTCTGAAGAGTAATAGACTGATATTTTGCACGATTCCACGAATAATTTGTTTACCAGTCTAAAAAAAATTGACTTTTTTTTGTATTTTGATTTGTCGTTTTTGTGTGATATTTCAAAAGTATTGTATGAACATTTTGGCACAAATTTGATTCCATACTGTTTGGCCAAAGCAGTGGAGAGGAGGAGAGATGAACCGGCCACCATCTTCCACGCGCTGCTCCCTCTAACAGTGATTTAGTCAGTCGGTGATGGGTTGGGGGCAGCTAAGTCCCCAAATCAGGGTGTCAGCTATGAATCTGAGTGAATTCAGGTATTGTTCATCTCCAAAAGGCCATCCCAAAATCACCAGAATGCAGGAAATCACACCAACCAAATCCAAAATTTTCTGGGGGAGGACCCCCATACCCCCCGGCAATGTATTAAAAATTCCCTGGGGGGGTCTGGGAGAGGCTTCCCTGAAATGAATTTTGTCAGGTTGGGATGTCTGAGTCAGATACAAATGTAGCGACACTGTCATAGCCTTGCTGTCACAGGGTCCCCACTTTGGTGCGAGTACCCAAGGAGACCAGACATGTCTAGACAGTTGCCACAGCAACGGGTTAATTAGTCCACAGAATATTCATAAATCAGCTTGTCTACTAAAAGTGATGACAGTTCTGCGTAAGCTAAATAAGGAAAATCCCGGAAAGCGGACACAATCGGTGACGTCAGGGCCAGGCTAATTTGCATCGGTTTTGGTGCGAATGGGTGATACCAACCTACAGTACAAAAGAATGCAGACGGGGCATGAGGATGAAGGGACACAGCAGGGTTTAATAAGGGAAAACAAAGGTGCGCAGCGGGCTGTTTATTCACACTACTCTCTCCTTTTCTTCCTTGGAAATAGTCAGAGGACTCCCCCGTTCTGAGAAATTTATCAAGCTCTTTTCTTTCACGTCCATATTTCTTACAGTGAAGTATTACATGCTCTACTGACTCCGGATAGCTACAGTATTCACAATTTCCGGTTGGGTGTTTGCCTCTTTTGTTTAGAGAATAGTTAAGCCCTGTATGTCCAATTCTTAAACAGGTGATCATGATGTCTTCTCTTCGACTCCTGCCAGTATTCACCTGTTTTTCAGTGTAATATAGATATCTTCCTGTTTCATTGCCATCCCAATCCTCCTGCCAGACTGACTTTGTGTAGAACTTGATGTAAATCTTAGCCTCTGCCTTATTAATTGGGATTTGCAATTCTATTTCTATATTATTTAGTGTTTGCTTAGCCAACTTGTCAACCTGTTCATTTCCCTCCACGCCATCATGAGCAGGTACCCAAAGAAAACTAGTTATAATGCCTTTGGAATCTATTTTAAGCAAAGTTATAAAGATTTAATTGATTATATCTGTTCTGAATGATTTACCTGATTGAATACTTTCCAGTGCAGAGTAACTATCTGAGATTATGACTGTTTTGTTTATTGCATTTTCTTTAACCCATTCCACGGCCAATAATATTGCCACTGATTCTGTAGTAGTATATGTTGTCATATTGTCAGTCACTCTTTTCTTCATACTCACTCCATTCTTTGGAATATACACTGCTAATCCAGCACATTCTTTATTGGGGTCTTTAGAACCATCTGTAAATATACATGTATGATTTGAAAAATAAAAATCCAAATAATTTTGTGCAATATCCCTCACCGATATATCCTTAAATGATTTCTTTTTTTATTTCCTGATGAATATTTTAATCTACAACTGGTAATGGGAATAACCATGGTGGGACTGGTGATAATGGGACTGTTGGGCAGTACTGTAGCTGATGTCGACCAATACTCTCTGCTTTATTATCACTTATCCGTCCAAACCATAGGAAATTAGATTCATGATGTTCCCAGCAATCTTTTGTAATACTTTTAGCAGGATGGTCGTCATAATGCCCCTGAAGATTGACCCAATATGCATCAATTAATGTACATCAATTGTAGCCTTCTGAACCTTAATGGCATTTCCCCCATTTCCACCTGCATTGAAGACACTGGGGATGTTTTAAAAGACCCACTGCAAATTCTTAAAGCCTGAGCTTGTAGTACATCTAATGTTTTAATATTTGATTCTGCTGCTGACATAAGTGAGACATCCATAATCAAACGCAGATCTCATAAGAGCCCAATATATGTTTTTTTTAAGGATGCTCTGCTTGCTCCCAAAGTTCATCCTGTCAAACACTGGAGAATATTGAGTATCTTTTTGAATTTATTTTTGACCTTATCCAATGAGACTGAAATTATACTTTTGTTTCGAGTCGTGTTTATTTTGGGTCGGTTTCATGAACAGTGGAAAATCACTAATGTTCACGATAGATCATTTTATCAGTTCGTGTCCTCCAGACTGAAACAAAACACGGGATATTTAACTTCCTGTAGTACCGGAAACTGGCCCTGTGCCCAAACTTTTTTAAATTTTTAAATTTTTTTTATTAATTGAACAGTGGAAAAATACAAACTCTCAGGGAGGATATGGATTAAAATTAAAGATTAGGGGATTCATGCAAGGGAAGAAAATACAATAACAAATAAAGTGCATGTAAATTACATTTTAAATTAGGCAATTAAATGAACACAACGGAGCAGAGACACAAAAAGGGAAATGATTCATAAATTACAATAACAAATAACGAGCAATGTCTATACTTGTTTTTCTTGCAATTTTGCAGTCTATTTTTTTGAGAGACAAGAAAAACATTTTAAAATCATTAATAAATCCAGGGAAGGAGGGCTTACAGTCTTGCACAGTGAATATGATATTTACCCCTTAATAAAATTATGTTAATAATGTCTGAGACAGAAGAGGGCAAATTATCCATGTAGAAAATAATATGATATAATTCAAAGGATGGAACATCATTAATTTTAAGTGATACCCAGTTTTTTATATCTGACCAAAAACAATGAGATACAGGGCATAAATAAAACAAATGCTCCAGTGTTTCATCGTCATTATTGCAGAAGGAACACTGATCCACCTCAAAATTAAATCTTTTTTTAAGAAGCTCTGCCACAGGATAAATCTTATTGATGATATTGAAATGCGTTTCTTTAACTTTAGGCAAAATAGGCCATTTAATAAATTTTGAATATGCTTTGTTTAAAGTGCCCGAAGTTACCAAATTAGAACCTTGCCAAGTTATCCCTCTGCAATAATCATGAAACATTTTGGATTTCAAAACATTACTAATGAACTACTTATTAAATTTTTATCAGTCAGATTATATTCTCCAATCAATAGATTTGGTAGTACTGTTAAAGGATTATTGTATACTAAATAATTGTGAATCAACTGGATCAAAGGTAAAGGAATCACATTACATATTTTGTTATATTCTCTTTGAGTACAATTTAAGTTATATTTTTCTACAAAGTCTGTGTAACTTAAAATGATACCATTACAATCCATTAAATCAGTTACAAATATAATGCCTCTTTCAAACCAATTACTTTTGAAGATTGACTTCCTGTTTATTGTGATTACTCTGTTGTTCCATAAAGTTGAACTATGAGGAGAAAAATTGTGAGTAAATATCATTTTCCAAAAATGAAGAATATGTTTATGAAAATTAGACAACTTTATAGGGCTCCTGTTCACATCAAAATCACATTTCAAAATAAAATCTAAACTTCCTATTTTCTTAAACAAAGACCTTGGGATGTGAAACCACATTGAATTTGGCTGTGACAGACAAGATTTTATCCAGTTTATTCTAAAGGTGCCGATCATAGATTCAAATTCTGGAGCTTTAATACCACCCTTGTCATACACCTTAACCAGTTGGGACCTTCTAATATAGTGTGTTTTATTCCTCCATAAAAACTGGAAAATAACTGTGTTGGCTTTATTAATATTTTCTGAGGAAATATACAGGGAGTGGCAAGGATAAATCAGTTTGGAAATACCTTCCGCTTTAGATAAAGTGATTCTGCCAAAAATAGTGAGGTCTCTGGTTAACCAGTGACTGAGTGATTTCTTCATATCTAATATAGGATTAGAAATATTAGTGTCTTCTCTTCTAATTAAATTTTTAGATATCATTAATCCTAAATATTTAACTTCAGATTCAACTCTAATTGAGTCAATAGAGGAGTCAGGGCTTGTGTGGATAGGGAGTAGTTCACATTTTTTAATATTAAGAGATAGTCCGGATGCTTTGGAGAAGACTGAGATTGTATTGAGAGTTTTATCCACCATTGATTTATCTTTTAAAAAAAAATAGATGCATCATCCACAAACTGACTTATTTTAAACTCTTTGTTGAAAATTGTAATTCCTTGTATATCATTGGAATTATTGATAAGCAATGTTAATAGTTGTGTTGCCAATATAAAAAGCTTTGGGGAAATAGGGCATCCCTGTCGAATACCACGTAGCACCTTAAATCTAGGAGTCACTCCAGGGTTCAGAGAGACAGAGCTACTGATGTCAGTGTATAGCATCTCAACAACATTACAGAACTTAACCCCAAAACCCAAGAAGTGTAGCATTTTCCACAAAAAGGGATGTTCAATGGTATCAAACGCCTTAAAGAAATCTAGAAACAACACAACTATCTGTTTTAATATAATCTCTATAATCTAACAAATCAAGAATCAGCTGGGTATGGTTATGCATGTTCCCGCCTTTTACAAAGGCGAAGTGACACTCATCAACTAAATTTGTTAGACCCCTATCTAATCTATTAGAGTACACATGTGCTGACTTCCGGTGACGTCATGGCCAAGGAAACAGCCTGATTCCGAAGCTCCCGAGGAGAGTCCTCTAAAAACTAGCCAAAACATTATGCCAATATAATTATTTTTTCATTTCACTTGAAAAATTTCGATACAGAGTGGCCATCATGTCAAACCTCCAAAGTAAGCTGCCGAAGATACCTAAAGACCCGCAAACGGATCCTGAGTTAAGCGAGGACAGCATGGTGCTAGCCGAGCTGCGCACGCTAAGGAAAGAGCATGCTGAATCATCCAAGGAAACCAAAGAATCCTTATTGAGGGTAGAAAATACTCTCAGAGAGGTTACTGACAGGATAACACAATTGGAACAACGAACGGAAGAGTTTGAAGAGAGACTGGTGAACACGGAGGAAAAGATGCAACGAAACGACAGGACACTGCGTTATCTGCTCCATCGAGAGGCTAGTTTGACTGCCAAGTGTGAGGATCTTGAGTCAAGAGCGAGGAGGAACAATCTACGCATATATGGCGTGAAAGAAGATGAAGAAAACAACAACAACATGATAGACTTCATAGGACATCTTATACGGACGTCATTGGACTTGCCTGAGGACTTAAATTTAAACATAGAGAGAGCGCACTGCTCTCTCATTGCAAAACCAACAAACTCCAAGAAACCACCGCGGTCCATCATCGTTAGATTCTGGGACTACAGGGTCAAGGAGATGGTGATTAAAGAGGCTTGGAAGCGTTGTGGAGGAGTGCCTTATAAAGAGCAAAAAATCTTCTTCGATCAAGACTACACTGCTGATGTACAGAAGAAACGTAAACAAGTCAGAGACGTCATCAAGGAGCTGAAAGAGAAAAATATTAAAGCGCAATCGCCGTTCCCAGCTAAGCTAAAAATCCACTTGAACACTGGCACGAAGACCTTCGCAACTCTCGCGGACGCAAAGGACACTCTCAAGGACCTGGGAATCCATGTAGAATGTGATGAACGGAAAACTCTCCTCACTGAAGTTTTACAGATAGATTGGACAGACGCCACACGCGGTCAGAACAATGTAATGACCAACGCTGATCTGAGGAGCTTACTTTACAAAGACTAACGTCTATCATCACCACTCGGTACAGTAAGTGCTTACGATTAGAACATATAGACATCATAGCTGTCAAGCGCAGAAGTTTTGGCTAGTGTATTGGAACGCTATTAATGTAACAGAAAATTAGACTCTCCTCACTGAAGGAGTTTCTGTTTTGTGTTTGTTTTTCTTTTTCTCTTCTCGATCTTTTTACTATTTCCCTGCAACTTTGCAGCCCATAGGTCAAAGCAAAGAAGTTGGATTTGCTTGTAACCTCATGCACGTTGTGCATACCCCTGGAGAGGCCCGTCACACCTCTCTGTCCTTGTTGAGACTGATGGCGGTTACATCAGTCGGGTTATTGGAAGTTGGTTTGTTCTTTTTGTTACTTGTGTGTTCTTGTCTTTTATATTGTTATATCCTACACATAAGTAGTATACTCGTGCAGTCATATAAGGTGCATCATGTTTACAAAGAAACCAGAATGTTTATTTTAAAAATTATGAAAAGACACAGATATGTAAATGAATAAGTTGAATATAGTTAGTTATAATGTCCATGGTTTAAACCATCCTATAAAACGGAAAAAAATACTAAGTCAGTTAAAAAAAACCACACTGTTCTATTGCTCTGCTGCAGGAGACTCATTTAAGTAATAATGAACACTTAAAACTCAGAAGGGAGTGGGTTAGCCTAGTATATGGTGCTTCACATGGGAAGAAAAGAGGAGTAGCCATCTTAATAAATAGAACTTTGGCTTTCAGCACTGAAAAGGTAGTACAGGACAAATTAGGAAGATTTGTGATGGTGGTGGGAAGTATTGGTGAACATCTAATATCAATTTTAAATGTATATGCCCCAAATGAACATGACCCACATTTTTTCAAAGAACTAGTAAATACAATAACAGATAATTCAAAAGGAATGTTGATCATAGCAGGAGATTTTAATGCAGTACAAGATGGAAAGATGGATAGAACGCCAATGGTAAGGGGGCCTCCAAGTTCTAAAACTCATATGCTGAACAACTTTATTTCTGAATTGGGTCTTGTAGATCCATGGAGGGTGAAAAACCCCAAGGCAAAAGACTTCAGCTTCTTTTCTAATGCGCATAACAGCTACTTTAGAATAGACTTTTTTTGCCTTCCCCCACAATATATGTATAAAGTCATTGATTGTTATATTGAATCCATTACCTTAAGTGACCACGCTCCAGTTATGTTAAAACTGAACTTAGGAATGCATTCATCTTTCAAGTACTGGAGGATGAATGTATCAATACTGAATAACAAGGAAGTGGTAGAGGAGTTGAGGCAACACTTAAAGGAATATTTTGAAACGAATGATAATGGAGAAGTCAACCCTACAATACTTTGGGAAGGGGCAAAAGCAGTTATGAGAGGGAAAATCATACAGATTTCATCTAAACTAAAGAGAAAACGACTGGAGGAGCAGATAAGGTTAGAAAATAGAATAAAGGTGTTGGAGCAGCAACATAAGGGAGGCTCAGGCCCCATTTTTACTGAACTTAAAGAAGCAAGAAAGGTTCTGGATAAACTGCTATCTGTACATGCAGAAGGTGCTTTAAGATTTACTAAACAGCGTTATTATGAGAGTGGAAATAGAGCTTCCCGTCTCTTGGCATTTCAGCTTCGTAAAGCTCAAGCTAACCGCACTGTTGCTAGAGTAGTTCATCCGACAAATGGTAAAACCATATCTCATCCTAAAGAGGTGGCTGAGGCATTTGCTACATTCTATCATAATTTATACAAAGAACCCAAATCACAAATGACAACTGATAACATTAATGCTTTCCTTAAAAATTTACAACTTCCCACATTATCAGAGGACATATCATCCCACATGATATCCCCTATTACAGATATAGAAATTAGAGACGCAATAATGAGATTAAAAAACAGTAAATCTCCAGGAGTGGATGGTCTCCCTGGAGAATTTTATAAGTGTTTCATTAATGATCTAGTACCAAGGTTGACAGAAGTATTTAGATATGTTCTCTCAAAGAGTAGCCCCCCGGAGACATGGTCACAGGCTATTATATCTGTGATATATAAGGAGGGGAAGGATCCAACACAATGTGAAGCATATAGACCCATTAGTCTGTTATGCAATGACCAGAAACTACTCACAAGCATCCTAGCGCAAAGAGTTCAAAGACACATTGGGGCAATTATTAAGCCAGACCAAACAGGGTTTATTCCAAACAGACAAGGTGCTAACAACATTAGGAGAACTTTAAATGTGATTACCTGTGCAAAGAGACATAAACAAACATCAATGCTTATCAGCTTTGATGCGCAGAAGGCATTTGATACTGTTAATTGGACGTTTTTATTTCAGACACTATCTGCAATGGGCTTCCACTCAGAATTTATTAGATGGGTAACAACTATATATGAGCAACCCAAAGCAAGAGTTAGAGTAAATGGATGTTGTTCTGAGTTCTTTGGGTTGCAGCGAGGGGTGAGGCAGGGGGACTGTCTTAGCCCCCTGCTCTTTGCCATTAACATTGAACCCCTGGCAGCATCTATAAGACAAAATGAGAAAATAAAGGGGATAATGGACATGGGTAATAAAGAACATAAAATATCACTATATGCTGACGATATATTGACTTATATAAGTGACCCTATTGTCTCCATACCAGCATTAATGAACACCTTGGAAGAATATGGCGAATTATCTGGATATCAGATTAATGAATCAAAGTCCGAAGCTATGATGTTGAAAGGGCTTTGGCCTTTGCAACTAACAGGAAAACTAACGTTTCGATGGTCACAAACTTTCAGATATTTAGGAATAATTCTTACTACAGATCTATCAAAATTGTTTACTGTTAATTATGGGAAACTAATAAAAAGTATTAAAGCAGATCTTATAAGATGGGAGATCTTGCCACTCTCTTTGATGGGGAGAGTGGAAACTATCCGGATGAATATACTTCCTAGACTACTTTTTCTCTTCCAATCTCTACCTATTCCTGTCCCCTCAAGTACTTTCATCACTATAGAAAGATGGTTCTCTAAATTTATTTGGCAAAGCAAACCCCCTAGGCTTAAATTTAGAAGATTATTATGTACAAAAAAGAATGGAGGCCTTAACCTACCCAATTTAAGGCAGTATTACTGGGCAGCCCAACTGCGTCCCATTGTCTGCTGGATAACTCACGAAGAAGATACTATTTGGGTAGGAATGGAACAGTCAGAATGTTTAAAAATTCCATTGAATTCACTCACATTCCTTAACTTACAAACTGATAAAATAAAAAAACTCACAAATATATGGGTTAAGAATACTTTAAGAGTATGGTTAAGTGTAAGGAAAAAAATACAGTCACCTATGACAATTTCCAGAGCCATAAGTATTGCTAAAAATGTAGAATTTATCCCAGCAAGACTTGATAGAGGATTTGAAAGGTGGAAGGATAAAGGTTTAGAGGTATTGGATCAGTTATTTGATGGAACAGTATTAATGTCATTTGAGCAACTTAAGAAAAAGTATGATTTAAGAAATGAAGACTTTTTCAGATTCCTACAATTAAGAGATTATTTAAAGAAACATAAAGAATGGGATAAGCTCTGTTCCCTGCCATCTAAAATAGAACATATTTTCATTTCATTTATAAAGAGAACGGTGACACAACATTTAATATCATACTTGTATAAGGCTATACAAGAAGATATGGGTGAAAATAACTTAGATATTAAAGAAAAATGGGAATTGGAGATGAATACAATCATTACAGATAAGCAATGGGAAATTTCTTGTGAAAAGGGACATAAGGTAACAAGTAGTCAAACCTGGAGGGAATATGGTTGGAAGTTAAGGATGCGATACTTTAGAACACCACTTGTAACATCAAGGTGGAATAACATGTCACCTGAGTGCTGGAGGGGGTGTGGCTTAATAGGGGACCACACACATATATTTTGGGATTGTCCAAAACTAACAGAATACTGGAAAAATATACACAAAGAAATAAATAAATGCTTTTCTATAGATCTACCGTTGGAACCAATATACTTTTTGTTGGGCATAGTACCAGAAGATTTCCTGGAGAATAATCAGACAAAAATGTTAAGGACACTCCTGTTAATTGCAAATAAAGTCATTACGGCCTCCTGGCTAAAACCACAACCCCCCACAATAGCCCAATGGAGGGATAGAGTTCAGGACATGTATCACATAGAACAGATCATTGCAGTTTTACAGCTCAAATTAGAATCATTCCTTTACAACTGGACACATATTGTTATGCATCTCCACTTGATTTAACTATAACAATTTTATCTTCTTTTTTTTTCTTTCCCTTTTCTCTTTTCTTTCCTTGATTTTGCGTTATTTATGTGTATGTATATTACTTGTTGAAACATGAAGACTGAGGTTAAGGAATAATACCATATATTAAGATAAATAAAATGTATGTACCGAAGTGATGTAAATTGATGTTGGAAGGATACAACCCTAAGGACTGTTGTGTGTATTTAAACTGTGGACTAAGACTTACTTGTTTGTACCTGTTAAGAGTGACATATCTGACATTCATCTTTTTATTGTTTTTTTTTTTTTTGTTAAAATCTCGATGCACTGTATGGCTGCAAATAATAATAAAAGAAGTTCAAAAAAAAAAAAAAAGAGTACACATGTGCTAACAATTTGTAATCGTTACATAATAAAGTTATCAGCCTCCAGTTATCGAGTGACAGTTTATCCTTATTGGGCTTTGGGATTAAGGTGATAACACCCTGTTTCATAGTAGGAGACAGGAGTCCAGTTGAAATACATTCCAAGAAGGCATTTTAAAGCATTTCTCTGATATCTTTCCAAAAACAGGTGTAAAACTCCACAGTTAGACCATCAAGTCCTGGTGACTTCCCTTTTGACATCCGCCTGATTGCTATATCCAATTCTTCAATTCTAAGCTCATCCTCCATATGTTGCATAAAGTTCTCATCAATTTTTTTTGCTACATTCCCTAATTTTTGAGAAAAACAATTAACAGTCATCCTTTGAAAATCTGGATTTATACAAGTTGCTATAAAAAGTTCTTATTTCCTCATTGACTTGGTCTTGATTATCAATGCTGATATTGTTAATAAGTAGCTTGCAAATTCTTTTTTGTTTGTCTTTGTTTTTCCAGACTAAGGAAATAGGAAGGTTTTTTTTCACCTTCTTCTAGCCAACGAGCTCTTGAGCGAATAAATGCCCCATTTTGCTGTTTCAAGATATAGATTATCTAATTGTTTTTGCAGATTATTTAATCTGACTTGTTCTTCTAATGATAAGTCTGTTTTGTGACATAGTTTATTTCTCTCATTAATAGGGTCTTGTTGTTTTTGTTTTTTTAGAAATGCATTTACTTGTGCTAATGGCAGTTTCTTTAATTTTGAATTTAAACCATTCCCATTTACTCAAACGTGACATTTCTAATTCATTAATTTCTTTAACCAAATTTTTGGTTTCATTACAAAACTCCTCGTGTTCTAGAAGACTACTATTAAATTTCCATAAAGGGTTAGACCCACCCAACCGAAAAGACATCGAAATTGCACAGTGGTCAGTCAAGGGTGATGCTGATACTTCACATTTAAAGACCTCATTAATTAGGTTAGCAGAAATTAACCAATAATCTAACCTTGAGCATTGCCCATTGTTAGCGGGATTATACCAATGCTGCGTTCATGTGCTATGGGAATTATGGTAAATACCAAACGCCGACATGGAAAGCACACATAAACGCCCCCTCTTGTGGTATTTTCCACTGGGCAACTCGTAGAAAATTTTGATACACGAGTTGCCGAGATGAGATGAACTTTAACCTTTTCAACATGGCGGCGAGCGGTACAAGACACTTGAATGTTAAGCATTGTACGCTACTAAAGTTTTTTTTTACTAGTACTAGTGGGTAGTTTTTGGTGTCTATGCAATGTTGCGTCATTAACAAGTGTAATATAATACGTTAGAAATCCGTTTCCTTTAAAAATGTGTTATGGTTTGTTTTTACCTATCCAGAGCAGACGCTATTGCTAACGATAGCTAACTAACTATTGCTAACTCGCAGTCCGCGTCCTTTGTCAACAACAAAAGCATGTGAACACAACACACTAGTAAATACCACTTCCCAACTGGAAAATATCATCTTCCCATAGCACATGAACGCAGCACAAGTATACTGTTTAGTAATGGTATTTCTCATTCTCCAACAGTCTATTAAACTTCCCTTAGAGATAAATTCACCTATAATTTCCGACAATGTCCCCTTGAAGGAAAACAATCCAAACAGAGGTCAGGGACCAAGTTAAAATCTCCACCCACTATGACTTTGTCAGTAATATAAGGTCACTTTCCATCCCTCCAGCAGCCTACTCAAGAAAGAATAAAAATGTTTGTTCTGTGCCTTTTTGTTATAACCATATACACATAATAGAATATAGTTCGCACCATTAAATTCAATCGCCACCATTAGCCAGTGTTCATTGATGTCACTTGTGTGGTTAATTACATTCCCAGAAAACCTGTTGAACAGGATCATTACTCCAGCTGAACGTGATGTCCCATGACTGAAGAAAGCAGTGTCCCCCCATTGTTGTTTCCAGAAATTAGTGTCAGCCTCCACTGCATGAGTCTCTTGCAAGAAAATAAAATTGCTCTTCTGCTCCTTACAAAAAAGAAATGTTGCCTTATGTTTCACATTATTCTTTAATCCTTTAGTATTTAAATAAATAAAATATAACATTCACTAAATATCAAGTATGCGCAAAGAAAATGATGCGCAGGAATGAGTAACTGATATGTCCCTGTCATATTTCAACGTTAACATTTGTTGCAACAACCCTCGGAATACCTGAACATTAATATAAGCGTCAGGCTAAGTCAATGTACCCGTACTGTAGCAAGGTAAACCTTATAGAGTTGTTCAATCGGGGTCCACACGGCAATTGTCAATCAGAGCATAACCTTCCTTCAGAAACGCTCATTTCCCCTTCTTCCTGGCTTCCTGAACCAGTGGCCACAGCTTGGAACGAGCCTTCCGGTCTTCTTTGGAGAAGTCCTCTCTGAAGCGAATATGCATCTCGCTGCACACTCGCGCTTCCTTTGATTTTTTTCCACACTTCGTCCCGGAGGGTTCTCATCCCGAACTGGATGATGATTGCCCTTGGCGTGTTGTTTGAGGTAGCAGCAATGTTCTTCTTTCCCATACGGTGGACAGTATCCACGGTGTCTCGCAGCCGGTCCACAGACAGTGGTACAACTCTTGTGAGTATCCCGATGACGATTTCTTGTGTTTTCTCCATCCTTCTCAGGTAGACCAATCAGCCTCAGGTTCCATCTCCTCTTGTACCGAGCCTGTTCCTCATATGCATTTTTAAGCATGCTATTTTCTTTGTGGAGCTCGTCAACTTTTTTCTGGAGCAGAACAATTTCTTGTTTGTTCTCTCTTGTAGCCATCGCATTAGCTTCTATGCGTTTATCAAAGCTTTTCAGCAGTTCAGTCTGTTCGTCCACTTTTCCAGTCAGAGCCTGGACTGCGTGGAGAATGGCAGCGGTGATGTTCCCCTCTTCCTTTTTGTCGTTTTTCCCCTTCATTTTCTTGGGGTTTGGACTTTTAATTGGCGTATGAGTCAAATTAATTCTGGTTTCTTTAGGAGACTTTTCATCTACCTCAATATCTTCAGTGTCGCTGTCCTCACATGCCTCGTGGAGAGCGGTTAGATGGTAGTCGTGGTCAGACATATCAGCACTCACGCCGTCTTCTTGACAGTGTCAAAAAAAAAAGCCTCTCGAAAGTATAGATGTTTCACGGAAGTACTGTGTAGAAAGATACCCGAGTGAAGGTTTTAGGTTGTTGCGCAAAAATCACTATTCAGGGACTAAACGATATTTTTTTTTGCAGAACCTGCAAAGGTGCTGCCTCTCACTCCACCATCTTAGATCCTCTCTCCCTGTGCCTGAACTCACTCCCTACGCAGTATGGACCCCATTTTATGGACCCTTTTCACGTGACGTCACGACAAACGCGGCCGCCATTTTGGACATGTACTACCAGTAGTTTACCACAGCCAGCATTGAGGAACGGCAGCAAAGAAAGTTTTTACTTTCAGCAAGACTTCCATCATGCCACTATATTGTTGTGCACCTGGATGTAGTAACCATCAACAAACAAGGCAAGGTTTATCATTTTATCGGATTCCGACAGAGAAGATGGATAGTGGCCATAAACAGGAAAGACTGGCAGCCCTCGGCATACCAACGCTTGTGTAGTGACCACTTTGTTGGAGGTAAGACGAATAAAATTAGCCAGAAAAGGCATTACATTGCTGTTAACATTCTGTGGCGGCGAGTGTGTAACCAAATAGGCTAAAATAACCCACTGTAACCTCTTTGTTCTTCTGTAGTAGCTATTGTTGACTAGCTAATGTCAACAAGTAACTAGTATGTTACTGTAGCAATGTTTACGTTCAGTCATTTGGATGACTGTTAAAACCTTTCAGTCTCAAGTTTTTCCTTTACTGCATTTACTAGTTTACTGTAATTATGATCCGGCAGCTATTTACACCGGATCCAGTATAAATAGCTGCCGGAGCCAACGTCTGAGGTTCCGGAGCGCGCTCCGGCTTGCTCCCCTTCAAATTAAGCAGCGCGCGCCGGCTTGCTCCCGGAGTGCTCCGGCCGAGGTTCCCCTCAAATTAAGCAGCGCGCGCCGGCTTGCTCCCGGAGTGCTCCGGCCGAAGTTCCCCTCAAATTAAGCCGGAGCGCGCTCCGTAACCTCGGCCGGAGCACTCCTGCAGCAAGCCGGCGCGCGCTGCTTAATTTGAGGGGAACCTCGGCCGGAGCACTCCGGGAGCAAGCCGGAGCGCGCTCCGGAACCTCGGACGTTGGCGTGTATGTGTATGGCGATGGGTTTTTAACGACATAGGTATACAGATCATGTGGGCCGAAGTCAGGTAAAGATGAGGGCTTCGTGTACTTCCGTACGTCAGTGAACAATCCTGGTGGAAGCAGGTAAACGTCGTTCTCTAAGCCTGCTAACCTCAATTTTTGCAAATACCTCTCCCTCTGCTCACCCTGTAAATGCCCTACGTCGCTGGATAGTGAAGGTGTTTTCTGCATCTCGCTCCTTTTTCTTTTATGTTTTTCGTTTGTCGCCTTCCTCGCATTCAAACTGATTCGAGCCGGAGTCCACTACATGTCCAAAATGGCGGTCGCGGTTACGAAGGTCACGTGACTGAAAAGGGTCTATAGTGCTGTCTGAAAATTTAGTTCTTCTTCTTTTGGATTTCCTGGCGATTGGTATGCCAGCTTAAAGGTGCATTACCGCCACCTACTGGATTGGAGTGTAGAACAGAAGATTGGCAGGGGAAAAAAAAAGACAAACCCTAAATTTTCTCTATTACATCTGTTTGTTTTAAAAATGTTATTAGTTGGCCATATGTGTTCTAATGCCTTACCTAAGATATTTTCTAGTGTGAAGTTAAGCTTTATTTCTTTAAGTGCTTCACTTAGTTTCTTTCTCTCCTCCTTATAGAAGTCACATTCCACTACCGCATGCTGCACTGATTCTAGCTGATTGCAATGTCTGCATAACCCAGTCGGATGTCTTCCTAGTACATGAAGTGTCTTGTTGAGTGCTGTATGGCCTATTCTTAGACAAATGATGGTTTCCTCGCTTCTGTTTCTCCCAACACCCACATGCTTTTGTATATTGTGACGTCTTCCTGCATCACTGGTATCCCAGTTCTCCTGCCATACTTTTTCTGTTTGACTTTTAATGATGGTTTTAGCCTCAGCTTTACATAATGGAATTTGCAGATGAATTGTTTGCGATTTCACCAATTGTTTTGCCAATATGTCTACATCCTTGTTTCCTTCTACCCCTACATGAGCAGGAACCCAAATGAAACATACACTTAAACCCATTCTGTATATGATGTGATATATTTCATTTATGATATCTTGCCGGCATGATTTCCCTGACCTGATGTTCATGAGTGCTTTTGTCTCTCCTCCATAACGTTGTTTGCCAATCGCCCGACCCTCGTTAGTTTACTGGCACCGGTTCCAGTCCCTCGTTTTGGCTTGGTTTACTCTCTGCAAGCTGTCTTCCTCCGCACATACATCTGTAAGTTCCTGCACTCTCACAGACATGTGACCTTTGACCTGGGTTTTCATGTGGTTACGATCTCAATCGCCTGTTGACGTTTACTGGTCAACTAAAAAACTAGAAATTAATACAAACAACAACGAATGATTAACAAAATGTGATCTACGAAAATACTTAGAAAGCGGAACAAAAAGATTTTCTGACGCAGGTTAAACATTATCAGTTCATTTGTTTACACACATTATAATTACTTCCTCATTTATGTAAGCACCGACATCCATATATTTATATAAAATATATTTTGTACTAAATATAAGTCTATGTAAAACAAATTTTAAATAAAAACTGTTTTGTTAACTTAATAGCGGCAGTGGTGTAGTCTACTTTTTTGCAGTGGGTATACTCAGTGCTTGACATGCAACGCCCCCTGGGAAAAAAATTTATACTCTCTCACACACACACACACACACACATACATATATATATATATATATATATATATATATATATATATATATATATATATATATATACGTGTGTGTTGTGGCTATACTGTTATACTTGTACTCATCCATCTTGTAACTGTCCGATAACCTCCTGAAAGCAACACCTCATGAGCACCATCACTGCCTAATCCATAGTAATATGCATCTTGAAACTGGTTTTGTGTACAGATCTACTGTATGCAAAACAAATGTGGTTTAAATGTACAAAATTTATAATTTTGATTCACCGTTCAACTTAAGATAAGTGGGCTTTTCCATCATTGTTTTTTTTTCATGTATCAAGAAAATTTGACATATTGACATGTAAATTAAACACACATCACACAATATATTTTTAACATATTAAATGCATTTCTTATTTCTTATCTATTCAGCACATCAGCATAAATGAACAAGAAAACATCTTAGATGTCCTAAAACAAATGTTTGCTTCAAAGAAGAATTAATTTAATTAACAAATACGCAATGCCCTTCAGTGTGTTAGTCCACAAGCCCTGCAAAAAAGGTCTACAGGACTTTACAGGTGTTTTTATATTCTGGCATTTGAGGTCTGCATTGCCTCCTTGGTTTGTTTTCGTTTCATGATTTCGTATCAAGGCAACAGGCATCAAACTATGTCGCTTCGTACGACCTGTATGCTTTCCTCTCTATTCTGACCTCATTTGACTGGCTACATACACGGCAAGTGCAGACGGCTGGCTTGACTGACATAGCAACAGTTGCTATGGGGGGCGGAGCTCCCGGAAGGGTCAATTCTGTGCTCTTGGATCAACTCGCAACGCCCTGAGTGCTGAGTCGGGCTCTGTCAGCGTCTTCTTAATGAAGCCCATAGGATTTGAATTGAACAGGCGCTTGTAGCGCTAAAGCGCGTTTGGTGGACACAGGCATCTAGGAATGGAACTGTGGAACATTCATCTGACAATGTTGACGTTGGTTTGGCCAGTTCAAATAACGAATATATTTTTCAGTAGGCGTATGCGCATACGCAAATCACTGAGCTCTTCAGTGAGTATACGGAAATCGCTGAGCTTTTCCAGTGGGCATACGGCGTATACCTGCGTATCACGTAGACTACACCACTGAATAGCGGAGCTCCGAGCGGAGCACCATACCTAAGAAAAAATGGTAAACGCATCGAGTCGATTTTTTTTGTGGTTTGTCCGTGTACCACCAGTCATACACACCGCCTAGTGGCCAGTGTTAGTAATTACCAGTCATACACGCCGCCTAGTGGCCAGTGTTAGTAATTACCAGTCATACTCGCCGCCTAGTGGCCAGTGTTAGTAATTACCAGTCATATACACCGCATAGTGGTGTTTGTAATTACCAGTCATACACCGCCTAGTGGTCAGTGTTAGTAGTTACCAGTCATACACACCGCCTAGTGGCCAGTGTTAGTAATTACCAGTCATACACGCCGCCTAGTGGTCAGTGTTAGTAATTACCAGTCATACACAACGCCTAGTGGTCAGTGTTAGTAATTACCAGTCATATACACCGCATAGTGGTCAGTTAGGCTGCTGGGCCATAGAAGGTTCACGCTGCACGTTCACGTGAAGAACCGGACCCTGGGCCATTAAACTTCATGCTTGGATGTTCACGTGTTGCGTCTGTTCTACTTTGACCGAGTAATACAACAATAACCAACAATATGGACTCTTCGGATGACGACGATTGCCTCATTCTGCTTTTACTGAGACAGAGGAAGAGAAAAAGGAACAGAATTTGGAGCCGAGAACACTTCCTTCTGAGAGAAACCCGTGGTGAATTTCACCGAACATTCTATAATCTGCTTGACAATCCCGATGAAGAACTATTTTTCAATTATACCATTCAATTATATTTTTTCTGAAGTTTTCCCCTGAAAGCATAGAGTTATCTCCCTAGACCCGTTCTGATTGGCTGGCGCGGCGGTGACCGCATGCATTGACTGGAATTTCCATCTTCACGCCTAGAAAAAAGTGTGCATGTTCATTTCATGCTTCACGCGTGAAGTGTGCAGCGTGCAACGTGAACGCCGTTCTATGGCCCAGAGCAAGTCATGCTACATTTGTCCACTTTTCTTTACACGCGTGTAGTGTGCAGCGTGCAGCGTGAACCTTCTATGGCCCAGCTGCCTTAGTAATTACCAGTCATACACCGCCTAGTGGTCAGTGTTAGTAGTTACCAGTCATACACACCGCCTAGTGGCCAGTGTTAGTAATTACCAGTCATACACGCCGCCTAGTGGCCAGTGTTAGTAATTACCAGTCATACTCGCCGCCTAGTGGCCAGTGTTAGTAATTACCAGTCATACACACCGCCTAGTGGTCAGTGTTAGTAATTACCAGTCATATACACCGCCTAGTGGTCAGTTAGTAATTACCAGTCATACACCGCCTAGTGGTCAGTGTTAGTAGTTACCAGTCATACACACCGCCTAGTGGCCAGTGTTAGTAATTACTAGTCATACACGCCGCCTAGTGGCCAGTGTTAGTAATTACCAGTCATACACGCCGCCTAGTGGCCAGTGTTAGTAATTACCAGTCATACACGCCGCCTCGTGGCCAGTGTTAGTAATTACCAGTCATATACACCGCATAGTGGTCAGTTTGTAATTACCAGTCATACACCGCCTAGTGGTCAGTGTTAGTAGTTACCAGTCATACACACCGCATAGTGGCCAGTGTTAGTAATTACCAGTCATACACCGCCTAGTGGTCAGTGTTAGTAATTACCAGTCATATACACCGCCTAGTGGTCAGTGTTAGTAATTACCAGTCATATACACCGCATAGTGGTCAGTTTGTAATTACCAGTCATACACCGCCTAGTGGTCAGTGTTAGTAGTTACCAGTCATACACACCGCCTAGTGGCCAGTGTTAGTAATTACCAGTCATACACGCCGCCTAGTGGCCAGTGTTAGTAATTACCAGTCATACACGCCGCCTAGTGGCCAGTGTTAGTAATTACCAGTCATACACACCGCCTAGTGGCCAGTGTTAGTAATTACCAGTCATACACGCCGCCTAGTGGCCAGTGTTAGTAATTACCAGTCATACACACCGCCTAGTGGTCAGTGTTAGTAATTACCAGTCATATACACCGCATAGTGGTCAGTTTGTAATTACCAGTCATACACCGCCTAGTGGTCAGTGTTAGTAGTTACCAGTCATACACACCGCCTAGTGGCCAGTGTTAGTAATTAAAAGAAAATAAAGGTTCGCAACACTGTTATATGCTCCCATTTTTATTTTTAATAGCACGACGTTTCGGACGCTCAGTCCTTCATCAAGTGCAACTTATACTGGCCACTAGGCGGTATATAGTATTTATTATAGTATATATATAGTTCATAAAAAACAGATATATAAAATAGGAAAGGAAAAGAAGAAAGAGAAGAAAAAAACAAAACACCACCTCTAGTGATGTTGAGAGTGCACTCTGAGTTGTTTCTTAGGAATGTTCTCTATTATACTCTGAAGCTATTTGCTTACTGCTTGCGTCGTCACATGATTGGCTCAAGATTTTCTATGAAACTTTGTTAAAGCCTGCACCTGGCATGCTCTGGTATGTGCAGGCGGATGCGTAGTTAGGGAGAACTCAGGCACCCTGCTTATCCCAAGGCCGCAGAAAGGCGATTACAACATGGGAAAAACAACTTTCTCAGTACTATTCTTTAAGTTCGTTTCTTAAGACACGTATTTTTTAGGATGTTACCTCGTTTGTTGACAGTTTCGGCGAACACTTCCGCCTTCTTCAAAACAGTCACCAGATGTCGAGTGGTGACGTGCCTTATCAGCTGATGTACTCTATGGAGGCGTGAACGTCCCGCCCAATTTGACAGGTAGTCCACGCCTCCTGCTGTCAGGTCGCTGCCCCAGGACTGCGCTCCAGGTGTGTGACAGCGCGTACGCTCCCTCATCCCGGTTCATAGTCCTCTGCGCCCGCTTTTTGGGGCTGTAGTTAGATGCGACCAAACTCTTCCGCGTTTTTCCTGTTTACATAGGTTTATATGACCAGTGACATGAAACAAGTTCAGTTACACAAATTGAAACGTAGCGATTTTCAGGCGTACTAACAGCGATTTTCAGCGATGACAGGCGTACTAACACCATCTGCGCGCTTCGACAGCGCATTGATATCTGAGCTCCGTATCAATGCGCTGCCGAAGCGCGCAGAAGGTGTTAGTACGCCTGTCATTATAGTGCGGACTTTCCATAGCATAGAAAATTGCTACGTTTCAATTTGTGTAACTGAACTTGTTTCATATCACTGGTCATATAAACCTATGTAAACAGGAAAAACGCGTAAGAGTTTGGTCGCATCTAACTACAGCCCCAAAAAATACCATTGGCCACACTGAGCCTAGCTACATTGCTAACAGGAGTGACAGCGCGTCTGACTGCGTCTGACTGACTGGGAGGTCGCGCAAAGCTCGGAAAGGTACAGAGCAGCTCGTCTCAATTCAGATAAGAGCATATTTCATTATGGAAGTACGGTGGACTGTTCCTTTAAAGGCATTTCCCCCATTTGCACCTGCAGTGATGACACTGGGGATGTTTTAAAAGACCCACTGCAGATCCTCAAAGCCTGAGCTTGTAGTACATATAATATTTTGATGTTTGATTCTGCTGCAGACATATAAGCTAAACATCCATAATTAAACGCAGACCTCATAAGAGCTCAATATATTTTTGTAGGGACGCTCTGCTTGCTCCCAAAGTTTGTCCTGACAAACAGTGGAGAATTTTGAGAATCTTTTCACATTTATTTTTTACTTTATCCAAGTGGACCTTCCATGTTAGCTGTTCATCAAACCAAACTCCTAGAAATCTTACTGCCTTGACTTGCTCAAGAGGATGGTCATACAATTTTATAGAAATAGGTGAGATTTTATGCCTTCTTGAGAAACATATTACTTGTGTTTTAGAAACTGATAATCTAAATCCCCATTTATTTGCCCATTTTTCTACTTCATTTATTACGGCTTGAATTTTTGTTTTGACATATGATATATTGCGGCCTCTAATCCATAAGGCCCCATCATCTGCATAGAAAGATTTACCTATACCTTGTTCAGCTGTTGAGAAGATGTCATTAATCATAATCCATCCATCCATCCATTATCTGTAGCCACTTATCCTGTCCTACAGGGTTGCAGGCAAGCTGGAGCCTATCCCAGCTAACTACGGGCGAGAGGTGGGGTACACCCTGGACAAGTCACCAGGTCATGGCAGGGTTGACACATAGACACCGACAACCATTCACATTCACACCTACGGTCACTTTAGAGCTACCAATTAGCCTAACCTGCATGCCTTTGGACTGTGGGGGAAATCGGAGCACCCGGAGGAAACCCACACGGGGAGAGCATGCAGACTCCACAGAGAAAAGCCCTTGTCGGCCGCTGGGCTTGAACCCAGGACCTTTTTGCTGTCAGGCGACCGTGCTAACCACTACACGACCGTGCTAACCACTACACCACCGTGCCGCCGTCATTAATCATAATGTTAAATAATAATGGATAGCACCTTGTGGTGTTCCATTCTCTACTGTATATACCTTGGAATATTCTGGACCGACTCTTACCTGTATCTCCCTATCAAATAAAAAAAATCCAGAATCAAATTATTTGTCCTACCACCTATTCCCAAAGATTCTAACTTAATGAATAAACCCTCTCTCCAAAGCATATCATAGGCTTTCTCTATATCAAAAAATACCACTACTACTACCTCCCTGTTAGTCTGTGCTTTTCTAATATCAGACTCTACATATGTAAGGGTCAGATAGGTCTTTCCCTGGTTTTAAGACAAGCACAACTGTTGCATGTTTCCATGCTGATGGAAATTGACCAGAATCCCAGATCTTGTTAAACAGTTTTAATACAATTTCCAGTGTATTATCTGTCACATTTGCTAACATTTTATAACATACCATATCTATACCTGGAGTAGACTGTTTAGCAGAAGTAATTGTTTTTTTCAACTCGAACATATTAGTAGGTAAATCCAGTGTATTTCCTGAACTCTCCTTTCCTAAAACTGTTAGATAACTTTCTAAAACTTAACTTCTGTTTGGCTCAGCCTCCTTGGTGAGATTTTCTGAGCTATGTACTCTCCTGGATGTCTGGGCTAAGACTTCAGCGTTTTCTGAATTATTTATTGCCATTATATCTCCATTGTTTAATACTGGCAGCATGGTGGTGTAGTGGTTAGCACTGTTGACTCACAGCAAGAAGGTCCTGGGTTTGAGCCCAGTGGCCGGCGAGGGCCTTTCTGTGTGGAGTTTGTATGTTCTCCCCATGTCTGCGTGAGTTTCCTCCAGGTGACTGTGGGTTTCCCCCACAGTCCAAAGACATGCAGGTTAGGCTAATTGGTGGCTCTAAATTGACTGTGAGTGTGAATGGTTGTCTGTGTCTCTGTGTCAGCCCTGCGATGACCTGGCGACTTGTCCAGGGTGTACCCCGCCTCTAGCCCATAGTCAGCTGGGATAGGATCCAGCTTGCCTGCAACCCTCTAGGACAGGATAAGTGGCTACAGATAATGAATGGATGTATGGATGTTTAATACTGGTAACTCATATTTCCCTCGAATCCCTCCCATTCTTCTTATCATGCCCCATCCTCTGTTATTATATTGTCTTTGTCCTGTTAAATTTGATACAGGTATTTGTTTACTCGTATTTTGCACTCAGTACTTTTGTACAGTATTATCTTTTTAATTTATTTATACTAATGTTTATCAAAATATACAGTATATACCATATTTTTCTTTATTTTAATTTTACATTCTATATTTTCCCTTCATTTTGTCACTTGATTTTATGGACCACAATGGGAATAAGTGTTTTCACTTTCTTGTGTCATCCATGTATTTTTAATGTATTTACAATTGTTTGTATGTATTTACATTGAATTTACTAAATAAAATCAATCAACTCATACTTCAGATATCTGCACAGTCCTTCCGATACTACTGCAGTATTTTCTCCAAAAGGTTTGTTTTTGCAGCCTGACTGTCTTCCTGACAACTGCCTGTGATCTTTTATAATCTATCAGTGCATCTTGAGAATGGGATTTTTTAAAAAGTTTAAATGCTTTATTCCTTGCTTTTACCACTTTACTCCATTCATCATTCCACCACAGTACATTCTTATTGTTTTTAATTCCTGTACTTTTTTTTAATGGCAACTGGCATCCACAGTGTTGCTTTACTGCCATCCACAGGTTTTCCTATATTCTCGTCATTTCATTTTAAAGCCGTTTTTCCAGTTCAGTCATTCTTAAAAATATAAATAGCCATTTCCTCCCCTTGGCAGTATCTCCATAATTTAGTATGCTTTTAATATTGTTCTTTACCCATCGTAGTTCTGTCATTGCTTGCCTCTCAGATCTAAATTACTTGCATGATATAAAAATATGCTCAACTGTCTCAGCTTCATGGCACTGATTACAGAGACCCGTTGGATGTTTTCCCATGATGTTAAGAGTACTGTTAAGAGTACTGTTAAGATTACTGTTTCCAATCCTCAATCTGATTATTATTATTTGCTCTTTCCAATTTGACCCATACTTCTCAACATGCCTATTTTATTTTGAATTGAGTGCAAGTGTCTCCCTTTTGTTTTGTTATCCCATAACTATTGCCACTGTTGATGTTACCTTTCTCCACACTATACTTTTCCCCTCTGATTTTGATAATTTGATGCTCTCTTCAGCAGTTTCTTTTCTGACTACTTCTTTTGCAAGTTTGTCCACTCTCTCATTCCCCTGGACCCAAATGAATGTTATATTTTTCCCTTGATTAACCATTCTTGAATTGGTAAAGATTTCATATAGCAGATCTTGATGATTTCTGGTTGAACCTGTCTTCATGCTTGTAAGTGCTGATATGGAATCACTACATATTAATATATTTCTCCGGTCTACCTGTTCAGTCCATTATAATGCCAACAATACGGCAAACAATTCCACCGTATATACACTCAAACCATCCGTAGTTCTCTTACTAATTTCCATCTGGTGACTGGACACAATAACTTCAGAACCTGTTGCATCTGTTTGCAAATCCTTTGAACCATCTGTAAAGCTCTATATACTGTGCTTATATTCGGTCCTTGTAACTATAATATTCACTGATATAGATCTGCATTCTTATTAGTGAACCTAATCCTCAATATTTCCATACCTACACATGGGTTTCTACCATCCAGATAGATAAACAGGCCACACTACAATTGAGCAAAACTGTCATATACTCCCAAATCTTTAGCTGTTTGATCTCCTGTCCAGCCAAAGCTCTCTTTTTGTGTCCTCCTTCTCCCAGCAGGATTGCAGCATCTTTTTTGTAGTATGGCTATCTCCATGTCCCCTTAGATTGATCCAGTAGTTGGTCATTAGCTGTTTCCAACATAATATTAAAGACATTTCACCTACTTCAACTTGGAGTGCACGTACTGGGGAGGTTCGAACTGCTCCTAGACACACCTTTAGAGCTTGAGCTTGTATAATATCTAATTCTGCAATCACGGATTTTGCTGCTGATCCATATGCAATACTTCCATAATCTAACCTTGATCTAATTAAGGCGACAAAAATATATTTCAGAGACGTAAAATCAGCTCCCCATTCCAATCCTTCAAGACACCTCATAACATTTATAACTTTCTTGCATTTATTAACAACACATCTGATATGTTCCCCCCCATGTTAGCCTCTGATCAAAATAAACTCCCAAAAAACGAAAACTTTTAACTTTCTCCAATTCATTTCCATATCATTTTAACTTTTCAATGATTTTCTTTCTTGTAAAGAACATAGTTTTTGTTTTTTTCCAATAAGAATTTAAATCCCCATGCTGTCCCCCATTTCTCAACTAGATTGATTCCATCTTGCATTTTCTTAAGAATGTGTTCAATATTTCTCTTTCGTTTCCACAATGCTCCATCATCCACAAACAGTGATCTCCCAATATCTACTGGAATATTTACAAATACATCATTAATCATAATAGAAAATAAAGCTGGACTAATTACACTCCCCTGAGGTGTTCCATTTTCTATTACATATTGGCTTGATGCTTTTGATCCTATCTTCACCTGAATGGTTCTTCCATCGACCAATCACTGGTGACCACTGAGCTCGCCATAAAAATCTGGAGAGCTCATTCACCCCTTTACCATGTCCCACAATCCACTGCATGGTTGGGAACTTCCGGTGGCCAGCCCCAGGCTGCTGATAATGGTACAAAATCCAATATTGGGCTTTTTAATAAGTTTCGATGTTCAAATATATTCAAATATTGGATGTTCAAATATTATTACAGGTTTACATGGTCTCTGATTTTTTTCAAGATTAATACTGCTCCAAATGATTGCACATTTACTATTTATCATCTGGTCATGGATTTTATACCCCCAGCCTGGGCGAGGCCACCGGAAGTTCCCAACCGCACAGTGGATTGTGGGATACGTGAAAGGGGCGAATAGACCCTTCCCACTGAGCTTGATATAAAATCTGGAGAGCTCAGAGGTCGCTGTTGCCCAGTGGTGTAGTCTACTTTTTTGCAGTGGGTATACTCAGTGCTTGACATGCAACGCCCCCCGGGAAAAAAATTTATACTCTCTCACACACACACACACACACACACACACACACACACACACACATACATATATATATATATATATATATATATATATATATATATACGTGTGTGTTGTGGCTATACTGTTATACTTGTACTCATCCATCTTGTAACTGTCCGATAACCTCCTGAAAGCAACACCTCATGAGCACCATCACTGCCTAATCCATAGTAATATGCATCTTGAAACTGGTTTTGTGTACAGATCTACTGTATGCAAAACAAATGTGGTTTAAATGTACAAAATTTATAATTTTGATTCACCGTTCAACTTAAGATAAGTGGGCTTTTCCATCATTGTTTTTTTTTTTCATGTATCAAGAAAATTTGACATATTGACATGTAAATTAAACACACATCACACAATATATTTTTAACATATTAAATGCATTTCTTATTTCTTATCTATTCAGCACATCAGCATAAATGAACAAGAAAACATCTTAAATGTCCTAAAACAAATGTTTGCTTCAAAGAAGAATTAATTTAATTAACAAATACGCAATGCCCTTCAGTGTGTTAGTCCACAAGCCCTGCAAAAAAGGTCTACAGGACTTTACAGGTGTTTTTATATTCTGGCATTTGAGGTCTGCATTGCCTCCTTGGTTTGTTTTCGTTTCATGATTTCGTATCAAGGCAACAGGCATCAAACTATGTCGCTTCGTACGACCTGTATGCTTTCCTCTCTATTCTGACCTCATTTGACTGGCTACATACACGGCAAGTGCAGACGGCTGGCTTGACTGACATAGCAACAGTTGCTATGGGGGGCGGAGCTCCCGGAAGGGTCAATTCTGTGCTCTTGGATCAACTCGCAACGCCCTGAGTGCTGAGTCGGGCTCTGTCAGCGTCTTCTTAATGAAGCCCATAGGATTTGAATTGAACAGGCGCTTGTAGCGCTAAAGCGCGTTTGGTGGACACAGGCATCTAGGAATGGAACTGTGGAACATTCATCTGACAATGTTGACGTTGGTTTGGCCAGTTCAAATAACGAATATATTTTTCAGTAGGCGTATGCGCATACGCAAATCACTGAGCTCTTCAGTGAGTATACGGAAATCGCTGAGCTTTTCCAGTGGGCATACGGCGTATACCTGCGTATCACGTAGACTACACTGCTGTTGCCTCACAGCAAGTAGGTTCGGGTTCGAGCCCCGGGGCCGGCGAGGGCCTTTCTGTGTGGAGTTTGCATGTTCTCCCCGTGTCCACGCGGGTTTCCTCCGGGTGCTCCGGTTTCCCCCACAGTCCAAAGACATGCAGGTTAGGTTAACTGGTGACTCTAAATTGACCGTAGGTGTGAATGTGAGTGTGAATGGTTGTCTGTGTCTATGTGTCAGCCCTGTGATGACCTGGCGACTTGTCCAGGGTGTACCCCGCCTCTAACCCATAGCCAGCTGGGATAGGATCCAGCTCACCTGCGACCCTGTAGAACAGGATAAGGGGCTACAGATAATGGATGGGTGATTAAAACACAAACACACGTGCGTGTATAAATAACATGTCCAGTTAGTGGTTTTTTTTTTAACAATTAGATCAAGAGCATGTCCAGTTTTGTGTAGCTTCTTCGGCAGAGATCTGCCGGACCGAGCCGATGTCCGTGGTAATATGGCGGCTAGATGGCGTCACTCTGACGAGCCAATGAGCCATCCAGATATTTTACCCCTGAGCTTGATATAAACTCTGGAGAGCTCGGAGCCCATTCCCCGCTGTAGAGACGAGTGAAGCCAGCTGGCCGCCATCTTACCACTCCCACCGCGTGTATTTGGTTTGTCTTTTAAACCATGGTATCCGATTAAATTTGCCCCAAGAAAAATATCTCCTGACTTTTTTTCCCTTTCAATACCTCATCTTATTTCCTCACCTTTACTCACATTCCTTACATCTCTTTATAGCGCTCTCCCTCACTGTCATTGTTTTTTTTCCTTTTCCAGTTCAGCCTCTCATTTTTTTGAATGGCTTTTTTACTACTATAATTACTTTTATTATTATTATTATTATTATTATTATTATTATTATTATTATTATTCAGGTACAAAGGTTGTACAATACTTCCCTTCCATTGAGGACAGCTGTTGAAACAGGATTATTTTCTCATGTTATTTGCCATTTTCACTTCATTCTCACAGTCACGTCTTAATGTTTATTGGTCACATAATTTACTGTCACAATATTCATGCAGCTTGCAACCAATATGACCAGTAAATACTGTTCAGACACGACTGGGAGAATGAAGTGAAACTGGCAAATAATATGAGAAAATAATCCCGTTTCAATAACTGTCCTAAATAGAAAAGAAGTATTGTACAACCTCTGTACCAGTATGATAGATAGATAGAAACTAGGGCATAATTTTGGGTAGGGACGCTAGGGACGTGTCCCTACCAATATTCAGCCGCTACTGTGTAATCACGATCAATAAAACCGATGTCCTAACCTGAGCAATGATTATATGGCACACAAAGGGTTAAATGTATGACACTGCAAATAATCCCCCCTCTAACGCAGACATCATTCTCTGATTAGCTACCTGTTTCTCGCTAACTTACATGGTTGGCATCCCAGCTGTCACTCCATCTGCTGTAAAAGCAGCACACTTCCCACACTACCCGCCCATCAACCCCCCTTAGTTGTTAAAACAAAGTGTGGTGAAGCAGCTTTTAGCTACTATGCAGTACAGCTATGGAACCAACTCCCAGAGGACATCAAAAATACTCCTGCTGTTGGCAGCTTCAAATCTAGGTTAAAGACCAAGCTGTTTTCAGATGCTTTCTGTTAAATAATTAATATTGTCTTCTTTACATTCTTTATAATCTTTACTTCTCTGCATGTTTTAAATTTACTTTAACTTTATCCTATTTTATTCTTTATTCTATTCTGCTGGGGGTTTTTTTCTTCTCATCCTATTTGAACTACTACTTCATTTTATTATTTTATTTTTACTATTGTTTAATTCTTATTATTTTCTTTTAATTCTTTTAATTAATTGTTTTAGAATAAAAATAAAATTATTTTATGTAATTTTATTTCTTTATTGCTTACTGTTTTTGTTTTTACTTCTGTAAAGCACATTGAACTGCCATTGTGTATGAAATGTGCTATATAAATAAACTTGCCTTGCCTTATCTCACACGTACACACCTGACCTACCCCACGCACCCCCCACTCTCCGTCAGCCTATAAATTGAGCTGGACTTCGATGTCCATGCATGCTTGCCCTACGACTCGCATGCTGACTTGAGTATCATGGATGACGGCCCCCCTCCCAAGAAACGAGACATTCGTTCATTCTTCTTCAAAGTCAAGAATGTAAGTGCAGGGTTTCTGTCGAGCTTTAAAAACTCAACAAAATCCTTTTGATGTATGGAAACCCTTCATAAAAGTATTGCTGCGGCTCCTTAGGCAGGTTTAGCAACGTGACAGGACGCATCAGAGCTAGGCTACTGCATAGCTGCAGAGAAGAGGAATGCTGACCTGACAGAAATCTGCCAGCAGTTTGTCTCTGTTACAGACAGGCATGTGTTTGGTTCTTTCAAATAGGAGCAACCAGTGTAAACTAATTTGCTTGTGTTTATGTTTGAGTATCAGTAACCAACACATTTATGTGTACTTACATGTTACATGTTATAGTTATGTGTTTCAGTGTTCTTGATGTATGTTAATTGACAAAATTACACTTTTGTCGACACTCTTAATATCCTGCATGAGTAAAGCTGAGAACTCTGAAGTTGCCTCCTTGACTTTCATTACATGACGTTACATTTAGCTGATGCAAAGCGACTTACTGTTACTATTTTGGTACAGGGTATTGGTTACAGTCCCTGGAACAATGTTGGGTTAGGTGCCTTGCTCAAGTGCACTTCAGCCATGGATGGAGATGTCAGGAGAGGTAAGGGTGGGATTTGAACCTGCAACCCTGGGATCCAAAGACCAACTCCCTAACCATTAGGCCACGGCTGCCCTCGTTAACCTATAAGATCTGCATGACATGAAATTATGATTGCTAATGGAAAAAAAAACACCTTTCAGAAGCTCTGCCTCGGATCACTTTTGTGTCCCCACCAATGTCAAAATCAAAGTTACTCCTTTGGATAGAAATAAGAAATATACAAAAGAGAAAGATACACTGTATCAGAGAAAAACTGAAATAATCTCCGTTGAAAGAATTATAGGAGTAAAAGAGCTGTTAAAAAAATGATCAGAGACTGAACTGGGAAAGAAAAAAAACCAAGAGCAGTGAAGGGGAGCGCTACAAAGATATGTAAGGAATGTGGGTAAAGTGGAGAAAATACAAGGAGGTAATGAAAGGGGAAAAAGTCAGGAGATGTTTTTCTTGGGGCAAATTTGATCGGATACGGTGGTTTATCACATAAGCCAAATACACACGATGGGAGTGGTAAGATGGCGGCCAGATGGCTTTACTCGTCTCCCCCGCGGGGAATGGGCTCCGAGCTCTCCAGAGTTTATACAGAGCTCAGTGGGTTTCATTGGCGGTTGGTGATCAACGTATTGGTGCACTACCGCCACCAACTGGCATGGAGTGGGGATCCGGATATCCAATTTAGACCAAAAAATAAAAAAAAAAACCTTTCCCAACTCTCCGGAAGTGTACTACTGCCACCCCAGGGGAAAAAAAACAGTATCACGTAATAACGTGAAAAGTTTGTGATAAAAACATATTTTTCACGTTGTAACAATATAGCCAAGTCGTGTTAAGACCTTCCAGTGGACAGGTATTGCACATTTAGTGTCTCTGAACCTGAACTCAACACACACTTCCAAGAGAATGGTTGTTGCAAATTGCACATCATTACAAATGCATCATTCTACAGCCTATTTATTTATATCATTCTGTGGATGTGTAAAATCCAGCCACTGGGGGTGCATAAGCGTACTCTTGGTGCCGGTCCCAAGCCCAGATAAATTGGAGAGGGTTGCGTCAGGAAGGGCATCCGGTGTAAAACTGTGCCAAATCTAACATGCGGAATGAAAAAACAAATACCATACTGGATCGGTCGGGGCCCGGGTTAACAATGACCGCCTCTGATACTGTTGGTTAACAGGGTGCCGGTGGAAAGTGTGCTACTGTTGCGCCAAAACGGAGAAGGAGAAAGAGAGGGGGGAGGCGTGTTTGGGGAGAGCGTGAAAGATGGAAGGGAAGGAGCTTAGAATTGAAGGTAGGAACACTGAATGTGGGAACATTGACTGGCAGAGCGAGTAAGCTGTTTTATTATGGAGTCAATGGAAAGAGAAATGGTGTTGGTATTGTTTTGAGGGGACAGTTGGTCAACAGTGTGATTGATGTGAAGAGGGTGTCAGAGTGATAGGCATGAAGTTGGAGATTCAAGGAGTGGTAATCAATGTTGTGTGTGCGTACGCCCCACAGGTTGGATGTGAGAATGAAGAGAAAGAGTCTTTCTGGGAAAAGATGGATGAAGTGGTAGAAAGTATACCGAAGGAGGAGCACGTGCTGATAGGAGCAGATTTCAACGGACATGTTGGCGAGGGAAACAGAGGAGATGAGGACGTGATGGGCAGATACAGTGGTGCTTGAAAGTTTGTGAACCCTTTAGAATGTTCTATATTTCGGCATAAATATGACCTAAAACATCATCAGATTTTCACACAAGTCCTAAAAGTCGATAAAGAGAACCCAGTTAAACAAATGAGACAAAAATATTATACTTGGTCATTTATTTATTAAGGAAAATGATCCAATATTACATATCTGTGAGTGGCAAAAGTATGTGAACCTTTGCTTTCAGTATCTGGTGTGACTCCCTTGTGCAGCAATAACTGCAACTAAACGTTTCCGGTAACTGTTGATCAGTCCTGCACACCGGCTTGGAGGAATTTTAGCCCATTCCTCCGTACAGAACAGCTTCAACTCTGGGATGTTGGTGGGTTTCCTCACATGAACTGCTCGCTTCAGGTCCTTCCACAACATTTTGATTGGATTAAGGTCAGAACTTTGACTTGGCCATTCCAAAACATTAACTTTATTCTTCTTTAACCATTCTTTGGTAGAATGACTTGTGTGCTTAGGGTCGTTGTCTTGCTGCATGACCCACCTTCTCTTGAGATTCAGTTCATGGACAGATGTTGTGACATTTTCCTTTAGAATTCGCTGGTATAATTCAGAATTCATTGTTCCATCAATGATGGCAAGCCGTCCTGGCCCAGATGCAGCAAAACAGGCCCAAACCATGATACTACCACCACCATGTTTCACAGATGGGATAGGGTTCTTTTGCTGGAATGCAGTGTCTTCCTTTCTCCAAACATAACACTTCTCATTTAAACCAAAAAGTTCTATTTTGGTCTCATCCGTCCACAAAACATTTTTCCAATAGACTTCTGGCTTGTCCATGTGATCTTTAGCAAACTGCAGATGAGCAGCAATGTTCTTTTGAGGAGCAGTGGCTTTCTCCTTGCAACCCTGCCATGCAAACCATTGTTGTTCAGTGTTCTCCTGATGGTGGACTCATGAACATTAACATTAACCAATGTGAGAGAGGCCTTCAGTTGCTTAGAAGTTACCCTGGGGTCCTTTGTGACTTCGCCGACTATTACACGCCTTGCTCTTGGAGTGATCTTTGTTGGTCGACCACTCCTGGGGAGGATAACAATGGTCTTGAATTTCCTCCATTTGTACACAATCTGTCTGACTGTGGATTGGTGGAGTCCAAACTCTTTAGAGATGGTTTTGTAACCTTTTCCAGCCTGATGAGCATCAACAACGCTTTTTCTGAGGTCCTCAGAAATCTCCTTTGTTTGTGTCATGATACACTTCCACAAACATGTGTTGTGAAGATCAGACTTTGATAGATCCCTATTCTTTAAATAAAACAGGGTGCCCACTCACACCTGATTGTCATCCCATTGATTTAAAACACCTGACTCGAATTTCACCTTCAAATGAACTGCTAATCCTAGAGGTTCACATACTTTTGCCGCTCACAGATATGTAATATTGGATCATTTTCCTCAATAAATAAATGACCAAGTATAATATTTTTGTCTCATTTGTTTAACTGGGTTCTCTTTATCTACTTTTAGGACTTGTGTGAAAATGTGATGATGTTTTAGGTCATATTTATGCAGAAATATAGAAAATTCTAAAGGGTTCACAAACTTTCAAGCACCACTGTATGGTGTAAGAGAGAGAAATGTGGAAGGGCAAATGGTGGTTGATTTTTCAAAGAGGATGAATTTGTCAATAGTCAACACATACTTCGAGAAGAAAGAGCAGCACAGGGTGACGTTTTAAGAGTAGAGGAAGATCTACACAGGTGGACTACATACTCTGCAGAAGGGGTAACCTGAAGGAGATTGGAGACTGTAAAGTGATGGCAGGGGAGAGTGGAGGTAGACAACATCAAGTGGTCGTGTGCAAGATGAGCTTGAAAGTGAAAAAGAGGAAGCGTGAAATAGTGGAGCCGAAGAGTAAGTGGTGGAAACTAAAAGAGGTTGAACATCAGAAGGAGTTTAGGGAAGAAATGAGACAAGCATTGAGTGGTCATGGAAGTTTGCCGGAAGATTGGAATACTACTGCTGTACTAGTAAGAGAGGCAGCAAGGAAGGTGCTAGGGTGGTCATCGGGAAGGAGGAAGGAAGACAAGGAGACATGGTGGTGGAACAAGGAAGTGCAGGAAATTATAAAAGAGAAGAGGCTAGCAAAGAAGAATCGGGACGAGCAGAGAGACGAGGAAAGCAGGCGGTTATACAGAGAGACGATACAGAAGGCAAAAAGAGTTGGAGCGAAGGCGAAAGCAGATGCATACCAGGAGTTGTACGAAAGACTGGAGACCAAAGAAGGCGAGAAAGACCTGTACAGACTAGCTAGGCAGAGAAACAGGGAACCGAGGGATGTACAGCAGGTAAGAGTGATGAAAGATGTAAATGGAAATGTGCTGACAGAGTGTATTAAGAAGGTGGAAAGAGTACTTTGAGGATTTATTAAATGAGGAGAATCCAAGAGAGAAAAGGTCAGATTTGTTGGAGACAGCAAATCAGGAAGCAGAGTTGGTTAGTAAGGATGAGGTGAGGGCAGCCATGAAAAGAATGAAGACAGGGAAAGCAGTCGGACCAGATGGTATCCCGATTGAGGCTTGGAGATGTTTGGGTGAGATGGCTGTGGAGTTCCTAACGAGATTGTTTAATAAGATCCTAGAGAATGAGAAAATGCCAAATGAATGGAGAGTGTGCTAGTCCCAATATACAAGAATAAGGGAGATGTACAGAGCTGCCGTAATTACAGAGGAATAAAATTGATGAGCCACACCATGAAGCTATGGGAAAGGGTATTGGAGGCAAGATTGAGAAGAGAGGTAGCAATCTGTGAACAACAGTACAGGTTTATGCCAAGGAAGAGCACATTGGATGCAATTTTTGCTTTAAGAATGTTAATGGAAAAGTACAGAGAAGGCCAGAGAAAGCGACATTGTGTGTTTGTAGACCTGGAGAAGGCATACGATAGAGTGCCGAGAGACGAGTTATGGTATTGTATGAGAAAGAGTGGAGTGAATGAGAAGTATATTAGAGTGGTGCAAGACATGTATGAGAACAGTGAAACAGCAGTGAGGTGTGCAGTTGGAACAACTGAATGGTTCAAGATTAAGGTGGGACTTCATCAAGGATCTGCTTTGAGTCCTTTTTAGTTTGCCATAGTGATGGATAGCTTGACGGATGAAGTGAGGCAAGAGTCACCATGGAGCATGATGTTTGTGGTGAAAGTAGAAAGGAGGTTGAGTTGGGTTTGGAGAGATGGAGATATGCATTGGAACGAAGAGGAATGAAGGTGAGCAGGAGCAAAACAGAATACATGTGCATCAATGAGAATGGGGATGAGAGTGTAGTGAAGATGCAAGGAGCAGACGTAAAGAAAGTTGGTGAATTCAAGTACCTGGGATCAACTGTGCAGGAAAATGGGGGCTGCGATAGTGAGGTGAGAAAGAGAGTGCAGGCAGGGTGGAGCAGTTGGAGAAGGATTTTGGGAGTCATTTGTGATAGGAAAGTCCCAGCAAAAGTGAAAGTTAAGATGTATAAGAGAGTAGTGAGACCAGCTGTGATGTATGGATTGGAGACCGTGCCCTTAACAAAGAGACAGGAGGCGAAGTTGGAGGTGGCGGAGTTGATGTTAAGGTTTGCGATGGGAGTGACAAGGTTGGACAGGATAAGGAACAAGTACATCAGAGGGACAGCACATGTGGAGAGCTTGGGAATTAAGCTAAGAGAGATGAGACTGAGATGGTATGGGCACATCCTGAGAAGAGATGCAGAGCATGTGGGAAGGAGAATGTTGAGGATTGAGCTGCCAGGCAAACGAAAACGAGGAAGGCCAAAGAGGAGATACATGGATGTGGTGAGAGAGGACATGAAAGTGGCAGGTGTGGTAGAGGAGGATGCAGAAGACAGGGAGCAATGGAGACAAAAGATCCGCTGTGGCGACCCCTAATCAGGAGCAGCCAAAAGAAGAAGAAGAGGATTCTGTGAATGTGTAAAAGTTCACACCGTTTGCAGCTTTTAGCTTTTTGTAGCCTGCAAATAATTTAATTTTTTAATAATTATCAATACATAGAAACAGGATAATTAACCAGTCTACACAAACAAACTCATTAAAATAATTCTATTGCACTTTAATGCTTTTCATATTCAAGTAGTTAGCATGCAGTTACTATGGAGCTGCATAATTTGATATGTAGGGCAATGTGTGAGCGTGGTCTTTTGTGCATTTAGCTGTAATTCTCTACATGGGCGCGATGGTAATGTAAGTGGTTAACACGGTTGCCTTGCAACAAGAAGGTTCTGGGTTTGAGTCCAGCAGCTGGCGAGGGCCTTTCTGTGTGTAGTTTGCATGTTCTCCCTGGGTCTGTGTGGGTTTCCTCTGGGTGCTCCGGTTTCCCCCACAGTTCAAATGGGATGGCCTTGGGCTGAAGTGCCCTTGAGCAAGGCCCCTAACTCCCAACTGCTCCCCGGGTGCTGTTAGCATGGCTGCCCACTGCTCTGGGTATGTGTGTGTGTTCACTGCTTCAGATGGGTTAAATGCAGAGAGGAATTTCTTAATGTGTGATGAATAAAGTTGTTGTTCTTCTACAACCCCGATTCCAAAAAAGTTGGGACAAAGTACAAATTGTAAATAAAAACGGAATGCAATAATTTACAAATCTCAAAAACTGATATTGTATTCACAATAGAACATAGACAACATATCAAATGTCGAAAGTGAGACATTTTGAAATTTCATGCCAAATATTGGCTCATTTGAAATTTCATGACAGCAACACATCTCAAAAAAGTTGGGACAGGGGCAATAAGAGGCTGGAAAAGTTAAAGGTACAAAAAAGGAACAGCTGGAGGACCAAATTGCAACTCATTAGGTCAATTGGCAATAGGTCATTAACATGACTGGGTATAAAAAGAGCATCTTGGAGTGGCAGCGGCTCTCAGAAGTAAAGATGGGAAGAGGCTCACCAATCCCCCTAATTCTGCGCCGACAAATAGTGGAGCAATATCAGAAAGGAGTTCGGCAGTGTAAAATTGCAAAGAGTTTGAACATATCATCATCTACAGTGCATAATATCATCAACAGATTCAGACAATCTGGAAGAATCTCTGTGCGTAAGGGTCAAGGCCGAAAAACCATACTGGGTGCCCGTGATCTTCGGGCCCTTAGACGGCACTGCATCACATACAGGCATGCTTCTGTATTGGAAATTACAAAATGGGCTCAGGAATATTTCCAGAGAACATTATCTGTGAACACAATTCACCGTGCCATCCGCCGTTGCCAGCTAAAACTCTATAGTTGAAAGAAGAAGCCGTATCTAAACATGATCCAGAAGCGCAGACGTCTTCTCTGGGCCAAGCCTCATTTAAAATGGACTGTGGGAAAGTGGAAAACTGTTCTGTGGTCAGACGAATCAAAATGTGAAGTTCTTTATGGAAATCAGGGACGCCGTGTCATTCGGACTAAAGAGGAGAAGGACGACCCAAGTTGTTATCAGCGCTCAGTTCAGAAGCCTGCATCTCTGATGGTATGGGGTTGCATTAGTGCATGTGGCATGGGCAGCTTACACATCTGGAAAGACACCATCAATCCTGAAAGGTATGTCCAGGTTCTAGAGCAACATATGCTCCCATCCAGACGACGTCTCTTTCAGGGAAGACCTTGCATTTTCCAACGTGACAATGCCAAACCACATACTGCATCAATTACAGCATCATGGCTGCGTAGAAGAAGGGTCCGGGTACTGAACTGGCCAGCCTGCAGTCCAGATCTTTCACCCATAGAAAACACTTGGCGCATCATAAAACGGAAGATACGACAAAAAAGACCTAAGACAGTTGAGCAACTAGAATCCTACATTAGACAAGAATGGGTTAACATTCCTATCCCTAAACTTGAGCAACTTGTCTCCTCAGTCCCCAGACGTTTATAGACTGTTGAAAAGAGAAAAGGGGATAATAATAATAATAATAATAATAATAATAAATCTGTTTTGTATAGCGCTTTTCATGACACTCAAAGACGCTTTACAGGAGGTTCAAACATACACACACACACACACACACACACACACACACACACACACACACAGACAACAGATAAATAATAAACAAAGAAAGAAAAAAAATAAATAAAAAATATAATAAAATAAATAAATAAAAATAAGAAGTCCACCAAGTAGGGGTGTAATTCCCGTGGTGTAGCAGCCACAGTCCCACCAAAAGGCGCATGAAAACAGGTCCCACATCTCCAGCACCGCCGCCAGCAACATCGCTCAAACACCACGCCATGAATCTACAAAGTGAGCAGAGAAGCTCCGCCACGCAGAGCGCTGGTGTGTCCCAAACCGCCTGCACAGCGCCGCAACATCACTCGGAACATCACGCAAGCATTAAAGCACAGAGCGCTGGACAACCACGATGTAAAATGAGCAACGAGCTCACTGCAGTCCATAGCTGGGAGCGCAGGCATCGCCCACGGTAAACCAAGGCCTGGAGGGAACCGACGCCCAAAACCGGGTCCGGAGCTACACCACAACCGGCAGACAAAACACTCAAACAAACATCAAACCACACAAACACACAGAAAAAATAGAAAAAGAAATAAAATAAAACGGCGGCACGGTGGTGTAGTGGTTAGCGCTGTCGCCTCACAGCAAGAAGGTCCTGGGTTCGAGCCCCGGGGCCGGCGAGGGCCTTTCTGTGTGGAGTTTGCATGTTCTCCCCGTGTCCGCGTGGGTTTCCTCCGGGTACTCCGGTTTCCCCCACAGTCCAAAGACATGCAGGTTAGGTTAACTGGTGACTCTAAATTGACCGTAGGTGTGAGTGTGAATGGTTGTCTGTGTCTATGTGTCAGCCCTGTGATGACCTGGCGACTTGTCCAGGGTGTACCCCGCCTTTTGCCCGTAGTCAGCTGGGATAGGCTCCAGCTTGCCTGCGACCCTGTAGAAGGATAAAGCGGCTAGAGATAATGAGATGAGATGAGATAAAATAAAACAAAAAAGGGATGTCTCACAGTGGTAAACATGGCCTTGTCCCAACTTTTTTGAGATGTGTTGTTGTCATGAAATTTAAAATCACCTAATTTTTCTCTTTAAATGATAAATTTTCTCAGTTTAAACATTTGATATGTCATCTATGTTCTATTCTGAATAAAATATGGAATTTTGAAACTTCCACATCATTGCATTCCGTTTTTATTTACAATTTGTACTTTGTCCCAACTTTTTTGGAATCGGGGTTGTACATAGCAACACACTGTAGATAATCCCCCCGGTAATACTGGTTTATTTACCTCTGTCCGTCTGTATCTCCATCTGTCCGAAACCCCCTTTTCTCAGCAACCATAAATCATAGCCACTTGGTACCAAACTTCAGCTTGGGGTTCTGTCCCGTGTATACCGTTTTCAGGTCTGTCACACATTGACTTCCTGTTTACCGACTGAATGTATTTACAAAACATACAGGGTGGATTTTGATGCTATTTCAAGAAGCAAAATGCTATTTCAAAATGACAGTTTACCAGGATGCTATTTGAAATCCCTGGAGAGAACACTGCCCTTTACTTACTTGTTTCAGGGTTCATTATTTGTTGAAGTCAACATTCATAATAAGTGTCCTATTCATTTGATTGCTTGCATTCTGATATAAGCGAGAGCAGGGGGATATGTAAGTAAACAGTAGTGCACAGTTGATCTTGTTCCCACTGTCTCTAAAATGTTGCATATGACCTCCTGAGACCCTGGATCTTCATATGGGGACATTTTACAAGTTAAAATGCATTCCAAACAAAAGCTTGGGTCTTAGGAGGATATGCATGGGTTAAAGCTTCAGTAAATATATGCCCAACGATCCTGCATGGGAGGCTTTTGTACATAAGCACCATTTATAAGTTACACCCATAGACTCCCCAGTCAATACAGATGTGGGTTTTTTTTACATACTTATTTAAAAAATATGATCTGTTGATAACAATAAGCCGATGAGGAACCTCTGGTGTAATGTTGGTATTTTTAGTTGATTTTGCAACTTTACATTTTTAAAAAAATAGTTCTGTGCTATAATTTTTCCAGTGCGAATTGGACACAGCTGTGAAAATGCAATACAGTTGCATCTTCTCATGAAGATAAATGCCCCCTTCCCCCCCCAAAAAGGCTTCTGATGGGCAGAAAGATCAGTACGGAAAAAGATGCAGTTGAGGTGAGTCTTCAAACACTCTATGCTGTGTAGTATTTCAAAGCAACACTGTATTTAATCTAACAAGAATTTGATATGGAATTAATACCATAGAGACTGTAAACATTCCCAGACTGGGGAGGACGTTGAGACGCTGAAACACATGAACAGGCAGGTTTGGACTAGTCTGTCTTTTTTGTTCTTTACAGGAAACTCGCTTTTCAGCAGTTGTGACATGGTTATCTCACACTTGCACATACACACACAGACACAACCAACACTCTGGCCAAAAAGTCCTTCTTCTCCCCTCTCCACCCCTTTTATCAGCTCCTTGTCACTGAAACAAACACATAGATACACAGCACATTAATCACCCACAGATGCGATCACTTTGCCACTCACCATTCTCAGCTTCGCTCTCCTTTCATGAACCGGTGCTCGACCACACCCCCGCTGCCACATATCCCCACTGCCCGACTCGGGCCGGGGAACAATCTGGCCTGCAGCTGACCACCACCACCCCCACCCCCGAAGGGAGGGGTAGTCTGCTACCACCAGCTGCACCCCCGACCTGTGGACCATCTCGAACTTAAAAGCCTGTAGAGCCAGATCCCAACGGATGATCTGCACATTGGCATCCTTCATACAGTGGAGCTACTTGAGTGGGGCGTGATCCAAGCAGAGGGTGAAAGGGCATCCCAGCAGGTAGTAACGGAGGGTGAGGACTGCCCATTTGATGGCCAGGCACTCCTTCTCAATGGTGCTGTACTTACTTTCATGCATCGAGAGCTTGCGACTGATATACAGCACTGGACATTCCTCACCCTCCACCTTCTGGGACAGAAGGGCCCCCAGCCCTCTGTCTGATGCATCCATTTGTAAAATAAAAGGGAGACAGAAATCAGGGGAGTGTAAGAGTGGCCCCCCCACACAGTGCAGCTTTTACCTGAGTGAAGGCCTGTTGGCACTGCTCCGTCCACTGGACCGGATCTGGTGCTCCCTTTTTAGTGAGATCAGTCAGTGGGCTGGTAACGTCTGAATAATTAGGTATGAACCTGCGATAGTAGCCAGCCAGCCCCAGGAACTGTCTCACCCCCATTTTGGTCTTGGGCCTCAGGTAAGCCACAATTGCTGCTGTCTTGTCAATTTGGGGATGCACCTATCCGTGACCTAAGTGGAAACCCAGATATTGTACTTCCGCCCGCCCAATCGCACACTTTTTTTCGGATTAGCTGCAAGACCCGCACACCTCGGCGACTCTCGGACGATCCTAAGATGTTCTAGGTGCCGTGGCCAAACATTGCGATATATGATGATGTTGTCAATGTAGGCCGCCACATAGGTGGCATGGGAGCGGAGGATCTTGTCCATGAACTGCTGGAAGTTGGTGGGAGCCCCAAATAACCCAAAAGGAAGCGTGACAAATTAGTGTAATCCAAACAGTATAGAAAAGGCCATTTCCTTTCAGGATAGAGGAGTCAAGGGGCTCTGCCAATATCCCTTTGTCAAATCCAATGTCGAATTTACTAATGTCGAAAATACTGGGTGCCCGTGAATAGATGAGCAAAAATAATTGCGTCTCTTTTTTAATGGGCCCCGACTCGTTACAAGTATGAATAGGTGGGCCTTAAAGTCGAAAAGGTTGAGAACCCCTAGTCTGGCTAACGCAACTTCAAAGCTCTGCGAACAGCCCCCCGTGTTGCGTCACACTTAGGATGGGCGGGCCCAGGCTAGAGAACCCCTGCTCTAAGGGGCAACATCTAACTTCTGATGTAATCTAAAGCCTGATTGGTTGAAATTAATTTATGGGAATGCAAACAGTTCCAAGTCTCCCCACTCTCCCCTATTAGGTACATATGGTTGTGGCTAGTTTAACTTTCAGTCACATGTGAAATTTACAGCCAAAGACACCTGCTGGATAACTGTCAGCCAGATAGAAACTGATAAAGAGCTCCATACACGATAGTGATTCTGCCATCTGTTTTCATTCCAAACAGGCTGCGATATTTGCATCTGCTATAATTTGCAAAGATAGGATGGTCTATACTGACCTGTCTGCTTCAAACCTATGGCATTTCAACAGAAAGTGGAAATGTTATGTAGAAATTGTGAATGCAATCTAGAACTAGTTTGAATAATCTGAGTTGATGTCTTGTATTCTTCTAATAGGAAATGCTAGCTCATTTCAACTATATTCAAGATATTCTAACTTATCATTTTTGCAGTGTAGAAGAATACAAGATGCCAACTCTGAGATTATTAAAACTAGTTCTAGATTGTAACCAACTTATTCCAAGATTTCTTGTCAAGTAAAATTATCTGTCCATGCAGCAAGATAATTTCACTAGTATTAAGGAATTTTCTCCTCACATTCAGTTTTTTGCAGTGCAGTTTGCTCCCTCTCTTAATCAGCGCTCTAAAAATACTTATAACTGTTTAAATGCTGACTGGAAAATGAATCACAGATGGACCATTTGCAGAAATTGATGGTAGCATGGAAATGTAGTCATAGTAAGGTGATCAGATATCTGAGCAGAAAACTGGGGATGTTTTCGGTTCGGTGGTGAAAATATCATTAAAACATCCTGTTTTCATCTTTTTAAAAAGGGGGGACATTTTTGGTTTTCATATAGCCTGATCATACATTGCATAAAAAGTGAGATTTTCCTCACTGAGTGCACTGTAGGCCGATTCTGCAACTGCTTTAGGTTAACGTTAATTAAAAACAGTGTGAAAATCTCTTGTATGGGTACATAGTTTAGATTTATAGACTTTTAAATTGTAGGCTAGCTGAAACAGATGTTTTTGACCCATGAAAGCAAATATATTAAATTAATTACCATATATACCACTAGTAGTGGAAAATACATTTAAAAATATACAAAAAACACACAACACAATTTAAATAAACAGTTTATTTCAATCCAAGCAATTTCAAAGTATGGTAACATCATAATACAAATTACTGACACTATTAATATTACCATTAGCCTACAGCTTTACATAACTAGCTACTCTGCGGGATAACACACCAATTTGTGTGTAAGTTAGCTTATGCCGTTGAACTGCTCCAATTTTACCTCAGCTGGATTTCTGTTCCTGCAACAACTTCAGTTGACCAATTGTTGCTGCACTGAGCTTTCTCCTGCTAGCATTGGTCGCAGTAGGCTATGGTTTTTTAGGTCAAGCACTACATCTCAATACAGTGTGACAAGCAATGTTATGCCATATACAACATAGCAAAATGTAGCTTACATATTTAAAGGCTAAATAACAGATGACAAAACAATGTCACTTAGGCCTACAAGAACAGACTATGGTTCACCTGTCTAGGAGCAGATGAAGCAATCTGTCAAAGCTGAATGACTTTAGTTTAGGCAAAGATTCTAGCACTCCACTAAAAAGTTGTTTCTCAGCTCCACCAAACAAAATACTGGAAAGGCTATCACCAGAGGTGTTCTCGAACAAGAGAACAAGAACTATTTGGCGAACAAGAACAAAGCCAAATCGTGAAGCAAAGTCATAGTCAGAAGGCAGGCAAGGGTCAGTCAATCAGCAAACAGGGTAAAGTAGAAAAGACCAGAGGCGTAGTCGAAAGGAGATAGCGAGAATCAAAATAACAAGAGGCAAGCAGAGAGATAAAAGCTTGGTATGAGCTAGAAAACACAGAACAATACTTCACACTAAAGGTGTGTGAGGGAGCGGTTTAAGCAGTGTGGTTGCTGATTGTGAATGAGCAACAGCTGAGTTCAATATTCCGGTGACAGGGGGCATTGTGACTCTTGGGCATTGTAGACTTGAGTGGCCATGTTTGTGGCTCGGTTAGCACTGCTGGTTTCAATGCCTTTACTGACACTTATCAGTTTCTTTACTTATACTTCCTTGTTTCATTTTCTTTATTAGCACTACTTTCTGGAAAACTGAGGAAAAAAATAATTAAAATTTTTTGTGTATAGATACGGTAATGAATGGTAGGGGTTAAAATATGTGTTTGGAGATTGCGGTTATGATGAGTAACCTCTGACAAGACTTATAGCACAAGAATAACATGGGGACAATTACTCACACACTGAAAGTCAGAGAGATAGTACTTATTTAGCGCTTTCAGCCAAGAGTGTCAAGTGTGTAATGTTCTATGTTTATGAGTCATTCTATAATTAGGGGTACATCTCAACTCCATGTGCTGTATTTGTCAATTTCACTAACTATTAACTTCAGCCAATGATCTTTTGGACATTAGCACACATTTCTCTTTTATATAATACAAAAAGTCAACAAATTACATCATTTTACTCTGCAAAAATGCATATATAATACTGGAATTTGGTGTTTTTATGCTGTCCGATTTTCCAAATGTCAGGTTTGGTCTTCATATTTACATTTTAAAGAAAGGTTTTTGTTTAAAATTTTTACAAATATTTATTCATAGTAATTATTATATGACAAAAGTGTTTAAAAGCCTAAAATGCTTTATATTATAAATTAAATGAAGAATTTTGTGTGCGTCCGAGAAACTTATGTCAACTGTTACCCACTGAAACCCCCCCATAAATCGGCAAATGGTTTGGTCCTAAATCATGTGACCAACATCATGTGATGTCATATCCTCTTTGGTGGGAAATTTGAAGACTGTGTGGTAAGTTTTGAGTTCACCTCTTCAATATTTTCATCAATACTGTTGTATAGTCCTAGAGAGGGTTAATTGTCTGTCAACTGTGTTGTCAACATATTCATATAAACCTGATTTAGAAATTGTATTTACAAAGTATACAGCTAAAGATAATAAAAATATGAATTGATTAAGGTCTTGTAGTGAAAGCTCTGAGGTCTGCAGTTAGCACAACACTCTAAAAATGGCCGAAATGTCAACTGTGTTACCGTCAACTGTGTTACCCATCAGCTATGACACAGTTGAGGAGGCGTATGTTTTTGTCACTTAATCTTCATATTGACAGACAAACAAACAAGAATGATTTAATATGTTCAATTTGTTAAATAAGCTACGTTTCTCTGAAATTGTGTCTAAATGTTGTTTTAACAGTTCACCTGAATTCATCAGCTTATTTGTAGTTAAATTTAAAACAATAAAAAGCTCTTTTTATCCTAAAAAGTGTCCTCTTGTTCTTCTGCCCTGTCAACTGTGTTACTCCCGTCAATTGTGTTACATTGCCTGTCAACTGTGTTGCAAGTGTTTTTTGTGCTATTATTTTGTGTTTTTTGTGCTCTTATGTGTTTGATGAACTGTAAAATAAAAGATTGGGGATTATCTCTGGATAGGGAAGTCTTGTATAAGGAGGGAGAACAACTCTAAATTCGACGTAACAAGGATTTATGTTGAAAAAAGTGTCATTCTGCATCACAGTGAACCATAAAATCCTATTTATGAAGCTCAAAATTCATATTTTCCATAACAGTTGTACAGATTAATTAAAAACATCTTGTTAATGGACTTAAGCACTTTCAAACAAATGTGTTTTCAAATGTGTAGTATTTTTATATATGTTTAAGATGACATAACATTTGTCCATAACACGGTTGACAAAATAAACAATCAAATGTTCATTTTCATTAAAATATTTTAAAAGTAATTTAAGATTAAGCTTGGCAATTCATTTGTTTAGGAACTTGAGGGTATATACCATGGAAACATAGGTTATTTATTGAAAAAGAATACTGATATTTTGAGATTTTGCTTTACATGAAATGTACCCCTAATTATAGAATGACTCTTATACTCCATCACCAAGTATGCTGAAGTTCAAATTAATTTCCTTCTACAGCCATGTTGGCCAATACATCCATCATCTATTTACTTCGTTTCTTTTCTAATATTATTTATCCTCCTGTTTTTTCAAGATGGCTTGTTTTATTTGTCCCAGTCCAATGTAAACAGGCTTGATGTACTTAATAATAGGAATTTTTAGGTGTTTATTTGTATTTGTCACATGTACATTCGAGCACAGTGAAATTCTTTTTCTGCATTTAATCCATCTGAAGCAGTGAACACAATAGAAAATATGACCACATCACCCCTGTCTTATCCACACTGCATTGGCTCCCAATCAAATTTCGTATTGATTATAAAGTACTACTATTGACCTTCAAAGCACTGAATGGTCTCGCACCACAGTACCTGAGCAAACTTTTGCTCCTCTATGACCCGCCACGCCTACTTAGATCAAAAGGTCCAGGCTATCTGCTGGTACTTCGTATAGTGAAGGCTACATCAGGGGGCGGAGCCTTTTCTTACAAAGCCCCACAGTTATGGAACAACCTTCCAAGTAATGTTCGGGAATCAGACACAGTCTCAGTGTTTAAGTCTAGGCTGAAAACATATCTGTTTAGTCAAGCCTTTTGTTAATGGTGTTTATGAGGTAAAGGTGTAGATCTGGAGGGTCCTCAGACAGAGTGTTTTGGTAAACTGGGATGTATGGATGCTGTCAGTCCCCACTCGCTTGCTCACTCGAGTTTGTTGACGGTGTAGTGGCTGCTGCTTTATGTCCCGGGGCTCCCTCATGCCTGTGTTACCTTCTGGCTCTCTCCTTTTAGTTATGCTGTCATAGTTAGTTGCCGGAGTCCCTGCTTGTACTCGGTGCAATATGTATACTGTTCCTACTTATTCAGGTGACATTGGGCATACCTAACAACCTGTGTCCCCCCCCCCCCCCCAAATCTGTCCCTCTGAGTTACATGTCGGTCCTGGGATCGAGATGCTGACCTCTTCTGCTCCTCGGACCTGCTTGATCCATCCTGGTGCCCTGTGTCTGGTTGGAGTCTCATCGCATCGCTCCTGTGGAGGACGGCCCCATGAGGACAGTTGAAAGTCACACCTGGAGGCCGCTGTAGGTGCAATTTTCTTCCTCAGACGACATGAGGAAGAAACCTCGAGAGGAACCAGACTCAAAAGGGAACCCATCCTCATTTGGGCAACAACAGACAGCATGACTATAACATTAACAGTTTTAACATGTAGTCAGTTTCGTTGATGTTATAAATTCGTCACTGATGGAAACTTGAGTGCAAAACTGTTCATGACAACTGCAGTCCTAAAGTTAGCAAGTCACCTGTAGTCCTCAGCCATAAAAGCATTACTGTAAAAGTCCAGAGCGTTGTAGGTACACACAGTCCCTTTAAGAAACTACAACTCCCATCAACTAACTTCCACGTTAACCTACGTCACGCCTGGGCGGGATTTCCTACGTCACATCCTCCAGGAAGCCATAAGTAACCCGGAAACTCCCAGCTCGCTCTCTCTCTCGTCTGGACAGCTATCTGCAGGCACAAAGAAATCCGCTCGGCCGAGCAACCCAGATAAAGACGTCTTTCTGGCAAGAATCAGAATTTAGCGCTTTTCTTTTATTTACCTTTGGCCACGGTAAACTCTAGAATCGTGCGATTTTGACTCTGAGTTACAACCCGTTTCATTTGTTCATTATAAGTACGTACGACTGCAGCCCAAAGCAGTTAATTTAAAGTTAGAAGCGACCGGCTTCCTTCTAACTAAAGCACTGTGCACATTGATCAGAGACTTTTTTTCATCACGAACGACCACGCGTCGGACCAAGAAATTCTCTGCGCTTCACGGAGGCCTCCACAACTGTGAAACTCCAAAAGTCTTGGAACATATCTCCATAATCTTGCACTATAAGCGAGATACTGAAGTAAGACTGGCATTTTTGGGCATAAAACTAGTCTTAGGAATTAGTTTTATTAAGTAGTGAGAATTTAAACTCAGGAACATTCTAATTGTTTACACTGTAGACACGCAGTGTGTTGAATTGATTGTTCTATTTTGTTTTGATCTCTCAATTGTTTAATAGATAGGTTTTGCATGCTCTCTTTTCCTTTCTAACACTTTAATTTCATCATTACACATATTTTGACCTCATCAAGATTTCAGTGGATTTAGTAGTGCTATAAGCTAGTGGAGTTAGCTATCCAGGCTAGTCTTTGTTTAGGCCCCCCACACACACCCCTTTTGTTCTTAACCCCACGAGGTAGAACTCTTTGGCCTTAGCTAGCAACACAAGGCTAATCTTTGTCGCCACACGTGGCCATACACACACACAAACACATCTTAGCTAGCAACCAAAGCTAACTCTTTTGTTCTACTTAGAAACACGTGGTCACCTCCCCCACACACAAACACACGCTCATCAAGTATATGACCATATCATATTTGAATGTATTTCACTTGCTAATATTTAATTTATCACACACACACAGGTGGCACGGTGGTGTAGTGGTTAGCGCTGTCGCCTCACAGCAAGAAGGTCTAGGTTCGAGCACCGTGGCCGGCAAGGGCCTTTCTGTGTGGAGTTTGCATGTTCTCCCCGTGTCCGCGTGGGTTTCCTCCGGGTGCTCCGGTTTCCCCCACAGTCCAAAGACATGCAGGTTAGGTTAACTGGTGACTCTAAATTGACCGTAGGTGTGAATGTGTGAATGGTTGTCTGTGTCTATGTGTCAGCCCTGTGATGACCTGGCGACTTGTCCAGGGTGTACCCCGCCTTTCGCCCGTAGTCAGCTGGGATAGGCTCCAGCTTGCCTGTGACCCTGTAGAAGGATAAAGCGGCTAGAGATAATGAGATACACACACACACGCTCAAGTATATGACCATATCATATTTGTATATAATGATTCCAACTGCTATTATTCATTTTTATCTTTGTTCTAATAAATTCAATTATTATTGAAACTGTGTGTTTATTTGTTGTACCAATATTTTTGAAGCCATCCAATCTCAAAGAATTCCAAGGTGCATATGAGTTGTATAATACGGTAAGTGATCATAATAATTTGGAATATACCATAATTTAACTGAGGGTGGCACAGTGGTGTAGTGGTTAGCGCTGTCGCCTCACAGCAAGAAGGTCCGGGTTCGAGCCCCGTGGCCGGCGAGGGCCTTTCTGTGTGGAGTTTGCATGTTCTCCCCGTGTCCGCGTGGGTTTCCTCCGGGTGCTCCGGTTTCCCCCACAGTCCAAAGACATGCAGGTTAGGTTAACTGGTGACTCTAAATTGAGCGTAGGTGTGAATGTGAGTGTGAATGGTTGTCTGTGTCTATGTGTCAGCCCTGTGATGACCTGGCGACTTGTCCAGGGTGTACCCCGCCTTTCGCCCGTAGTCAGCTGGGATAGGCTCCAGCTTGCCTGCGACCCTGTAGAACAGGATAAAGCGGCTACAGATAACGAGATGAGATGCTTAAAGTTTTTAATTCTTATTTTCATGTATTTCTGTGGAAGAGACAGAACGACTGCTTAAACACAAATTAGGAATTGTGTGGTGTAAAAGTAATAAATCATCAGATTCTAGCAATGTTGGGTTAGGTGCCTTGCTCAAGGGCACTTCAGCCATGGATGGAGAGGTAAGGGTAGGATTTGAACCTGCAACCCTGGGATCCAAAGTCCAACTCCCTAACCATTAGGCCACAGCTGCCCTTGTTAACCTATAAGATCTGCATGACATGAAATTATGATTGCTAATGGAAAAAAAAAAAAACACCTTTCAGAAGCTCTGCCTTGGATCACTTTTGTGTCCCCACCAATGTCAAAATCAAAGTTACTCCCTTGCTTTCGAGTGACATAAAGACCAACATTATAAACTTGATTCTACACAATATAAAATGGGCAATGGGAAAATATAAAATTTATTTTTTGATTACTTTCCACAAGACACCCATTTGTGTTACAGTTAACATTAATATCAACTGTAAGACCAGACTTGTTACAGTAACATTTCCATGCCACCACTGCTTCACTTATGGATCTGTAAAAGATGAAAACAGAAGCACCATTGCAGACAGCAGAGAGCTTCAAGAAACTCTTCATTTGGATCTTGATAGCTGCAGTTTAGCTACAGACATCACCCTTTATTATCTTTTGTTGTGTTTTGACAGAAAGCCTGGGAGAAGACTGCTTCTGTGATGCAACATGTCATTAAGAGGACGATCGCTTATGCCAAGCGTAAGACCAAAATCCAATAATACTATAGTCCCACAATACTGTCATTAAAAAGGCACTGGGCTGCAGACAGTGGGTGTGACAGAAACAGAGTATTATATTGACTGAAATCCTTCTCCCTTTGTCTCCAACAGAGGCAGCTGGTCCTGACCAGAGACCGAGTCCTGCACAGCTGGAGCTCAGAATGGTCCAGAGTAAGGCAGACATATGGCCCTTTTCCACTACCCTTTTTCAGCTCACTTCAGCCCGACACGGCTCGCGTTTCGACTACCAAAAAACAGCACAACTCAGCTCGCTTCAGCCCTGCTTAGCCCCTAAAACTCGCACCGTTTTGGAGTGGGGCTGAAGCGAGCCAAAGCGAGCCGAGTGAGGTTGGGGGCGTGAGCAGACACTCCCCTGTGCACTGATTGGTGAGGAGGAGTGTCCTCACATGCCCACACACGCCCCGCGAGCACGCTGGGATCTGTAAACACCGCAAACCCGGAAGAAGAAGAATTACGAATTACGAGAATTTCTGAAGCCTTATGCACCTCGCCTCATCTATACGCTCTTGCCAGTATCTGTCCGTGTTGTCGGTGACAACAAGCCACAGCACCAAGCCCAGCAACACTAACGACTCCATGTCCTCCATGTTTATTGTTTACTATCCGGGTTTTGAGACTACCGCTTAAAAGCTCACTGATGTCACTGTTTGCGCTGCTTAACGACATCACGTGACGTCCACCCACTTTCGCTAACTCCACCCAATGTGTCCACCCACTTCCATCCAGCACGGTTCAGCGCGGTTGTAGTCGAAATGCAACTCCAACAGCCCCACTCAGCTCGACTCAGCACGGCACGGCTCAGCCGCGTTTGTAGTGGAAAAGCGGCAATAGAGGATCCTGCAATAACGGTTGATGCTGTGATACTCTAGGGTTTCATCTCCAAGCTCATCCACACTGCCCTGGAGTGTTCACCCTCAAAAACAATCTCACTTCAGAGGACACAACCACATTATTGTGTAGAGCAGGAAAGAGCTGTGAATGAATGACTGACTAAAACACACATGTCAAATCAGCGGTCATTCAACTATTAACCAGATACTAACTAACACCATGTTTGTGTTGGACTTCAGTACTGTACAAGGATGAAGCTGTGCTATTATTAATATTCTAAAAGAATGAGTGAAAGGAAGTCCTGATCAGGAATTGCTGTAACCACCTGATCATTTTATGCTGCTAAAATGGAGGATTTTAATTTGAATAGTGCCACATTATTAGCACACATCTACAATATATTCACTTATATATATTCCCTTCAACGGGCGGCACGGTGGCGTAGTGGTTAGCGCTGTCGCCTCACAGCAAGAAGGTCCGGGTTCAAGCCCCGTGGCCGGCGAGGGCCTTTCTGTGTGGAGTTTGCCTGTTGTCCGCGTGGGTTTCCCCCACAGTCCAAAGACATGCAGGTTAGGTTAACTGGTGACTCTAAATTGACTGTAGGTGTGAGTGTGAATGGTTGTCTGTGTCTATGTGTCAGCCCTGTGATGACCTGGCGACTTTCGCCTGTAGTCAGCTGGGATAGGCTCCAGCTTGCCTGCGACCCTGTAGAACAGGATAAAGCGGCTAGAGATAATGAGATGAGATATTCACTTCATTATAAACTAGACAACAGTTTGACATCATTTCCTGAAAGGAAGGCATGATTTGCTTATATTGATAAAACACCTGCACACATTGTCATCTCATGATCATTATAGTTTAATCATTAGTGAAATATATCACGGGACTTAGTTTAATCAAACTATTCAGTAGCAAAACTGGATTAAGGAAATGATAGTTCATGTTTCTGGAGGGGGGAAAAAAAAACCTACCTTGATTTTTAGTGAGGACCAGTATTTGGAGAGCCAGTACTATCTTTCATCCTGTGTGGTAAATGTTGCACTTCTATTGTGTAAGATTGGTGCAAACTTCATTACCACACACTGCATGATTTTCAAAAAATTGTTTGGGAGATTATTCCCATTATAGAATCTGGCCTCACAGCAAGAAGGTCCTGGGTTCGAGCCCAGCGGCCAACGAGGGCCTTTCTGTGTGGAGTCTGCATGTTCTCCCCGGGTCTGCGTGGGTTTCCTTTGGGTGCTCCGGTTTCCCCCACAGTCCAAATGCATTCAGGTTAGGCTAATTGGTGGCTCTAAATTGACCATAGGTGTGAATGGTTGTGTGTCTTGATATGTCAGCCCTGTGATGACCTGGCGACTTGTCCAGGGTGAACCCCACCTCTCACCCATAGTCAGCTGGGATAGGCTCCAGCTTGCCCGCGACCCTGCACAGGATAAGCAGCTACAGATAATGGATGGATGGATAGTTTGGGAGATTATTAGTTACTTCATCATACTTCATTGTTCTTTCCCCATAAATGTGGCATTTCGTCCATAATTTAGTAATATGTAATTCACTTTCTCATCTTTTATTTTTAATGTTCATCAAATTAATAGCTTCATTAAAATCACATATGTAATAAACTGTAATCAAGTGTAAATGCCACTGTACCTTGGGACCTGAAAATGCTGCAGTGTATTAAAGTAGAATTAAATTATGACATGTGCCTTTGTACAAGTTATAACTGTCCAATTCACAATACAGCAGTAAAAATGATCATTAAACTAGCTTTTTTTTTTAAAGCAAATATATTAACTACCTACCCTTCATTTTTGTTTATTTGTTGAGCCACCAAATGACTGTTAATTTGATAAGATGGTAAAAGATAAAGTTCTGTTTCTCAAGAACATCTTATCACCTGAGTCACATGAAACTCGTTTTATTGATATGCGTGAAGAAATGTAAAGCGTTTCTAATGTGAAATACAAAAATAAATAAACAGTAAAATGAAGTTTTAATATTTACAGAAAATAACTTATGATAGACTAAAGCTAGTAGTACAGTCCAGTGTATCCAGAGGAACCCTGAATATTGGTTACTAAATGTAACTGGTTCCTGTTGGCTCTTCTGTGGTTTGGTTAAGAATAACGGTCTCTTTCAGTGCAAAAAAAGCTTCCTTTTTTAATCTCATTCTGTCTCAGACATTACCTGACATTATAATTTATTTATACTTAAAACATGAACATGCAGAAAGAAATTGCTATTCTTTTTGTACATAACATCATGAAGAGTGCCAATCATTCTGGAGGGCACTGACAGGGGAGAATGAGGTTAATAATCAAAAAGAAAGCAAGGGAGTGCCGTCTCGCAGCTCCTCAGGTTTCCACTTTGATTATGAGCTCAGGTTCCTGACTGTGTGGAGTTCCACACAGGCATGGTGGTGTAATGGTTAGCACAGTCACCACACAGTAAGAAGGTTCTGGGTTCGAGCCCAGTGGCCACCGGGGGCCTTTCTGTGTGAAGTTTGCATGTTCTTCCTGTGTCTGCATGGGTTTCCTCCGGGTGCTTTGGTTTTCCCCACAGTTCAGACGTGCAGTTATGTTAACATGGGGTGGCCTTGGGCTGAGGTGCCCTGAAGCAAGGTACCGAACCCCTGACTGCTCCCCTGGTGCTGTAGTGTGGCTGCTCACTGCTCTGGGCATGTGTTCACTGCTTCAGATGGGTTAAATGCAGAGGATGAATCTCACTGTGCTTGAGTGTGCATATGACAAAGGTTTCTTCTTATTATTTCTTTACCCATAATCCCTCAGTTTATTTCCACATGAGATACTCTGCTCTCTAGTCAGCCGAAGCTGCAGGTACAGGGGATTGCCCCACTCCATACAGGTTTCAGTATGAGACACAAAGTTCATGGAATGCAGTTGAGCAGACAAAGCTTCAATTTCCTTCATCAGCTTGAGGATTTGCTGATGATATGGAGCTCTTCGGAGTTGATTCCTGATCTCCACAAGCTTCCACTGGTTGTCTTCACAAAGTCTACTCAGAGCCCTTCTTGTTCGGTTTCTGCAATGCTTCTCAGCTTCTTCTTTCTCCTGCCTTTGGATCTGACTGCACACAATTCCATGACAACAGACAGTTATTCTTACACCTAGTGGTCAAATGAGAAATGCCTCAAGTGGGAAACTCAGAAGGGTCAGATTTTTCAATTCACTCTAACTCTACATTCAACTTACCTAAGAAGTGGAATGTTGAGGATCATCCTTTTTGACCTTTGTGTGTTCAAGCTCTAAATTGGGGAAAACTAAGGAGCAGAGCCCAAACCTGTTCTCCTATGACAATGCCCCAAGCACAAAGTGAGGTCCATAAAGGCTCAAACTCAAAACTGTTTGGCCTCAGCCTTTCAGCACACACCTAGTAGATGATTACACAGTGGCAGTTTGGTGGGGATTTTTTTTTTTTTTTAAATTGCTGCTCGGGGCGGCACGGTGGTGTAGTGGTTAGCGCTGTCGCCTCACAGCAAGAAGGTCCTGGGTTCGAGCCCCGTGGCCGGCGAGGGCCTTTCTGTGTGGAGTTTGCATGTTCTCCCCGTGTCCGCGTGGGTTTCCTCCGGGTGCTCCGGTTTCCCCCACAGTCCAAAGACATGCAGGTTAGGTTAACTGGTGACTCTAAATTGACCGTAGGTGTGAATGTGAGTGTGAATGGTTGTCTGTGTCTATGTGTCAGCCCTGTGATGACCTGGCGACTTGTCCAGGGTGTACCCCGCCTTTCGCCCGTAGTCAGCTGGGATAGGCTCCAGCTTGCCTGCGACCCTGTAGAAGGATAAAGCGGCTAGAGATAATGAGATGAGATGAAATTGCAGCTCATTTAACTGACACGCATCTGGTTTAGTTCAGGATGAACTTGATAATGACAATAATTAAAACTACCACTATTTAATCGTTCAGACAGTTTTTGTCAAACTTCTAGCACTTACTCCAGCCCTTCTGTCTAGTGCTGACTGCTCTTCCCACAATTATCTATCCATTATTTTGTTTTACAGTTTCAAAAGAGATAGTAAGTCACTTTGGATAGAAGCCTTTTTCCAAATGAAATTGTGTAAGGGTTCCATGAAGAGGGTTCTCTGGAATATGAAATTAGCCAAGTGTTCATGAGTACATTATGTACTTTGTTACTCGTCATTATTTCATCACTCTATTAGCCTGGCAAGCCAGACTAAATGTGAATATTAAGTCTGGCCTCGATCCGTAGACATTTCCGACGGGGGTAGGAGGAACAAACCGCTGTCTTTCAAACTGTCTCTGTGCGTACAGGCCAACGCTCTGACCAATCAGCGCAACAGTGACTGTGACGTAGTCAGAGCGACAGAAAGCAATGGGGGAGACCTTGAAATAAATAATTTTTCAAAATGCGTATTAATTAATAAACAGGTTCTAGATATTAAGAAGTTTGGAGATAATGACCACAAGTTTGGAGTCTGTACCACATACACATTTTTTTTTTCCAAGTGTTTTTCAAGGGTTTGCTTAAACTGTTTTTGAGAGTTTTTATTTAGTGGTGTTTAGTGAAATAATTTCCCTTAAATTTAAAATAACGGGAAAATAAGAAACAATCAAAAAGTAATGTTTCAAAGCTGTTTATTAATTTTTCGTACTGCACAAACTAGCCCCATCCTTTTGGCTACGAGCAGAGCCAGCTGGTAGATCAGACTTTTGCCATAGACGGTCGGCAAAACAGCGAAACCGTCCTTCTTGAAAAGGAATGAGCGGAGAGCCTCTTCCTGCTCATGTTTCAACAAAAACTCCAAGTCTAATTCTTCTAAAACTGATTCCAAAGCGGAGTCAAATGCGCACTGTTCACTAGCCGTAGCCATCTTTCCTGTTGTGCTTTCTCCAGCGTCGCGCAGCTTTGTCATCACTCCTGCAAAAGCCCGCCCAAAGAATCCAAACAAAAACCTTGCATTGTGATTGGCGGGCACGATTTGATGCCCGGGGTGTTTTTGTTTATATGGTGCGAGGCTAGACCCACTCACTAGGCAAAAATATTTTTGGCTGCTAGGCGGGTGGGTCTAGTTTACTAGGCTATCACTCTGTACTTCTTTTCAACAGAAAAAAACCAGAGGGTTTTAATTTTAAAAAAAGTTGAATTCAGTTCACTTTTATATAGTATGTATAGCTCTTATAACAGTAGAGACATCATCACAAAGCAGCTTTAAAGAAATCCAGACATGGATGTAGATTTAAATTCCTAATTATTGCACAGATCAGTTGTTGCCTGGTGTTGTACAGGTATAATGCATGCAAGATTGTTTTTTTTGTTATGATACATTTCTGGTGATATTTTGTCTAATAATCCATCATACTGGCGCCATTTGTAAAATTATATCTGTCTTCAAAATCTATTAGGGGATTTTCATAAGCCTGCATTCCTGGCAGGTGATACAATTTGCATATAATATGATTGCTTTATTTATTTATTTGCATTGCTTTATTTTGCAATGTCTGGCACCAATGAAACATAATTTGCATACGTTTGTCAGAGGCTCTCCTTCAAAGCAAGCTTTGAAGGTGTTGAGAAATTGGTGTCGAAGTGTTTAGAACAAAACAGGGACAAGTCTGAGACTGTTGCAGAAACAGAACTAAATGAGGATGACCATGTATTTTTCCAGATAACCCATTTTATATATTTTTCGCAGTCCGGTCTCCATCAAATCCTGCGCTCTGATTGGCTGGCAAGCGGGTCCGTATCCTACGGTATGGACCCCAGTTACGGACCTCTGATGACTCGCTCGTTCACAACAACAAACATAGTAGCAATTTTCGTCAACATTTATTTTAGCATTTCTCAGGAGAATAGCATTAATTTTACATCATGGATAGTGATAACGACAGAGTTCACAGCGAAAACGAGTTTTACTACCCTGAGGAAGACAAAATAAAAGAAAACATTTCAGGAGAAAGCTAAAAACCTGTAACTTGCAAACGCCGAGCAAAAACATGATGAATCCTGAAGGACTCAATTTTGTATAAATAGGGGACTACATAGGTGGCAAAATGTAGTTTTTTCCTGCCATGGAAGTGCACTTGGGTACCGAGGAAGAAGCAATTTTCATTACAGCCGTAAATGAGGATTCAAAATGGCGGCTCGCCTCGGCTCGGCTTTCCCTTTCGGGCGCTCTCATTTTCTGTTAGAATTTGGGAAAGAAAAAAATCAATATATTATTTACCAGCTTATGGTATCATCATACCAGCTTTGATGATTGCATTTTTAATTTTTTGTTTGTTTTTATATCTTCTTTACTGTTCGGAATAAAGCAATCAATCAATCGAGGTCGGTCCGTATGGTGAAATACCGTGACCTCGGCCCAGAGGGCCTCACTCAGTACTTTCAAGACCTCTGTCACGGTATTTCATGATACAGACCTCCCAGCTGGTAAATAACATATATATATTCTTAATACAATACAGGTAGTCGTTGACTTACGACCTATGCAACTTACGACCGATCGACTTTACGACCGTCTGGTTATGACTGGCAAGTGTTTCCCAGCTGAGCTAGCTGAGCGTATGACAGTTTCCGCCCCAGCTCCTGGCAGCGCCTCTCGCCACGTACAATAGTTTCCGCCCCAGCTCCAGGCACACATGCAGTCTCTCTCACGCTCCCTCGCGCACTCCGTCATACAGTTTCCGCCCCAGCTCCAGGCAGACACACAGTCTCTCTCGCACACTCCGTCATACAGTTTCCGCCCCAGCTCCTGGTTTATGAAACGAGCAAATGCTCCCGCCAGCCCGAGCGCTGCAATAGCTGATGATGACGTAGACGACCCACAGCCAAGCACCAGTGATGCCAGCGGTCACTAAGTTTTGTATTTTGCTATGTTTTACATTTGTATTTTGGTATGTTTCAAACTAAAATGTTTTCTATTTTTCACACCTGTATTTTTTTTTGCACATATTAAACGAATTGTACTGTACGCAGTGTAGTATGCAGTGTTTGACTTAAAACCAAATAATGAGCCAAGGTAATGAAATAAGAAAATGTTGATAAAATAAGACTTTAAGATGATTACAATATCATTACACATCACAATATACTTACGTTCATTTAACACAGGCCGACTTACGACCAGATCGGTTTACGACTGGTCAGTCGTAACCAAACACAGTCATAAGTCGACGACTACCTGTATTGTGATTTAGTGTTTTGTGAATTATATTTGTATTTTTGTTGTATTTGTGAAGCAACTTTGGGTGTCATGAAATGCACTTTTAAATAAAATGTATTACTATTATTACAGTATTATTGAGAGTTAAAAATTATTATGGGAGTTAAGTTCTTATATTGAAAACAAATTCTAATATCAGTGCGAAATATTATCGCATGTACCTCACTGAAATAACCAAGTAATTCTATTACACTGTTTAGACGAAAGTTTTAGGTGGTTTAAGTGTCTGTATAATCTTCTCAAACCATATAGGTGTCGGATGCAAAATACGTAGAAAACAAATGCATATAGTATAAGGTGCTTTTTGGGTTAAGAATAAATGGGAATAAATGAAAGAACCTTAACACTCAAATCACAATATTATAATGAAATGAATACATTTACAGCATTTGACAGATGCCCTTGTCAAAGCAGAAGTCTCTATCAATAAATATATCCTAAGACTGTTTCAGGAAGTCAGGGACTAAGAATACTATCAGTTTAAAAAAAAAAAAGTGCCTTACGGTCATATACAGAACACACCTTCAACACCTGCTTCATCATTAGCCATCAACACAAAGGCGATGTTGTCTAAAAACTGTATCGTCTTCATATATTCCCTACCAGTGGTGAACCGTTACTATTAGAGTTGGAACTTCAGCTCAGCCAAAACTTGGCCAGACACACCAAACAAAACGTTTGCAGTAACTGTTGATCAGGCTTGGAGGAATTTTAGCCCGTTCCTCCGTACAGAACAGCTTCAACTCTGGGATGTTGGTGGGTTTCTTCACATGAACTGCTCGCTTCAGGTCCTTCCGCAACATTTCCATTGGATTAAGGTCAGGACTTTGACTTGGCCATTCCAAAACATGAACTTTATTCTTCTTTAACCATTCTTTGTTAGAACAACTTGTGTGCTTAGGGTCATTGTCTTGCTGCATGACCCGCCTTCCCTTGAGATTCAGTTCATGGACAGATGTCCTAACATTTTCCTTTAGAATTCGCTGGTATAATTCAGAATTCATTGTTCCATCAATGACGGCAAGCCGTCCTGGCCCAGATACAGCAAAACAGCCCCAGACCATGATACTACCACCACCATGTTTCACAGATGGGATGAGGTTCTTATGCTGGAATGTAGTGTTTTCCTTTCTCCAAACATAACGCTTCACATTTAAACCAAAAAGTTCTATTTTGGTCTCATCCGTCCACAAAACATTTTTCCTATAGCCTTCTGGCTTGTCCACATGATCTTTAGCAAACTGCAGATGAGCAGCAATGTTCTTTTTGAAGAGCAGTGGCTTTCTCCTTGCAACCCTGCCATGCACACCAGTGTTGTTCAGTATTCTCCTGATGGTGGACTCATGAACATTAACATTAGCCAATGTGACCTCACCAACTATTACACGCCTTGCTCTTCAAGTGATCTTTGTTGGTCGACCACTCCTGGGGAGGGTAACAATGGTCTTGAATTTCTTCCATTTGTACACAATCTGTCTGACTGTGGATTGGTGGAGTCCAAACTCTTTAGAGATGGTTTCGTAACCTTTTCCAGCCTGATGAGCATCAACAACGCTTTTTCTGAGGTCCTCAGAAATCTCCTTTGTTTGTGCCATGATACACTTCCACAAACATTGTAAAGATCAGACTTTGAGAGATCCCTGTTCTTTAAATAAAACAGAGTGCCTACTCACACCTGATTGTCATCCCATTGATTGAAAACACCTGACTCTTTTTCACCTTCAAATTAACTGCTAATCCTAGAGGTTCACATACTTTTGCCACTCACAGATATATAATATTGGATAATTTTCCTCAATAAATAAAATTACCAAGTATAATATTTTTGTCTCATTTGTTTAACTGGGCTCTTTTTATCTACTTTTAGGACTTGTGTGAAAATCTGATGTTTTAGGTCATATATTTGCAGAAATATAGAAATTTCTAAAGGGTTCACAAACTTTCAAGCACCACTGAATTTTACAATACATGGATTTGAGGAACTTCACAAACAAAAAAATAAACAAACTAAACTTTACTCATATTAAATTATGACATTGCTACGTCAAGTCAAGTTTATTTGTATAGCGCTTTTAACAATAAAGAAACATTGTCGCAAAGCAGCTTTACAGAATTCAAACGACTTAAAACATGAGCTAATTTTATCCCTAATCTATCCCCAATGAGCAAGCCTGTGGCGACAGTGGCAAGGAAAAACTCCCTCAGACGACATGAAGAAACCTCGAGAGGAACCAGACTCAAAAGGGAACCCATCCTCATTTGGGCAACAGCAGACAGCATGACTATAACATTAACAGTTTTAACATGAAGACAGTTTCGTTGATGTTGTAACTCTTCACTGATTTAAACTTGAGTGCAAAACTGTTCATGACAACTGTACATGTGCATGGAAGAACAGTCTGGAGACAAAAATCTTAGTTTCTCGGTCGTTAGCCTGTGCTACTTGCTCTCTGACTCGCGGTGAAGCTAGTGTTGGCTTTCCAGAAGGCCTAGGGTGATACATTTTTGATCCCTCCACTATAACTCAAAATCTGATTGGTTAATTAATCTGTCACTTCCTACATAAACATACACTGCCATGGCTTTCTGTCCTAGCAATGAAGTCCTAACCAATGAGCGAGCAGCTCTAAACTCTTCTCAGCCTAGAGACAACAAACAAAACACTCATTGGATAACTCGATTTTAATGCTTTCAGGACAGTAACCCTCCCTTTCATTTCTGAAGCAAATTTGATAGAAAATGAGGCCAAATTAAATTAAGAGAATAATTATAATGAAGTTATGAAGGAAATTGGTAAAAAATTAAAGAAATATAATATAACATTTGAAATGCTGATATGTTTGGACGTTCTCTGAAGGCCCTGATGGTTCCCCTCTGTCCCTTATTGGTTGGCAAATGTACTGTTTTTGCACCGTCCTTGTTGTCTGCACTGTGTTGTGTGCAATTTTTTGGCTGCAATGTTTGCACTTGTTGCATTCTTGCACGTTATTATTTGTAGATTGTAGTCCTGTGATGTTTAATGTAGCACCATGGTCCTGAAGAAATTTTTTTTAACTGTGTACTGTGCCAACTATATATGGTTGAAATGACAACAACAAAAAAAACCCTTGACCTTGACTTAGTAAAGGCAGCTTGTGTATTTCAAATCGTTGGTAAGCAGCGCTTTATCAACACTTGTAGAGGAAACATCTGTTGCACCCCTTCACCATGCCTCTTTAGCGGTTGAGCTATTCAGATGCATGTCACGGATATGCATGGCCTGCGGCAATTTGTGACAGGTGGGGCACAAATGCAATGTTTATATCAGACATTCAACAACTGTTATGAAAGTCCTCATTCATAACTCTGTATATTTTAAATTCCACTGAAATACGAATTCTCTTTTGAGTGACCAACAATTGTAAACAAATTTTTACTATTTTACAAATGTTTCGTTGATTTGATTACATTTTCGCAATTGTCCATAAAGTTAATGTTGTAGCTCATGGTCAAAAATAGGGATTGCAATAAGCACTAATAGCAGCCCACTGGGGCAGGACTCGCACTGCTCCATTCTCACTCTATATACATTTTCAGTGGAGCAGGAGCACCCATCGCTGCCCAGATCTTGTTTTGTAAATGGTCTGAATTAAATAAATATCCATAAAGGCAAAAAGTAAGTATAGATAGTATTCTATGATGTACAGAAATATTTCTATTTTCAGCTATACTGCAAGTTGGGAGAGGGAAAACAAAAAACATATAGGGAATAGATAAATGTTTATACACCAGAAATATGTATCCACCCTGATGACTTTACATACCACACAAAGGCTGAAAAAACAAAGGAGAAAAATGTAGTTGTATCAGGTCTGTTATATGGTTTTTGAGATGCAGTTTGGCTGGAAATTTAGCTGAAGCCTGTTAAGCCTGATGAGCGATACATCCTATCTGGGTTTGCCTTACACAATGTGATACGGAAGCACACATGCTCTATTGATTACAGTTGAACAAAGGTACATCTATGTAACTGAGCTGAATGACACCATTGTTGAGTCTCAACTGCCTATTAATGGGTTACTAAAAAAATTCACTATATACAGTGCCTTGCAAAAGTATTCATACCCCTTGAACTTTTTCACATTTTTCCACCTTACAACCACGAACTTAAAAGTTTATTGAGATTTTATGTGATAGACCAACACAGAGTAGCACATAATTGTGAAGTGAAAGGAAAATGATAAATGGTCTTCAAAATTTTAAACAAATAAAAATCTGAAAAAATGTGGTGTGCATTAGTATTCAGCCCCCTGTCCTCTGATACCTCTAAATACAATCCAGTGCAATCAATTGCCTTCAGAAGCCATCTAATTAGTTAATAAAGTCCTACTGTGTGTAATTTACTCTCAGCATAAATACACTTGTTCTGTGAAGGCCTCAGTGGTTTGTTAGAGAACACTGAAGAACAAACAGCATCATGAAGACCAAAGAACTCACCAGACAGGTCAGGGATAAAGTTCTGGAGAAGTTTAAAGCAGGGTTAGGCTATAAAAAAATATCCCAAGCTCTGAACATCTCAAGAAGCACTGTTCAATCCATCATTCAAAAATGGAAAAAGTATGGCACAACTGCAAACCTACCAAGACATGGCCGTCCACCTAAACTGACAGAGCGAACAAGGAGAGCACTGGTCAGAGAAGCAGCCAAGAGGCCCATGATCACTCTGGAGGAGCTGCAGAAATCCACAGCTCAGGTGGGAGAATCTGTGCACAGGACAACTATAAGTCGTACACTCCACAAATCTGGCCTTTTTGGAAGAGTGGCAAGAAGAAAGCCATTGTTGAAATACAGGCATAAGAAGCCATGTAGGGGACACAGCAAACATGTGGAAGAAGGTGCTTTGGTCAGATGAGACCAAAGCTGAACTTTTTGGCCTAAATGCAAAGCGCTATGTGTGGCGGAAAACTAACACTGCTCATCACCCTGCACACACCATCCCCACTGTGAAACATGGTGGTGGCAACATCATGCTATGGGGATGCTTTTCTTCAGCAGGGACAGGGAAGCTGGTCAGAGTTGATGGGAAGATGGATGGAGCTAAATACAGGGCAATCCTGGAAGAAAACCTGTTGGAGGCTGCAAAAGACTTGAGACTGGGAAGGAGATTCACCTTCCAGCAAGACAATGACCCTAAACATACAGCCAGAGCTACAATGGAATGGTTTAGATCAAAGAATATTCATGTGTTAGAATGGCCCAGTCAAAGTCCAGACCTAAATCCCATTGAGCATCTGTGGCAAGACTTGAAAATTGCTGTTCACAGATGCTCTCCATCCGATCTGGCTGAACTTGAGCTATTTTGCAAAGAAGAATGGGCAAAAATTTCAGTGTCTAGATGTGCAAAGCTGTAGAGACATACTGTACCACAAAAGACTTGCAGCTGTAATTGCAGCAAAAGGTGGCTCTACAAAGTATTGACGCAGGGGGGCTGAACACTAACGCACATCACATTTTTCAGATTTTTATTTGTTTAACATTTTGAAGACCATTTATCATTTTTGTTTCACTTCACAATTATGTGCTACTCTGTGTTGGTCTATCACATAAAATCTCAATAAAAAACTTTTAAGTTCGTGGTTGTAAGGTGGAAAAATGTGAAAAAGTTCAAAGGGTATGAATACTTTTGCAAGGCACTGTAGGAGCCTCCAGCATAAGTCAAGTGTGATAGCGTCTCAACTTAATTTTATGTTTTATTAAGGTCATCCTCCCCCACTGAAATCTATGGTCACAAGTTGCTCCTGTATATAGGCCTGTATAAAGAACATCAATATGCAATGATGCACTTCAATCATTAGTTACTTATCCTGACACTACGTCCAGTCAGGAACATAAAATAAAACCATGTCACTTATCCATGATTTCCCTATTAAAGCTGTACTGCCTTTCAGATTTTTCAAGTGTAGGTCATAAAAAGAATTTTCCCCGCCACCCAATCATTTTTGTTTAGTGGACCAAAAGCTACTGAATTCAAATCACAGACTTCCAATATTTAGTGTTTTTTTTTTTTTTTAAACAGAACAATTATTGAATTTAGTATCTTGAACACAACTCAAGATACTACATCATGTATCATGTGGTGGGCTTTCCCCGTTCGTGCAAGGCATTGTGGGATACAAATTTGAAACAGGAGAGAAAAATGGAGGTTGTGTGTGAATGAAACGTGAAAGACCGATGACAGTAACGGAAAGCAAGAAGAAAAGACGTTATGTTGCGAAGGAAATGAAATGCAGGACCAAACTAATAAATATTGGCGGTCAGCGAGCACCTCGGTGTGATCAGCTGTTCGTTTCGTGACAGAATGATGCAACTGTCAGTGCACGCTCAAAGGTAAACCTGTAGATGGCAGTAATGCAACACCATGAATGCCAGCTGCCGTACAACCCAAAAGAAAAAGGAAAAAGAAGAAGCAGGTAAACCTGCACATGCGCACATGGACGACTTCTGTCTACTTGACTGCACGAAGTGAGCGATTTCATGCACATTATTTGCTAGGGAATCTCCTCAAATTAAAATTTCCCAGCCACAGAATGGCCTGGTTTTTTTTTTAGATGTTACAGAAACAAACAAACATACCACCACCAAATTTCAGAGGGAACTAAATTTCACCGGTTTTATGAAACCAAAAGGCCGTCTCGCTTTAACAACCCTACTGGAAAATCCAGCTTCAACTGACTGGCTACTAACTGCCAAAACATAGGATGAGCTGGTCAAGTTGGTAGACCATCCTTGCCAGCTGGTAAATGCTGGTAGAAAGAAAGCAGTTTGAAAAACTCAAAAATAGTCCAGGTCTGACACACTTCTATTACAGCCAGCATTACATTTTTCAGCAATTTGTGCTACTGTACCTTTTCTGTAGGATCAGACCAGATGGGATAGCCTTCGCTCCCCACATGAAATCAATGATCCATTGGGCACCCATGATCTATTGGGCGTATATACTATATGCATAATATGAATATTTACACGCTTATTCTAATACAGTATCGTTGCTGTCATAAAAGCCCATTCACAGGAATTTGTGTATGTCTGATGCTTCACATAATTGAAAACTAATTATAAACACATCCAATCATTTTTACTGTATCAAAACAACTGAAATGATCTTTTTTCCTACTAGCTGGCTTTTGAATTAAAATATTGGGTGTGTTTGTCTACCCTCTTCAGTAACTTTCAAAAATATCTAAAATCAGTTCAGCATTAGCAGTGCCCGTCGTTTTGTGCCCAAAACCAGTTACACTGCTAGCTGAGGAAGGAAGTGACCGCTAACCAGCTAAACTTATAAGCAGCAAATTTCAGAAATAAATGCAAATAATTAAACAGATATTTATACTTCGTTTAATTACAGTATTCACAAGATACATCTCAACTGCAGCTCCACACAATTGCGACTTGCGTCGATATGTTTGAGAGGTCGGTTATGTTCATTTCAGTAACTGGCAGTTTGTTGAGATGTCCCGCCCCTTCGAGAGGTCCACCAATCATCAAAAGGAGAAGCTGTGCATCCAGGCAAGACAAAGAGTGTACTGTCCAAATCAACACAGATTTTTTTTTTCTGTGCAAAATTCAACCGTCCACACTCGATTCACTCCCAGAGATGCACAACTTCAAGGCAAGGCTCAAACGGAGGTGTGTAAAACCCTGTTGTCCAATCAGCATTAATCTTTCCTCTCATTAAAACATAGCTACTTGAATCTGTTTACTGTGTTGGGGGCATCATCTACTAAAACAGTTGGAGTTCAATTAAATGAACAGCGCAATATTGCAGTGAGATATTCAATCATTTGATATACTGAAATGTACAGTACTATTCCACCAAGAATGATTAATATAGACACGTCTTGACCCATTTTAATGAACTTTTCGTAGAAGCCTGGCTTCTTGTGTAGGCAAAAAGCAACTGCCTATGCTGCAGGCGAACTGATGACTTCTTTCATTTGCAATGTGTCCCATGACATTCCAGAATTTTTTTTTTGTGCGTGCATGTGATTTTGCTTAATCATCTCGCCCTTGAGACAGTCAGGCAATGTGTTACTGAAATTCCCCATGTGCAAATGTTCTTAGACTTCAAAATCTTTTGAAATATTCCCAATAAGCAGGAACTCAGTCCAGTGCAGGGCACCATGGACACATTCACACAAACCTAGGGTAAAGGTGACCAGATTTTTGAGAAGAAAACTGGGGACATTTTCGGTTCGGCAATAAAAATCTCATTAAAACATCTAATTTAATGAAACATCTAATTTAATGAAACATCTAATTTAATAAAACATCTAATCTCCGGGCCAAAACCAGCAGGCTCAAGGACAGTTTCTTTCACCAGGTGGTTAGGAGGCTCAACTCCCTCCCTGTTCTGCCCCTCCTCTCCCCTGTGCCACAGATTCCGCTTGCACACACCCCTCTGCCCCCCCTTCAGCATCTGACACGTCACCCTCACAGTTCCCCCCCAACACACACACACACTCAACGTTCATTAACACACTGAACTCAGGGACTGCACATTTCACTTTACCTCGCTCATTTGCACTATTCCGCACTACCTCACCTTAACAGCTACCAGTTTATTGTTTATACTGCTTATTTCATGTCTACCTGCTATATCTCAAGTGCCCTTGACTGTTTATTTGCTCCTTATAGGTGTGTGTGTGTGTATATATATATCACACACACAGTTAGGTCCATATATATTTGGACACTGACACAAATTGTTTTTTTTTTTACCTGTTTACTGAAACATATTCAGGTTATAGTTATATAATGGACATGGACATAAAGTCCAGACTTTCAGCTTTCATTTGAGGGTATCCACGTTAAAATTGGATGAAGGGTTTAGGAGTTTCAGCTCCTTAACATGTGCCACCCTGTTTTTAAAGGGACCAAAAGTAATTGGACAATTGACTCAAAGGCTACTACATGGGCTGGTGTGGGCAATTCCTTCATTATGTCATTCTCAATTAAGCAGATAAAAGGCCTGGAGTTGATTTGAGGTGTGGTGCTTGCATTTGGAAGATTTTGCTGTGAAGAAAACATGCGGCCAAAGGAGCTCTCCATGCAGGTGAAACAAGCCATCCTTAAGCTGCGAAAACAGAAAAAACCCATCCGAGAAATTGCTACAATATTAGGAGTGGCAAAATCTACAGTTTGGTACATCCTGAGAAAGAAAGCAAGCACTGGTGAACTCATCAATGCAAAAAGACCTGGACGCCCACAGAAGACAACAGTGGTGGATGATCGCTGAATAATTTCCATGGTGAAGAGAAACCCCTTCACAACAGCCAACCAAGTGAACAACTCTCTCCAGGAGGTAGGCGTATCAATATCCAAATCTACCATAAAGAGAAGACTGCATGAAAGTAAATACAGAGGGTTCACTGCACGGTGCGAGCCACTCATAAGCCTCAAGAATAAAAAGGCTAGATTGGACTTTGCTAAAAAACATCTAAAAAAGCCAGCACAGTTCTGGAAGAACATTCTTTGGACAGATGAAACCAAGATCAACCTCTACCAGAATGATGGAAAGAAAAAAGTATGGCGAAGGCATGGTACAGCTCATGATCCAGAGCATACCACATCTGTAAAACACGGTGGAGGCAGTGTGATGGCTTGGGCATGCATGGCTGCCAGTGGCACTGGGTCACTAGTGTTTATTGATGATGTGACACAGGACAGAAGCAGCCAGATGAATTCTGAGGTATTCAGAGACATACTGTGTGCTCAAATCCAGCCAAATGCAGCCAAACTGATTGGTCGGCGTTTCATAATACAGATGGACAATGACCCAGAACATAAAGCCAAAGCAACCCAGGAGTTTATTAAAGCAAAGAAGTGGAATATTCTTGAATGGCCAAGTCAGTCACCTGATCTCAACCCAATTGAGCATGCATTTCACTTGTTAAAGACTAAACTTCAGACAGAAAAGCCCACAAACAAACAGCAACTGAAAACCGCTGCAGTAAAGGCCTGGCAGAGCATTAAAAAGGAGGAAACACAGCGTCTGGTGATGTCCATGAGTTCAAGACTTCAGGCAGTCATTGCCAACAAAAGGTTTTCAACCAAGTATTAGAAATGAACATTTTATTTACAATTATTTAATTTGTCCAATTACTTTTGAGCCCCTGAAATGAAGGGATTGTGTTTAAAAAATGCTTTAGTTCCTCACATTTTTATGCAATCATTTTGTTCAACCCACTGAATTAAAGCTGAAAGTCTGAACTTCAACTGCATCTGAATTGTTTTGTTCAAAATTCATCGTGGTAATGTACAGAACCAAAATTAGAAAAATGTTGTCTCTGTCCAAATATTTATGGACCTAACTGTATGAGTGTTTAGTCTATGTCTAGTTCTTATCTAGAGTGTTTATACTGTTTATTTCAATTATTCTATTTTTATTTATTGCATTGCCTGTTTGCACCGTGGGTCAGAGAGGACTGTAATTTCACCTGTGCTGTATGTCGAGCATGTATAGCATATTTGACAAAGTTGACTTGACTAATGTTTTCATCTTTGTAATAAAAAGGGGGGACATTTCTGGTTTTCATGTATTTTGATCATGCATTGCATAAAAAGTGGGATTTTCCTCACTGAGTGCACTGTAAGCCGATTCTGCAACTGCTTTAGGTTAACATTAATTAAAGACAATGTGAAAATATCTGGTAGGGCATATAGTTCATATTTATAGACTCTTAAATTATAGGCTCGTTGAAACAGATGATGTTTTTGACCCATGAAGGTAAATATTAAATTAATTACCATATATGCCATTAGTAATGGACAATGTATTTAAAAATATACAAACACACAATTCAAACATTTACTTCAATCCAAGCAATTTCAAGGTATGGTAACATACTTCTTATTGAGGATACAAATAATTCCCAATTTCCCATAGCCATAGCTCAATTGACAACCTACCCTAAATGAGTTGTGTTCATCAAAATGCGTAGTCCGTTACACATCACAACAAATTATACAAAATTACTGACACTTTGGTAACATTACCATAAGCCTACAGCTTTACATAACTCGCTACTCTGTGGGATAAACATACCAGTTTGTGTGCAAGTTAGCTTATGCCGTTGAACTGTTCCAATTTTATCTCAGCTGGATTTCTGTTACTGCAACGCTACGTCTAGCAACAACTTCAGCTGACCGATTGGTGCTGCACTGAACTTTCTCCTGCTAGCATTGACCGCAGTAGGCTACGGTTTGTTAGGTCAACCGCTACATCTCAATACAGTGTGACAAGCAAGGTTATGTCATATGCAACATTAAATGTGTAAGCTACATTTTGCAAAGGCTAAATAACATGGATGACAATGTCACTCAGGCCTACAAGAACAGACTATGAACAGTGGATGAAGTAATCCGTCAAAGCTGAATGAATGACTTAAGGTTAGACAAAGATTCTAGCACTCTGCTAAAAAGTTGTTCCTCAGCTTCACCAATCAAAATACTGGAAAGCTATCGTCAGAGGTGTTCTAGAACATCTCTACTATTGGCCTCAGCCCATCTTAAAGTGACCCACAAAACAATACACGAGGTGTCTGCTGAAATCTGGTAGATGTTTTGGTCCTCTTTTTTTCCCCCAGGTCTGTTAGTCATGCTTAAAAACGGGACATTTCTGGGGACGGCTCCAGCTGGGGACAGGCCACCAAAAACGGGGATGTCCGGTCACCCTAACCCAGGGGAAATCATGACAAGCTAATTATACTTACAGCTAAAACACTATAACTTGAGCTCAGAAGTGAACAGGGGACCATGGGACTGTAAAATGGCAATAGTGCCGATTGTACCACCATACTACATACTAGAAATTCAACTGAATTTTCTACTCTGTCTTCTTAAAACTGTACATACCTTTCAGTACCTGTCTATTCCTCTAACACCATAGGTTTAGTCCATACAAAAATATTTACAAAAGAAATAAGCTGATATAAAAAAATTTGGGACGCTGTGAAAAATTGAAAAAAAAAAATCAAAATACAATGATCTGCAAATCCTTTTTGAATGTTCATTTAATTGAATACAATGGGAGAGTTCGCCAAACTAGAGTGTGACGTAATATTGCGCATGCGGATAAAATTGGTTGGCAAGAACCATTCACAATAGCCGACAAAAGTTGCATCACCTAGTTTTCGTCGCGATTTATCGCAGTATGCAAGTTCTTTGCCAACTGATGCTAAGTAAAGATATGCAGCAAAGCTTTTGTACAACAGTGGCACCAAAGTTTTGCCTGATCCTTACGCAGGTATGGACAAATGGGACCCAAATCCAAGCACCTGGCCTGACCTGACCTTCAGCGATATCTACCTGTATGTGATTGACACGCCTTCAATATACACAAAAGAATCAACGAAAGCCTACAAGTCTCTTGATGCATACAAGTAAGTGTTAATTATTCAGTTGTTTTATTGAAATACTCATTTATATTTACTTTTTGTGCCTAATAATAAGACAAAGATTAAATAGGCACAATATAATCTTTGAAACACAAGTTAATGTTGTTGCTTCACATGCACACACCAAAGATATACAGTACAGTACTAAACTTAAGCAAGTTCTACATTTAGAATGCACAAGCAGTGTTTTAAATCCAGGCTATACTATTTATCTTCAAGTACATATCATGAAAAGTTCAACCAATCTTCTAATTGGGCGGCACGGTGGTGTAGTGGTTAGCACTGTCACCTCACAGCAAGAAGGTTCTGGGTTCGAGCCCGGTGAGGGCCTTTCTGTGTGGAGTTTGCATGCTCTCCCCGTGTCTGCGTGGGTTTCCTCCGGGTGCTCCGGTTTCTCCCACAGTCCAAAGACATGCAGTTAGGTTAACGTAGGGCGGCCTTGGGCTCAAGTGCCCTTGAGCAAGGTACCTAACCCCTGACTGCTCCCCGGGCGCTGTAGTGTGGCTGCCCACTGCTTTGGGTGTGTGCACATGTTCACTGCTTCAGATGGGTTAAATGGAGAGGATGAATTTCACTGTGCTTGAAGCGTGCATGTGACAAAGGTTTCTTCTTAATGTCAAATATTTATACTGCAAAAAAGTACATAAATTTGCCGCGAGTGCGTTTGCGGAAATCGTACTCGTGTACTGCATACAAATCAGCTGTTTGTGCGTTTTTACTCATCTTTTGGTTGATATCTAAACAATGTCATAGCACAACAAATTATTCCGGATGAGGAAATTTTATCTAATGTCATAATATTAAAGTGCAAAGCAAAATAATAATTAAAAAAAAAAAATCATGTGTCTTACCAGATATAAAGTGTCGAGAGCAAACACAGTCATTATCAGTAGGTTCCCATTTGTCACACTTAATTGCTGCGATCCAAAGCTTTCGGCAAGCTTCAGGTTTCTTTGGTATGCGGTAAAAGATCTTGGGATCATTCTTATCTTATCTGTATGTACAGCCGATAACACAACACGACACTACCATAATTAATTAACGACCGATAAATCCAATCGGCCATTTATAAATAGCCTCTTGCCAACCAAAACATCACGTGACCATTTGGTGACGTCACGCCGAACTTATAGACCCTTTTCACTCATGTGACCTTCGTAAACGCGACTGCCATTTTGGACATGAAGAAATAACGGTTTATGGCACAGACCCTTTCGGTTCTCGCTCATCTAGCTGCTACAATGACTGCTTAGACTGCAACAATAATACCTAACACACATTTAAGTATCCGTCGTAAAGACGTGAAACTCGTTGAGTGACGAGTGTGTTCATTGATAAGCTAACACAATCTAAAAGTAGACATACTTTTACATACCCTGGCGCTGTGTACAGTTTACCTTCTATGGTTTGTGCACTCACTATTTGCCATTACTTTCTCCAACCCAGTGTTCGAACTATGCCGATATTTTTGGGGGGTCCCCTTTTTTTTCCCTTGGGGGGGGTGCTTGCGCTTGTCTCAGAGCGCGGATCTCCAAACACATGAGAAGCCTATCTTACGCACATATCACGCGGACTATCACCTCCACACACGCATCGCATCTGAAGTCATAACTCATCAGGGGAAATCGTGTCCGCATTGGCATGTTCAAAAAACAACCTCGCGTCAACAATTACCACACGCAAGAAAAAAAAAAAAACAGTCAGGCTACTCAACACATCTGATCCACAGCAGCACCAAAGCATCACTGGAAATCATGTCAACAACCAATCTTCCATTTCAACACACGTCAACAAACAAATGGCACCACAAACATGAACGAATCGGTCAGGCTACCGATTCCAAACCCACAGCAGACGAATAATTAAATGCATCTTACCTTAAAGCAGAATCGACCACAAAGGAAGTGTGTTGGCACTGTTGGCACACTTCCTTTCTACTAGTTTGTGTCCCCAACCTGGCAGCAGCAGTCGTTGTCATATCGGTTTATTTTATCTTTGATGTAAACACACTTCGGATATGCAAATACTTCCCGTTACACACGATTGCTATGTCAATAAACATCATTTTGCCAAAATTTTAGAGACCATCCATCTTCTCCATCGGTCAGCATCTGTCGGGATCCGATAAAATGATAAACCTTGCCTTGTGTGTTGATGGTTACTACATCCAGGTGCACAACAATATAATGGCATGATGGAAGTCTTGCTGAAAGTAAAAACTTTCTTTGATGGCTATATTCCTTTCGATGCTTCGCCGTCGTTGGCTGTGGTAGACTACTGGTAGTTCATGTCCAAAATGGCGGCCGCGTTTGTCGTTACAGGTCTGCGCGGGTCGGATTTTTCAGTCCTGCTCCCGCATTGTGCAGTCCCACTCCCGCCCGCGCCCGCAAAGAATTATGATTTTCAGTCCCGCTCCCGCCCGCACCCACAAAGAATTATGATTTTCAGTCCCGCTCCCGCCCGTGCCTGCCATATTTTGTCCCGCTCCCGCCCGCAAATCCCGCATGATGCAGACGTTCGCGTTATTTCTCAGGAAAGTTCTTGTCTTGACACAGCGTAATGGTGCCCCGCCCCCTACTTTGAGTGGATTTGAACATAAATATCTACAGCTCACATTCACGTTTGTTATTATTTACCTTGTTTCTGAATTCAGCATGTAGTGTCTCTAATAATAATAATAATAATAATAATGTGCTGTCAAGCAATTAAAATATTTAATTGCGAATCGCACATTTTTGTCACATGAGAAACCATTGTAATTCTCTGATCAGCATAAAAAAGTGAATGGGCTTGCTTTGTACCAATTTGTTTTTGTTTTTTTTATTGCAAGGCAGAGCTAGCAAAAGAACCATGAGTGAAGTGATTTACTGCTTGAGTTAGTCTACAACTCTAATCAGAGAGACAGGTTACACAGTGACGGTAGGCTTGACTCAATGCTATCCCAGAAATCCTTCCTGTAATATGCAAATTTGGCCACCTCTGATTGGACAGCCAAATTTGCATATTACAGGAAGGATTTCTGGGATAGCATTGAGTCAAGCCTACCATCACTGTGTAACCTGTTTAAAACACGTTTTTAGTTAGCGGGACTGCAGCTTATTACGGCTCCCGCCCGCGCCGCATATGTGTACTCCTGCTCCCGCCCGCATATGTGCACTTCCGGTCCCGCCCGCGCCCGCAATGAGCTTTCAAAATTTGTCCCACACCGCACTGCTTTGCGGCGGGTCCCGCGGGAGTGCAGGGCTCTATTTGTCGTGACGTCACGTGGGAAGGGTCCATAGAAAGACAAGATACGTAATGTTCAAACTGATACTCATATCATCTCTAGCCGCTTTATCCTGTTCTACAGGGTCGCAGGCAAGCTGGAGCCTATCCCAGCTGACTACGGGCGAAAGGCGGGGTACACCCTGGACAAGTCGCCAGGCCATCACAGGGCTGACACAGACACAGACAACCATTCACACTCACATTCACACCTACGGTCAATTTAGAGTCACCAATTAACCTAACCTGCATATCTTTGGACTGTGGGGGAAACCGGAGCACCCGGAGGAAACCCACGCAGACATGGGGAGAACATGCAAACTCCACACAGAAAGGCCCTCGCCGGCCACAGGGCTCAAACCCGGACCTTCTTGCTATGAGGCAAATGTGCTATGAGGCAAATGTGCGCAGCTTTCTGATTTACTGTTTTCTTCTCATACTTCCTATGTTTCATGGACTGTAGCAGCATTTCCTTACTTAGTAATTTTAATACAGAATTTACTCTGATGAAATTATTCAGACACTCCAACACCCCCCCCCCCAAAAAAAAAAAAATCGAATCTGCGCGATTCAGCCGTGAAAAAGGCGGCATCTGCGCCTTTAGTTCGTGTGGAGAGATATGATCTGCAATAACATGCATTGTTGGCTACAGACCGAAACATACTTTCAGAATGCACTGGCCAAGGCAGGACTAAACTCGATGTGCCTTCTAATAATAATTAAAAAAAAAAAAACGAATAGTAATTTGTAAGCTAAAAAGCCTGTGTCTACACTTTTCTTTCGCCGAGTGGCAGCGGGAGGGCGAGACATGACTGAATGGGTGTTTCTGATTTGTCAGCTGTCGTCCTTACACCGCATGGCATGCCCCAAGCGTTTACAACACAGAATTCCAGGTTCTCCGCTCCAAAATCGGCAGCTTCAAAACGCCCCAGGGAGGCGTCCAGGAGGCATCCGAAAGAGATGCCCGAGCCACCTCAGCTGATGTGATGCCCGAGCCACCTCACCTTCTCGATGTGGAGGAGCAGCGGCTCTACTCCGAGCTCCTCCCGAGTGACTGTGCTTCTCACCCTAAGGGAGTGCCCAGCCACCCTGCGAAGGAAACTCATTTCGGCCGCTTGTATCTGCGATCTTGTTCTTTCGGGCATTACCCAAAGCTCATGACCATAGGTGAGAGTCGGAACGTGGATCGACCGGAAAATTGAGACCTTCGCCTTTTGGCTCAGCTCCTTCACCACAACGGACCGGTAAAGCGACCGCATCACTGCGAAGGCTGCACTGATCCGCCTGTCAATCTCACGCTCTATCCTTCCCTCACTCGTGAACAAGATCCCGAGATACTTAAACTCCTCCACTTGAGGCAGGACTTCTCCACCAACCTGGAGAGGGCAAGCCACCCTTTTCCAGTCGAGAACCATGGCCTCGGACTTGGAGGTGCTGATTCTCATCCCATCTGCTTCACACTCGACTGCAAACCGCCCCAGTGCATGCTGAAGGTCCTGGTTTGTAGAAGCCAACAGGACATCATCTGCAAAAAGCAGAGATGAAATCCTGTGGCTCCCAAACAGGATTCCTTCCGGCCCCTGGCTGCGCCTAGAAATTCTGTCCATAAAAATTATGAACAGAACCGGTGACAAAGGGCAGCCCTACTGGAGTCCAACATGCACTGGGAACAGGTCTGACTTGCTGCTGGCAATGCGAACCAGACTCCTGCTCCATTCATACAGGGACCGGACAGCCCTTAGCAAAGAGCCCTGAACCCCATACTCCCGAAGCACCCCCCACAGAATACCACGAGGGACATGGTCGAATGCCTTCTCCAGATCCACAAAGCACATGTGGACTGGTTGGGCAAACTTCCATGAACCCTCGAGCACCCTATGAAGGGTATAGAGCTGGTCCAGTGTTCCGTGACAAGGACGAAAACCGCATTGTTCCTCCTGGATCCGAGGTTCAATTATCGTCCGAATTCTCCTCTCCAGTACCCTGGAGTAAACCTTCCCTGGGAGGCTGAGAAGTGTGATTCCCCTATAATTGGAGCACACTCTCCGGTCCCCTTTCTTAAAAAGAGGGACCACCACCCCAGACTGCCACTCCAGAGGCACTGTCCCCGACCGCCACGCGATGTTGTAGAGGCGTGTCAGCCAAGACAGCCCCACAACATCCAGAGACTTGAGATACTCGGGGCGGCTCTCATCCACCCCCGGTGCCTTGCCACCGAGGAGCTTGCTAACCACCTCAGTGACTTCGGCTTGGGTAATGGACGAGTCATCAGCCTCGGTTTCCTCAATGGAACACATGACTGTGGGATTGAGGAGATCCTCGAAGTATTCCTTCCACCACCCGACAATGTCCCCAGTCGAGGTCAACAGCTCCCCACCCACACTGTAAACAGTGTTGGCAGAGTACTGCTTCCTCCTCCTGAGGCACCGGACGGTTTGCAAGAATTTCTTCGAGGCCGACCGATAGTCCTCCTCCATGGCCTTACCGAACTCCTCCCAGTTCTGAGTTTTTGCCTCCGCAACTGCCAGAGCTGCGGCACACCTGGTCTGCCGATACCCGTCAGCTGCCTCAGGAGTCCCGGAGGCCAACATGGCCCGATAGGACTCCTTCAGCTTGACGGCATCCCTTACCTCCGGTGTCCACCACCGGGTTCGGGGATTGCCGCCACGACAGGCACCGGAGACCTTGCGGCCACAGCTCCGAACAGCCGCGTCTACAATGGAGGTAGAGAACATGGTCCACTCAGACTCAATGTCCCCCGCCTCCCTCGGAATCTGGGAGAAGCTCTCCTGGAGGTGGGAGTTAAAGACCTCCCCGACAGAGTGCTCGGCCAGATGTTCCCAGCAGACCCTCACCATACGTTTGGGCCTGCCAGGTCTGTCCGGCTTCCTCCTTCGCCAGCGGATCCAACTCACCACCAGGTGGTGATCAGTTGACAGCTCAGCCCCTCTCTTCACCCGAGTGTCCAAGACATAGGGCCGGAGATCAGATGAAACGACAACAAAGTTGATCATCGACCTCCGACCTAAGGTGTCCTGGTGCCACGTGCACTTATGGACACCCCTATGCTCAAACATGGTGTTCGTTATGGACAAACCGTGACTAGCACAGAAGTCCAATAACAAAACACCACTCGGGTTCAGATCGGGGAGGCCGTTCCTCTCAATCACGCCCCTCCAGGTGTCACTGTTGTCACCCACGTGAGCGTTGAAGTCTCCCAGTAGAACAATGAGTCCCCAGTCTGAGCACCTCTCAGTACCTCTCCCAGGGACTCCAAGAAGGCCGGATACTCTATACTGCTATTCGGCCCATAGGCACAAACAGCAGCAAGAGCCCTCTCCTCGATCCGAAGGCGCAAAGAGGCGACCCTCTCGTTCACTGGGGTAAACTCCAACACATGGCGGCTGAGCTGGGGAGCTATAAGCAAGCCCACACCAGCCCGCCGCCACTCACCATGGGCGACTCCAGAGAAGTGGAGAGTCCAGCCCCTCTTGAGGAGCTGGGTTCCGGCTCAACCCACAATCAATGAAATCAAATCAGTTTTAGTTGAGCAAGTCGGTAACGGTACTTCTTACTTTCACCATAAATTTTTATTTATATGACTTTGGTCTATGGCTGTCAAAGGCCTCGGCCTTAAAACCGGTTACCGCTGTGACGTCACGCACTCAGGGCTGGCTGGCTCAATGGGGCAGCTCCAATGCCAACTTTGTGGTTGATTTTAACTCTCAAAAATATTTATTTTTGTTCCTATTTATGCAGCATACAAGAGTCAAGGATGGAGAGACTATCCACTCAGAAATTTATTTAAAAATAAAAGGTTCTGCATATCTCTTTCGATTACGTTCATTATGTCTTATATTAAATATAGTTAGTTTTTTTTTTTTCTTTTTTTATCAGACATCTAATTTTTGGGTTTGTTTACCTGACATGTTTCGACGTACAACTTCCGTCTTCCTCAGAGTGTCACCGGATGTTAATTGGTGACGCATCTTTTATCAGCTGCTGTTTCTGAAGGCGTGGCCTTCCTGTCTGGTTTGACAGGTCGGTCACGCCTTATACTGTCTGTTCGTCCCCTGCAAGATGTGACTCCAGGTATGGGAGAGCATGTATGCTCCCTCATCCCGGTTGATGGTCCTCGGGCTTTGCTTACGGATCTCTATGGCCTCCCTGATCCAGCGCTGATGTTTGTTATCTTCTGTGCGGATGACTCTGGCATTCCCCCAGTCCATAATGTGGTTTTCCCTTTTACAGTGATCTGTTATAGCTGACTTATAATTTTCCTGTTGTGCCTTTTCTTTTATTGTTCGGGTTTGTCTTGTAGCTGTCTCCTTTTCGCACTCTTTCTTATGTTCATGTTTTCTTGTGTTGAAACTCCTTCCTGTCTCCCCAATATAAGTTTTATTGCATAATTTACATGGAATCTCATATATGGTGTTGCATCTGTTGTCCGGATGTATTCTGTCTTTGGGATGCACCAGGATCTGACGGAGTGTTGTGTGTGGTTTGACAGGTGTGTTAACATTGTGTTTCCTCATTACTCTTTGAATGCGTTCAGTTATTCCCCTGATGTATGGTAATGTAACTACTCCCCTGTGTTCTTGTTTGTTAGTTTGTTTTTTCTCTTTCTTCTGTGTTTTGTTGTTCTTAACCTGTTCCGCCCCTTTGGATATTGCCCATTGTGGATATTGACATGCCTTCAGTGCGTGTTGTATATGTTGTTCCTCCTGTTCTTTGTCCTGTGGATCTGTAATTATTGCTGTGCGTTCATGTAATGTTCTAACTACGGATATTTTGTGCATTATGGGGTGTTCGGAAGTCCAGTTTAAATATTGGTCGGTATGTGTGGGTTTTCTGTGTACTTTTATTTTGATGTCCCCATCTTCTGTGTGTTGTATTTTTAAATCCAAAAATGCTATTGACTGCTCCGTTTCCTCTTCATGTGTGAATTTTATATTGCCGGTATTGTCTATAGTATTGAGATGGTCGGTAAGTTGTTGAGTGTGTCCCCTCTTTACTTTTTCCAATATGTCGTCCACATACCGTTTCCAGAGTGTTGGTCTGTATTCCGCTGGTATTGTAGTGAGTGCTTTCTGCTCCAGATCCTCCATGAAAAAGCCGCACATGATGGCTGATAGTGGGTCTCCCATGGCAAAACCTTCCTTCTGTCTGTAGATTGTATTCCTGAACTGAAAGTATGTGGATGTGGCGATGAATTGAAGGAGCTGAGTGATGTCTTGTACGGTGAGGTTTGTGCGTTTCCTGAGCGTCCTGTCTGTTTTTAATTTGTCTTGTACTATCTGTATGGTGGCTTCCGTGGGTGTTCTGGTGAAAAGAGATATGACATCATGTGAAATGAAAACTTCATCTTGCTGCATTTTGATGTTTTTTAGTTCTTCTGCCAGATGTTTTGAGTTTTTGCAGTGTTGGTCTGTGAGTCCTAGTAATGGTTTAATTATTTCGGTGAGTGCTTTTGATAAGTTGTATGTGACTGAACCAATGCTATCTACTATGGGGCGTAATGGTGTTCCTGGTTTGTGTATTTTTGGTGTACCGTAAATCCTGGGGATGACATTGGCTGTGGGTACTAAATGATTGTAATCCTGCTTATCTATTTTATTTTCATCGAGTAGTGGTTTTAGTAGTGCTTTAAGTTTCTTTTTCTTGTCTTCTGTTGGGTCTTTTTTTAATATTTCAAATGCGTTGTCGCTGAGTAATTCATTCATTTTTCGTTCATATTCATCAGTGTCCATAATCACTGTCGTTCTGCCTTTATCTGCTGGGAGGATTGTGATATCTTTATTTTTAGCTAATGTTCTCATGGCTTTGGCTTCCTGTTTTGTGATGTTACTGGGTGGTGGTTTGGCCGTTTTCAATATACCAGCTATTGCGTTTCTTAGTGCTGCTTTTTGTCCGTGATCCTGTATTTTCTCACATGCTAATTCAGTTGCCAGAATGAATTCGTCGTGTGGTATATGGTTCGGTGTGACAGCGTAGTTGAGTCCTTTTGCTAGTATACTGCGTTCTGCTTGTGAGAGTTTGTACCTTGATATGTTATGAATCCATTTTTCGTTGATGTGTGCGTGCTCCGGTTCTGCCTTCTTTTTCTGTGCGATGAGTTTGTCCAGTTTTCGTATTTGTCGGGTTTTTGTCTCTGTGAATTCCTGTTCGTGTATGTCTGCCAAGTGTCCGTGTATTGCCATTTCCATGTTTTGGGGAAACCGGCGTTTGAAATTTTCCGTCTCTCTGTGTAGTTCGCTGTTGATATTATTTAGTTTATCCGTTGTGCACCGTATCCGTTCTTTTACCAGAGTCATCCGCACTTTCCTGATCATCTTTTCCGCGTTTCTGGTTGGAATCGGGTTCTTGATGTTCAGGCTGGCCGGTACGACTTCCTCATCCCGGCAGCGCAGATTGAATCTCAGGTGATTCCTGTAGCGTGCCCGTTTCCGTGTCAATCGCTCTAGGCGGCGAAACTCCTTGATGCTTTCGTCTCCGTAACTAATTCTTAATCTTTCGATTACGTTCATTATGTCTTATATTAAATATAGTTAGTTTTTTTTTTCTTTTTTTATCAGACATCTAATTTTTGGGTTTGTTTACCTGACATGTTTCGACGTACAACTTCCGTCTTCCTCAGAGTGTCACCGGATGTTAATTGGTGACGCATCTTTTATCAGCTGCTGTTTCTGAAGGCGTGGCCTTCCTGTCTGGTTTGACAGGTCGGTCACGCATTATACTGTCTGTTCGTCCCCTGCAAGATGTGACTCCAGGTATGGGAGAGCATGTATGCTCCCTCATCCCGGTTGATGGTCCTCGGGCTTCGCTTACGGACACTCTGAGGAAGACGGAAGTTGTACGTCGAAACATGTCAGGTAAACAAACCCAAAAATTGTTCTGCATATCTCTTAAGAATATCCAGCTTTGAACCATGGTAGTTAAGATGCACTAAAGACTGCGATGAAATGCTGTCAGGGTGGTGGGTTCGTAGTGGCTGTCACCTTTCTTCTTTATTTCTATGAAGTGGCCGATAAGGATGTTGAGCTCCTTCCCAGGTATGTCTTCAACATTTCTGTGCTCACCGAATGATTGCAGCTGCCTTTCCCACATGTTTAGACTGTAAGCAGTTTTCTTTTTTGTGTTTTCTGGCCTTTGTTGCTCAATAAAATTCTGAACTTGCCTCAAACTTTTCTTGTTGCGTTTTTTTCCTGGGATTTCTCTTTTTCAACATTCATGTTTTCGTCATTTTCATCAGGATAGTAAAACTCACTTTCATTGTGCTGTTGGTCTTGGTCCGAAGCCATTTTTTAGTGCTACTGTCGGGAAATTACACTGAAAAATCTCACAGTAACTGTGCAACAAAGCTGCAAAAGTGAAGCTGAAAAATCTCAGCCAAGATAAAAGAGCTCGGACCACGGTCAGAGATAGGAAAAAACAGGCCGTTCCACGGACCAGCAACAGCCAATTAGAATGCAGGATTTCTTACCAAGACCGCTGAGAAAATAATGAATACCATTTATTTCGTGCTCAGTTGTCTGTTTGGGTAATATCTGTGATTCCTACATGCACTTCCATTATCCTTTTCTGTTGCCATTTTTCTGACTAATAAAAGAGATAGTTTAAAATCACTAAATTCAGTCCCACATGCCCCTCAGCCAACTTGTTTTTGCACAGCACTTTTGAAAGTCGCATTTTCAGACTCAAACTTGGCAAACCAATGAACAGCTGTGAAAGCCCCCTTAGGGCCTCTGCATGCTCTTGCGACAAGGCTTTCGCAGATAGCTTTTCGCAGACAGTTGTACTTTATCGTTGAGCGGGGAGTAAAGGCCTCTGCATGCTCTTGCGACAAGGCTTTCGCAGATAGCTTTTCGCAGACGGTTGTAATTTATCGTTGAGCGGGGAGTAATAGGCGTGCGATGTTATTCACCGGCACAACGCAAAGGGGCGCGAAGTTGTGAAATCGCTAGGAGTAGTTGGTGGGTGTGGTTAGTGGAGTGTTTATCCTCCAGTTACTTATAATGACTAGAACTGGAGTCGTATAGATGTACGTACTTCCTCACTTCCTCGATCAACCGCTCTTCGTGCTGCTCCATCTTCGCTCGTGTTTTTAAAAATGGCGGTCGTGAAAACAAACCAAACCGGGAAAGTAGGGAAGCAGAAGTGCGTGTACAGCGGATGTAGAGTGGACCAATCAGAGCCCTCTTGTCTGCGAGGCTTCTGCGGTGGTCACAATTTTTGGGAGGTGCGCGCAGAGCGTCTGCGAAGGCGGGGGGGCTACGCAGACGCTATCTGCGACGCCGTCTGCGAGGACTGGGTTGTCAGCATAAATTGGCCTTTATACCTCAAACCTCTAAAAGCATCCCATTGCCAGTAATTGTGTTTTAAATCACACACTAAGGACAAGCTGTAACCCAGACCCCCCCCACACCCCTCCTCAACTTGCATTACCTTCTTCTTCACTGCAACAACTATTTAGAAAACAAAATCCTTTTAACAGAACTTGAAACACATCAACAAAGCAATAATTACAAAGACAAAAATGTTAATTAACTCAAAATATAATACACTTAAAGTCCACTCCAAACACACAAAAAGAAGTTTAAGTCAGGGTTTGTTACAATGTAATGCTAGTGATAATGATCGTCATACACGTAACAGTAAGGCTCATCATTTACAATGCTAGTCATACGTGTAATACAATATTGATACACCTCCCAAAACCAGCTAACTAACATCTATCTCAACACTATCTACCACTCCGAAACACTGCTAAGCTGGTAACACTACGAACAAGAAGCGAGAAGCACAAAAAGGAAACCCCTCTCCACAAAACCCGAGCATCTATTTATACATTTTGGTTGACCATACAGCCTACATAACACTATAGGTTTTGCAGGCTGACAAGATGATCTACAGTCTACAACCTGTAGTTCACAAAACATTTTACAATTTACAAAACAATTAACAGTTAATCCACGAAATTGAGTCGTACATGAGCTGATGGCCTATGAGGCATGTAGCACTGAGTTGTCTATAAGCCATGTACGACGAGATTGAGTGGAATAACAGTTTCATTCTGTCCACATTCACTGGATTTTGATAAACAGAGCATTTTACTTTTTTGCAAATTTGATCAATAAAATCTTTATACAAAACGTCCGACAAAATAATTTCTGCTTAGAATGTACACAAACTGGCGAAATGACAGGAGCAATTTGTGAAAAATGCAATAAGAATAATTCTTGGTGGAAAAAAAAAAAGATACGTTCTTATCAAATGTTTTTATTCCATATTTTGTTGCTTTCTTGTATTTGGGGGGGGGGGGGGGGGGGGGGGGGGTTTGTTTTCGAGTAGTTATTTTTTTTTTTTTTATTTCGTCCCCAGTTGGTTCAGCAACACGTGCCGCCATTTTGTTTTTCTCTACTCACAGTATATGAGCTGATATCCTAGTAGTAGAGTAGCCAATCAGAGTGTGCGATTGCTCATATCCAGTGAATGTGCATAGAATAATAATTTCACTGTCTCCTTTCCCCCTTTCGTGAAATGTCATTGCTTCCAGGTGAATTTTATTCCCGCTAACTGCTGCTTTATCTGAAAAAACAAGCACAATCTCCCGTATTGGTGTAGTAAAGGGTTAAAATTGTAAATGCTACAGTTAAACTGAGAGGATTGCTCATTTAATCTCTAAACAATCAGTGAAATATAATGAGGCCAGCACTCCTGACTCTCAGTGAGACGCAGAGTGATAAAATCATGTGAATTCATCCTGAGCTCCCAGAGATAATGTGTCTGGGTCAGGCCACAAAATAGCAGTTTCACTGTTCTACCATCTAAATAACTAATTATTTAGTAATGTGAGTGGAGACAACATACTACAGTAAAAAATACATTTCAAATGAAGCTCGTACATAAAATAGCACAGGGAAAAAATACAAAAACTGCAAGAAAAAAAGTAAAACTGAGCCAATGTGTGAGAAATAATACAAATCAGCTAAAGAAACAAAATGTTTTAAAATCAGCCAGTCACTCAATCCCCATTTCTTTTCTTGAAACAGGTTTAACTGAAAACTTTACTGAACAAATACTGAGTTCCTGGATGACTGCAGATAACTTGTTAGATAAAACAAACAGAGGTCTGTGTCTAAACGCTGAGGTTTTTACCCAATACTGTGTCTATAAAGTGAAAGGGAACTCGCTGGTGTCATCAACTTAAATCTGGTTAAATTTACCAGAATTGTAGTTCATGTTAACCTTATGTACTTTTGATGGTCTCTGGAGAGTCCCTCATCTGCCATAACTGGCTTCACCTGGTTCTGCAGTCAGACGTGAAGAAATCAGGTTGTGTACTGAATGTCCAGAAATAAACTCCTTGAGGAAATATTAAAGATGTGATGCTTTCTTTGCCCTGATGTCTGGGCGTCATCCTCCTCATTGCAGAGATCTTTCAGAGCTGCTTGTGTTCCTCTTGGGAATCACGTTCATGACAGCAGACTAAACAGGAACTTAAGATGTTATGGTACCTTTAATATTGATTAGATTATAGTAACTTTACTTCATAACTATGTGGCAAGAAGGAGGCCCAAACTGGATTATGTAACGGATCCTTTAGGACCATTTGGTTTCCTCTTAAATTCCAGAAAAGCAGTTTCAGGGAATTTTAAGAATAATAAGCTCCTCCACCACGTCACGGTATGGTCCCAACGGAGAAGTTTCAAACATCCAAACATTTGTAAGGGTTCTAGGTAAAAGAACGATCTTTGATTTATAACTTTGACAAACAAAGCAAGGTATTTAAATAAATAAACTTTCACACTAACGTTGTCCGTGTTTGAAGGTGCAGACAAGTCACTGGTTTACAGGATCATGCTGACGATTCCTGAGTGAAAACAGAAAGTAAGCAATCCACTGATTAAAATCTTTATACTTTTATAATCTGCTCTCAATACTATATTTATAAAAAGACCAAAAACTCACCGCAGTCTTTCTATAAACTGAAGAAATCCTTGACAAAAATTACTTTTTCGAAAGGCAAAAACACCAACCACAGCCAGAACAAACACTATGAATATGATGAACAGAGTCCAGCAAGTCCTGGATTCTGTAGGTGCAATGCAATCGAGAAAAAGTATTAGTTAGCTCACAGTTTACACACTTTCATCTGGATTTGTAGGACTTCTATCAAACAGAAACACTGGTGGAAGCTGGTTAATGTCAGTGAGGCCAACATCCTTATTGAAAGTGGTAGACATGTTTAAAACGTTATGAATCACACAGTGCTGAGCATATTAAATAGAAGTGACCTTTTAGTTTTCTTTTGACCCTGCACTCCAGTACAGCTGACTATAATCAGAACATTAAGACCAAGATGTTGAATAAATTATGGATGACTACTTGATCCACATATGTGAACATGCACAACGGATTCAACTAACCTGCATGTAAGAATAATTATTTCACTGTTCCAATGAATTACAGATGATATACATACTCACCTGGGAAAACATGCATGTAGAGAGAACCAACAGCACTCCCGTATTGGTTAGACACCACACAATAGTAAAGGCCGTTATTGTTAGGGGTCAGGGGAATAACCTGTCTGCTGTTAACACCACTGGAAAGAGGGTCCGTCACTGGAAAATACCTAAAAGGGAATTTCTTTGTTAAATAATCTTATCTTCATACAGATCTACAGAGATAAAAACATTATACTGTGGGAAACTGCCTTCAACTTGCTTATCTTGCACTTCATGTTGAAACTAAAAACATTTACTGCACAATGTCTCGAGGCATGTATTTGCATTTAAACTGTTTTGTTCCAATCCCCAAGGACGCTGAAATTTCCATCATCAATGCGATTAATTTCCATTGTGAATGCCACTTGGCTGTTGACACACCCTCCACAAAGACAGTACATCACAGAGAAGATCAACATGCTCTGGGTTTAAAAAAAAAAAAAGTTCACACTTGCAGTTTTCTTCTGCTTGAATTAGATGTCATATGGTAACTTTAGTTCTGCTCCAAAGCCAAGAACAACTTCTTTTGGCTGCTCCTGATTAGGGGTTGCCACAGTGGATCTTTCGTCTCCATTGCTCCGCCTTCCGTATCCTTCTCTACCACACCTGCCACTTTCATGTCCTCTCTCACCACATCCATGCATCTCCTCTTTGGCCTTCCTCGTTTTTGTATGCCGAGCAGTTACATCCTCAACAATCTCCGCACCTCGTCTCAGGATGTGCTCATACCATCTCAGTCTCATCTCTCTGAGCTTAATTCCCAAGTTCTCCACATGTGCTGTCCCTCTGATGTGCTCGTTCCTTATCCTGTCCAACCTCGTCACTCCCATCGCAAACCTTAACATCCTCAACTCCGCCACCTCCAACTTTGCCTCCTGTCTCTTCGTTAAGGGTACGGTCTCCAATCCATACATCACAGCTGGTCTCACGACTCTCTTGTACATCTTACCTTTCAGTTTTGCTGGGACTTTCCTATCACAAATGACTCCCGAAATCCTTCTCCAACTGCTCCACCCTGCCTGCACTCTCTTTCTCACCTCACTATCAGAGCCCCCATTTTCCTGCACAGTTGACCCCAGGTACTTGAATTCACCAACTTTCTTTACGTCTACTCCTTGCATCTTCACTACACTCTCATCCCCATTCTCACTGATGCACATGTATTCTGTTTTGCTACTGCTCACCTTCATTCCTCTTCGCTCCAATGCATACCTCCATCTCTCCAAACCCAACTCAACCTCCTTTCTACTATCACCACATATCACAATATCCACAAACATCATGTTCCATGGTGACTCTTGCCTCACTTCATCCATCAAGCTATCATCACTATGGCAAACAAGAAAGGACTCAAAGCAGATCCTTGATGAAGTCCCACCTTCACCTTGAACCATTCAGTTGTTCCAACTGCACACCTCACTGCTGTTTCACTGTTCTCATACATGTCTTGCACCACTCTAATATACTTCTCATTCACTCCACTCTTTCTCATACAATACCATAACTCATCTCTCGGCACTCTATCGTATGCCTTCTCCAGGTCTACAAACACGCAATGTAGCTTTCTCTGGCCTTCCCTGTACTTCTCCATTAACATTCTTAAAGCAAAAATTGCATCCGACGTGCTCTTCCTTGGCATAAACCCATACTGCTATTCACAGATTGCTACCTCTCTTCTTAATCTCGCCTCCAATACCCTTTCCCATAGCTTCATGGTGTGGCTCATCAGTTTTATCCCACTGTAATTACTGCAGCTCTGTACATCTCCCTTATTCTTGGATATTTGGACTAGCACACTCTTTCTCCATTCATTTGGCATTTTCTCATTCTCTAAGATCTTATTAAACAAATCTTGTTAGGAACTCCACAGCCATCTCACCCAAACATCTCCAAGCTTCAATCGGGATGCCATCTGGTCCGACTGCTTTCCCAGTCTTCATTCTTTTCATGGCTGCCCTCGCCTCATCCTTACTAACCAACTCTGCTTCCTGATTTGCTGTCTCCAACAAATCTGACCTTTTCTCTCTTGGATTCTCCTCATTTAATAAATCCTCAAAGTACTCTTTCCACCTTCTTAATACACTCTGTCAGCACATTTCCATTTACATCTTTCATCACTCTTGTCTGCTGTACATCCCTCGTTTCCCTGTTTCTTTGCCTAGCTAGTCTGTACAGGTCTTTCTCTCCTTCTTTGGTCTCCAGTCTTTCGTACAACTCCTGGTATGCACCTGCTTTCGCCTTCACTACCGCTCTTTTTGCCTTCTGTCTCGTCTCTCTCTGTATAACCGCCTGCTTTCCTCGTCTCTCTGATCATCTCAATTCTTCTTTGCTAGCCTCTTCTCTTTTATAATTCCCTGCACTTTTGTTCCACCACCATGTCTCCTTGTCTTCCTTCCTCCTTCCCGATGACCACCCTGTGTTCCTACCCTCAATTCTAAGCTCCTTCCCTTCCATCTTTCATGCTCTCTCCCAACACCCCTCCCCCCTCTCTTTTTCCTTCTGTTTTGGCACAACGGTCGTATACTTTCCACCGGCACCCTGTTGACCAACAGTACCAGAGGCAGCCGTTGTTAACCCGGGCCCCGACCGATCCAATATGGTACTTCTCTATTCAATCTGCATGTTAGATTTGGCACGGTTTTATGCTGGATGCCCTTCCTGACGCAACCCTCTCCAATTTATCCGGGCTTGGGACCGGCACCAAGAGTACACTTATGTACCCCCAGTGGCTGGATTTGCTACAAAGCCAAAAACAGTTGTCAAAAACCATTTACAAGAATTGTTACAGAAAAACTGAACTGCAACTGAAAATCATACAAACAGCTTGGGAGTATAAGAGCAAGTAGAGTTACAGTGGAAAATAAACTAAAACAAGCGTTGCCAGGCAAACAAACCTCACCTGGCAGTCTGGCCAATTCACCTTACAAGGTGAATCCATGACCTGCAGTTTGACATTTCAAGGTCACTCAAGGTCAACATTCATGGAGCTAAATGAAAGCCCATAGGGGACTACCTATATGTTGATAATGGTAATATTTCTCAATCACCACCTGTCAGGTTATAGTCCTATGAAAACCCATGACCTTGAGTTTGACATTTCAAAGTCATTCATGTTCAAAGGTCATGGCAGCAAATAAGAAGTTCCATATGGGCTTTCAGATGTTGATAATGGTAAAACATCTGGCTATCATTAACCATTTTAAAGCTATGAGCCTCTGAAAACCCGTGACCTTGAGTTTGACCTTTCAAGGTCACTCATGGTCAAAAGGTCCAAATGAGAGCCCATATATAACTTTCTATAATGTCGATAATATTAAGTATCTCTCCATCTTGAACCGGTTCCCAGTTATGAGCCTCTGAAAACCTGTGACCTTGACCCCTGACATTTGACCCCCAACCGCTAAGAAAACTATCAGAGATACTGCATCGTATAGTATATCAATGAAATCAGAATTGAAAGATGAACATTTTGGATTTGGTTTGAAGTAAACATGATGAATATGAAGGAAGATCTCATCTCATCATCCGTAGCCGCTTTATCCTGTTCTACAGGGTCGCAGGCAAGCTGGAGCCTATCCCAGCTGACTACGGGCGAAAGGCGGGGTACACCCTGGACAAGTCGCCAGGTCATCACAGGGCTGACACATAGACACAGACAACCATTCACACTCACATTTACACCTACGGTCAATTTAGAGTCACCAGTTAACCTAACCTGCATGTCTTTGGACTGTGGGGGAAACCGGAGCACCCGAGGAAACCCACGCGGTCACGGGGAGAACATGCAAACTCCGCACAGAAAGGCCCTCACCGGCCACGGGGCTCAAACCCGGACCTTCTTGCTATGAGGCGACAGCACTAACCACCTACACCACCGTGCCGCCCTCATGAAGGAAGACATCACCCAAAAAAAAAAAGATTTTGACCTTTCTGGTGACCTTGACCAAATGACCCTCAAAATGTTGGAGGTTCTATTTGATACCAATGCCCATCTATCCTTAAAGTTTCATGAAGATTGGTCCAGCCGTTTTCCCATAATGTTGCTAACAAAAAAAGCCAAGAAACAAAGAAACCCCACCGAGAACAATACCTCACCCCCTGGTGGACTCCGTCCCGGGCGAGGTAACTACAGTGATTAGAAATTGTTTGCTATCTGAACAAAACTAATCCGGCAGTCACTTAATCTAAATGCCAGAATTTAGCCTCATGTCTATGTGGCTCTTTGTTCCTGCTCACCAAACGGTAGCATCTACCTCAGATTTCCACCTCACTGTTGACTAGATTCAACACTAAGCAAACAAAGACCACTCACTCATTCACACACTGTTCTCAATGAACTAGAAATTCAGATAGCTAACATTCTTTTTGCTAATGTTATTTTTCTCAGTGATCAAATAACACTGACATGTTTTCCAGTGAGAAATCTTTCCATTGCGAGTGAAGGTGATAATGCTGGTGTTTCTTTGGTAAACATTTCTGTAGTAAACGGCCACAAGAACTGGACTGGAAAGTACTGGAAATCATTTTACCTTGCATCTATATGCTTCATCTTTTTGTGAAAAGGGCCTGTTGGAATTTAATATACTTTTAGATTTCTCACTACAGAGATTCCCCCAGGAACGCTGCAGTACAGATCAGCAACATTTCATTTTATGGAAGATGAGGTTTATTTGTAACACATCAGCCAGAGAGACCGAGAACAGAGTGGTCTGACTACAAGAGGTTTTACTGGGTTCAGCTCTAATTACTGGCATAGATTAGATTATTAACATACCGTTTCAAAATAACTTCAGGATAAAATCAGAATCTAACAATATAATAAATGGTTCTTTCTTACTATTGTTAAGTCATATACAATACAAAGTAACACTGATGGGGGCGCTAGTGAGCACTGGATGGAGTAGTCGTATTTCTCAGAGCTCCTCTCCACATTCGAAATAGTTCAGTCATTTACTTAATATTTCACCTAATTTCCCGGTCTCGCCTCATAAATACTTTGACCTAAGCGCCTCAAGATGACAAAACCGAAAACTGAAAGAGGGAAGCGGCAAGAGAAAGCCTCTAATGAGGTCGATGGCCAGCCATGTGCAGAGCTAGCGGAGCTTGTAGCGGTCGCCGAGTGTCCCCCCCCCATTATCGCTCACTCAACGCCGCCATTTTGAGTTCTCTCCCATGATGCTTTGCACCACTTCCTGCAAGAACCGGTGCCAAAACAGAAGAACTGAACACAACTTGATGTTTTCCTAACTTAAAGATGAATCTAGCACCTGTATATTGATATGCCCACAAGGTGAGTGTGTAGTAGAATGTAGATTATATGTCCAAGATTGTGTATTGTTTTAAAACAGTGTATTTGCACTGAATTGTGTGTTTAAATGGGCAATGTGTGTCTCAATCTATGACAGTGTATCTAAACCAAGAGTCCTTGTATAGGTATAGGTTGCTACTACTCTCTGTTGTTTTGATACAGAAACTGTGTTTTATACAGAAAATTGTGTATAAAGGGTTGCATAGTTAGTGCAGTTTTCTTGCCAAAGAGTTGTGTTTGATACTGTGTTCAGTTAATATCCAAGTCACTTCAAGCCAATATGAAAGCAAGGAGTCCTAAGTTTGGTGCTGTATTTAATACATATTCAAGCCCCTTTTTTGTCAGTAACAAGGCAGAGTCACAAGCTTGGTGCTGTATTCCATTTACATTTAATATCATTTTAAGTTTATGAAGGCAAACTGTAGATAGTTCAAAATGGTGCATATTTTTTACTTTATTGATATAACCTACAGTCTTTTAACTCGAATAGTCTTGAATCTCAGGTTACCTTGTATTTTGATAGGTTTTTTTTGCATTTGTAGTTTTCACGGCGTTTACAAGCGAAGGTGTAAACGAACGTACAAATAAAAATACCTTCAACGTCAGTGGACTTCCGACTTATCTATACGGGTCGCTACAGAGCTAGCTGCTGCGGCCCCGGAGTTAGCCAACGAGTCGGATCTGGAGTCTGAATCGAGCATCCTCGCAGCTATACGATGTATGAGCAGGACGATGAATGACTGTTTTAATGACTTGGAGGCATCTTTGGCATCCACCCAGGCAACGCTGGTAAGTCTCGGTAACCGAATACAGGAGGTGGAAAATGCTAGCTCAGAGTATGACCGCCGTCTCTCGCTCGTTGAGCAGAAATGTACGAAAATGCAGTCGGAAAATGAAGCACTTCGTCTGAAAGTAACGGACCTGGAGGCTCGCTCCCGGCGGCAGAATATTAAAATCATTGGCTTGCCTGAGAAAATCGAGAACGGACACCCAACAGAGTTTTTGGCAAAGTTCATCCCTGAGCTGCTGGGCGCTGATAACTTTCCCAAACCACTGGAGGTGGACCGGGCTCATCGGCTGGGAAAATGGCTCTCCGAGGACGACGTGCGTCTGCGCGTAATGATAGCACGGATTCATCACTTCCAGCTGGCCCGCCAGCAGTTTCCTCTGCGCTACAATGGTAAAGCGGTTCACTTCATTCCTGATTACCCAGCGGAGGTGATGAAGCAACGGCAGGCATTTGTTCCCGTCCGTAAGCGACTCCGAGATGCAGGTGTGAGGTGCGGTTTCGTCTACCTGGCACGGCTGCGGGTCTCCAGTGGCACCATGGACAGTTTTTTTTCATCCCCGCAGGATGCCGAGGCGTTTGCAGAGACACTGTCTTGAATACTATCTGCCGACATAGCGTATTTCGGTATGCGATTCTTAAGTTGTTTGTACACCTACTGGGACATTTATATGACAGTTTATAAGGTATGTGCGTATGCATGTTAACAAATATATTTATCGCTGTTGATTTTCACAAGCACTTGTCCTCATTAGTGGAGAGTGCGCGGGGTCCTTGGGTTAACTTAGTGGTCGGTTAGTTGTTCCTGTATGGTCCGGCAGTCCCTAAGAGAGTATGTAAGGTTTACAATCTCACTTTGTTTGGGAAAGGGGGGGGGGGGGGAGAGGGTGATGTTCGTTTTCATGTTTTCCTCTTGTCTTTATCATTATTTTATTAGGGCATTATATTTGTACGCTGCTACTATGCAAAATCCATATGCATCCTAGTATACCTTCGCCAGGTGGTGGCATCACTTTTACTAGTTGGAATGTGCGTGGGCTGGGTCATATGCTCAAGCAAGCTAAAGCATTCTCTCACTTAAAATCTCTGTCTGCTGATATAGTGTATTTGCAAGAAATGCATATCAGACCCACAAAGGAAAAGTTACTTAGATGTAGCTGGGCCAATCAGATTTTTCAGTCCACATTTTCCAGTAAAGCCAGAGGAGTGACAATTTTGATCCGCAAGACTGTGCCTTTTAGGCATGTTTCTACTGTGAGTGATCCAAATGGCCGGTTTATTTTGGTAACTGGCTACATTCACTCATTTCATGTTACGCTCCTTAATGTATATGGTCCAAATTTTGATGACCCAGCTTTTTTCCGTAAGATATTTAACTCACTGCCTGATCTCTCGGATACACATTTAATTGTAGGTGGTGACTTCAACTGTGTGCTTGATAGTCGTTTGGATAGGTCAGTCCAGCCAAATCAGTCGTCTACCTCCTCCACGGTTTTAAATAACTTAATGTCTTCCATGAATCTAGTTGATATTTGGAGGCTTGGACATCCTACAGAGAGAGATTATTCTTTTTTTTCACAAATGCACAAGTCCTTTTCAAGAATAGATTATTTTTTAATTGACTCAATTGAAATCAAATGTGATTGCCTCAAAATAACATTTTAATTTCTGACCACTCTCCAATTTCACTGGTCCTAGATCTTAATCACAAAAACCAGCAGTTTAACTGGTGTCTCCACCCATCACTGTTTTCCGATGCATCATTCTGTCAATATATATCCATTAAGATCTCAGAATTCCTGGAGAGCAATGACAATTTGGAAGTCACAGACTCCACTTTATGGGAAACTTTTAAAGTAGTGATTCGGGGTCACATAATCTCTTTTGAACCTTCTCTGAAAAAGGAAAGGCGGAAGCGACTGTCAGAAATTGAAACTGAACTATCGCAGTTGGAACTTGCCTACAGGAGTTCCTCCAACCCTTCCACCTTACAAAATATTCTTAAACTAAAATATGAATATAACACTATCCTATCCAGTCAGGTATGCGATCAATTGTTTAAGATCAGGCAGAAACACTTCGAGTTGGGGGATAAGCCCCATAAATTACTGGCCCAACAGTTAAGAGGCTTGCAAGTGTAGGTGCAGTTGGTAATTAAGTGATCAATCTCATTAAATCAGTCTCATTAAATCAGTCTCATTAATTAATACCATTAATTTTGGTGCTTAATAATACAACCCCGATTCCAAAAAAGTTGGGACAAAGTACAAATTGTAAATAAAAATGGAATGCAATGATGTGGAAGTTTCAAAATTCCATATTTTATTCAGAATAGAACATAGATGACGTATCAAATGTTTAAACTGAGAAAATGTATCATTTAAAGAGAAAAATTAGGTGATTTTAAATTTCATGACAACAACACATCTCAAAAAAGTTGGGACAAGGCCATGTTTACCACTGTGAGACATCCCCTTTTTGCTTTACAACAGTCTGTAAACGTCTGGGGACTGAGGAGACAAGTTGCTCAAGTTTAGGGATAGGAATGTTAACCCATTTTTGTCTAATGTAGGATTCTAGTTGCTCAACTGTCTTAGGTCTTTTTTGTCGTATCTTCCATTTTATGATGCGCCAAATGTTTTCTATGGGTGAAAGATCTGGACTGCAGGCTGGCCAGTTCAGTACCCGGACCCTTCTTCTACGCAGCCATGATGCTGTAATTGATGCAGTATGTGGTTTGGCATTGTCATGTTGGAAAATGCAAGGTCTTCTCTGAACGAGACGTCGTCTGGATGGGAGCATATGTTGCTCTAGAACCTGGATGTACCTTTCAGCATTGATGGTGTCTTTCCAGATGTGTAAGCTGCCCATGCCACACGCATTAATGCAACCCCATACCATCAGAGATGCAGGCTTCTGAACTGAGCGCTGATAACAACTTGGGTCGTCCTTCTCCTCTTTAGTCCGAATGATACCGTGTCCCTGATTTCCATAAAGAACTTCAAATTTTGATTCATCTGACCACAGAACAGTTTTCCACTTTGCCACAGTCCATTTTAAATGAGCCTTGGCCCAGAGAAGACATCTGCGCTTCTGGATCATGTTTAGATACGGCTTCTTCTTTGAACTATAGAGGTTTAGCTGGCAATGGCGGATGGCACGGTGAATTGTGTTCACAGATAATGTCCTCTGGAAACATTCCTGAGCCCATTTTGTGATTTCCAATACAGAAGCATGCCTGTATGTGATGCAGTGCCGTCTAAGGGCCCGAAGATCACGGGCACCCAGTATGGTTTTCCGGCCTTGACCCTTACGCACAGAGATTCTTTCAGATTCTCTGAGTCTTTTGATGATATTATGCACTGTAGATGATATGTTCAAGCTCTTTGCAATTTTACACTGTCGAACTCCTTTCTGAAATTGCTCCACTATTTGTCGGAGCAGAATTAGGGGGATTGGTGATCCTCTTCCCATCTTTACTTCTGAGAGCCGCTGCCACTCCAAGATGCTCTTTTTATACCCAGTCCTGTTAATGACCTATTGCCAATTGACCTAATGAGTTGCAATTTGGTCCTCCAGCTGTTCCTTTTTTGTACCTTTAACTTTTCCAGCCTCTTATTGCCCGTCCCAACTTTTTTGAGATGTGTTGCTGTCATGAAATTTCAAATGAGCCAATATTTGGCATGAAATTTCAAAATGTCTCACTTTCGACATTTGATATGTTGTTTATGTTCTATTGTGAATACAATATCAGTTTTTGAGATTTGTAAATTATTGCATTCCGTTTTTATTTACAATTTGTACTTTGTCCCAACTATTTTGGAATCGGGGTTGTAAATTACCAAACAGCCAAATTATGGTATATTCCAAATTATGATCACTTACCGTATTACACAACTCATATGCACCTTGGAATTCTTTTGAGATTGGATGGCTTCAAAAATATCGGTACAACAAATAAACACACAGTTTCAATAATAATTGAATTTATTATAACAATGATGTACATTCAATAAAGTCAACAGATATATACATATAAGCAAGAATAAACGGTGTGTGTGTTGTGAGAGAGTGATGTATGAGAGTGATGTATGAGAGTGATTGGAATCTTATCTGAGGTATGTGTGTGTGTGTTATCTGAGGTGTGGGGGTCGTGACCACGTGTTTCTAAGTAGAACAAAAGAGTTAGCTTTGGTTGCTAGCTAAGATGTGTTTGTGTCCACGTGGTGGAGACAAAGATTAGCCTTGTGTTGCTAGCTAAGGCCAAAGAGTTCTACCTCGTGGGGTTAAGAACAAAAGGGGGGTGTGGCCTAAACAAAGACTAGCCTGGATAGCTAACCCCACTAGCTTATAGCACTACTAAATCCACTGAAATCTTGATGAGGTCAAAATATGTGTAATGATGGAATTAAAGTGTTAGAAAGGAAAAGAGAGCACGCAAAAGCCTATCTATTAAACAACTGAGAGATCAACACAAACAGAACCATAATCAATTCAACACGCTGCCTGTCTACAGTGTAAACAATTAACCGTTCCCGAGTTTAAATTCACACTACTTAATAAAACTAATTCCTAAGACTAGTCTTTTTGCCCAAATGCCAAGCTTACTTCAGTATCTCGCCTCTACGCAAGATTATGAGATGATGTTCCGAGACTTTTGGAGTTTCACAGTTGTGGAGGCCTCCGTGAAGCGCAGAGAATTTCTTGGTCCGACGCGTGGTCCTTCATGATGAAAAGAAGTCTCTGATCAAACAATGTGCACAGCGCTTTAATTAGAAGGAATCCGGTTGCTTCTAACTTTTAATTAAACTGCTTGGGTGGCAGTCTTGTAACGTTACTCATAATAGACAAACAAACCGGCTGTAGCTCAACCGAGAGATAGAGATAGCACGATTTAACCAGGGGAAATGGGTGTGTTCGGGTTGCCATATTTCCTGCATTACTACTGGGCAGCGAATGCTAGAGTCCTTGTCTATTGGCAGGAAGACTATAATATGGAGGTATCTGTCGAGACTCCCCCTTGGGTTGCCATTGAAATGAGTGATGTCAGAAACAGTTCGCTTCCAGCACTTCTCTTCTCAACACCCAGACCTCCTGCAACTGTTAAGATGGATATGATCATTTTCAATTGCTTAAAAATATGGCAGCAAATTAGGAAGGGCCACAGACTACCAGACACTTCTATCCATGCCCCAGTATATCACAATCATGCATTCTCTCCATCCCTCTCAGACGGGTCTTTTGACAGTTGGAGGCTAAAGGGTTTGGTCACTCTGAAAGATCTGTATATTAATAAACAATTTGCTACATTTGCTCAGTTACAAAACAAGTTCTCTTCCCACAACACATTTTTTCCAATATTTGCAGATTAGGAATTATGTCCGTCAATGTGCGCCTAACTTTGAGTCTCTTCCGGAAGAGAAATTTATTTATAAGCTTTTGTTGGGTCCACCTGAATCTAGAAAATTGGTCTCTGGCTTTGTAAATATATTTTCTGAACAATTTCTGCTACGCACTCTCTGATAAACTCCTGGGAGGAGGAGCTGGGAATGCAGATTGGAGATGATGTTTGGAGGGAGGGCCTTGGTAGGACCCGATCTTGCTCTATCAACACCAGGCACCAGTTAATCCAATTTAAGGTGATGCACAGGCTTCATTATTCAAAAACCAAACTGCACAGAATCTTTCCCACCATTTCATCGCTATGTGACCGATGTAAATCTGCAGAGGGCTCTCTGACTCACCTCTTTTGGACATGTCCGAAACTGTATAATTTTTGGTGTCACATATTTAAGTGGTTTTCTGACATGTATGGCTGTGTGTTTGAACCTGATCCAATGATTGCATTATTTGGGGTTTCTCCTTCTTTACTTAAACATGGGCTTTCGGTGCAAAGCACAGTTATGTATGGAATGGTAATTGCAAAGAAAATGATTTTAAAACTCTGGAAGTCAGATACTGTGCCTCAGTTTAAGATCTGGTTACGTGAGCTCATTGGTATATTGCATATGGAGAAGGTTCGATATGGCATGATGGACAATCTTAATAAATTTTCAGATATATGGCAGCCATTTTTGGCTCACCTTGATAAATATAACACTGATCTTGACCAGCAAGGGAGTTCATAGAGTGCCATCCACCTTTACCATCTCTGTTTAGTACTTGTGTTAAGATTTTAGTGTCAGTGATGCAACACAATTGTTTTTAAATATGCCCTGGTTTTTTTTGCTGTTTTTTTGTGTGTTCTGTTTTACTTCTTGTTTCTACTCTGCCTTTTTTCTGTGTTTGTATTCTGTAACTTGTACAAAATTCTAATAAAAATATATTTTAAAAAAAGTGCCAGGTATTTCTAAGGATTGGAGGCCCACCGTTTTGCTTCACTTGTCCCATTTGCTCTCGGATCGTGTGTTGTTTTGGTTGGGGTTTGTTCTATATTGGGTTGTGGCACAGCGTTTGGGGCTGGTGCCATAGTGACAGCTTTATTTACTGTGTTTTTTCCTTTAGGTGTATTACCCTTCCTCCTCTGTTTTTTACCTGTGTGTGTGTGTGTGTGGGGGGGGGGGGGGGGGTTACCTCATTGTCTCACAGCAATTTTCCAATATTATACATACTCCTTTCGTCATGTTATCACATTTTTATTGATATGTAGCTATGAGTGATATCAAAATAATCACTCTCAATGTTAAAGCCATCAACAATGCTATTAAACGTCAGAAACTACTTTCCTTTTTCAAGAAAGAGAAATGCCAGTTAGCCTTCATCCAGGAAACCCACCTTTCAGATTTAGAACATTTAAAACTATGGAGGAGTTGGGTTGGCCAGGTATTTTACTCCTCATATAATTCCAAAAGCAGGGGGGTTGCTGTTCTTATTCATCGCTCATTACCCTTCACTTTGGTGAAAAGCGTATCTGACAAAGAGGGACGATATGTGCTTCTGTCTGGCTATTTATATGGTGAACTTATTGTTTTAGGATGTGTCTATGCTCCAAATAACTACGAAGCTGCCTTTCTCCCAAAACTTCTTGCTGATGTGGCGTCATTCTCCTCACCATATATGCTCATTGGTGGTGACTTGAATTGTGCGCTTAATTCAGAGTTGGATATGTCTTCCTCTCGCCTTACTTCTACCTCCAAAAGTAATAGCCTGCGTGAATTTCTGAAAGATTTACATTTATATGATGTTTGGAGAATACTTCACCCCCTTGATAGGGATTACACATTTTTCTCATTCCCTCATCAGGTTCATTCCAGAATCGACTATTTCTTTTCTTCAAGGGAGTTTTTGAACAGAACAATGGATTGCAAGATTAGTACCCGGTCTTTATCAGACCACTCCCCGGTAGTCATAAGCATCTCTCCGCCTTATAGAGACCCCTTGTCATGCCCTCCAGAAATCACGCTTGAGCCAAGTTTTAGTTACTGATGGATGATCAATCTTAACGTAATCCATAAAATCCACTTCATTCATCTTTCATCCACCGTCAAACTGACAGTACAAAACACAACATCAGTAGGGAAATCATAAACCCAGATACAACGCAATATAAATCAAAAACAGCAAAGACAAGAAACAAACATACTTCGCTGGCTGCGTATAACTGAAGAGGGAATGAGACTTGAAGCTTAAAACACATCATCAAACATTTCAAACTAGCCCGTGGCTTATAACATGGCCGCGAGCATGGTCAAGTCCATCACCTAGGCGAGTGGTACGGCACCTAATAATGTCCGTGTGCAACACGTGACATCGCCTGACCCAACATGACCCGGCGTAAATATCAAATTAAACACAAACATATTCTTGGAAATTACAAACATGATATTTAATGAAACAAAAAAATAAAAACTGACAGTTACACTCCCACCAAATCACATTAGTTGATTTCACACAACATAAAAAAAAAAAAAAAGCAAGCATTTAATATGAAACTCAATTATTCTGCTTCAATTAAAACAACTACCTTGTGCACAGGTCTATCAAGATAAAGGGGTTTAGAATTACGTCTTCCTTCTGGGATTGACTTCAGGACTTCCACACTGTTAGAAGTGAACTTGTGCAAATGCAGCTTACCTGTACTACACAACTCCTTTGCCTCCTTAATGAGTCGGATTGCTTCAGTATCAGAGGTTACACTAATGAGCAGAGGTGGGACAAAGTCACTAATGTGCAAGTCACAAGTAAGTCTCAAGTCCTACCACTCAAGTCCGAGTCAAGTCACAAGTCAAGGCACTTTTGACCAAGTCAAGTCCAACCCAAGCCAAGTCGAGTCCAAGTCTCATTTTTTTCCAAGTCCCTAACAAGTCACCATTTATTCTACAGGCAATCAACACATTTTTGATCACAAATGTATTACCTCTCCACACTGCAGTGTATGTCCTCCTTTTCCAGTCACCTTGGATAAAAATGTCTGCTAAATGTAATGTAATGTCAATGATTCATAGAGTCAGCACAAGTAACTACAGTACACCCATTCTTTTCCATTTTAAAATGTTTTAGAGCTTGTGCCCCAAGACAATCAAAGAATCTCAGAGGAGACAATGATTAGTTAGTTAACGTTAGTAAAGCATCCTAAATTTTCAGTGAGTTTAGTTTGAGTGAGTCAGTGTACATCTGAGGCTAAGGGTGTGAGAATGAGTGAAAGTATGACCATTTCCTTACATTTTTTATTGGAAAATTAGTGAGAAATTAAAACAAAATTCTAAACAAAGCTAGTACTGGTACTGTGTAACAAAAATCATTTTCTTTTCATTTCATTCATGTCATTTTTCACATAAAAATGCTTTTCATGTGCATTTTAAGACATGAAACTCAAAGTCCAAGCTAACAGATGATCTGTGTACTTTTAGAATCAAAGAATGGTTTTCCTTCTGAAGTTAGGCACTGTCCCAACATACAACATGACATGCCTTTAACACAATACAACGTGACTTGAGTACGTTTGTGTGTGTGAGAGAGACCAACTAACTGACAAAAAATTCCGGAAATATCTGTTCTCCACTACTGAGAGAGGGATGTTGCATCCAATGACCAAATCTGTTAGTATTGAATTTGTGATGGCTTTTTGTTGTGGGTGGGTAGCATTGTACTGTGTATCTTTTGCAGTAAGGAATCCAGAAATGGACGGCTGCTCTGTCTCACTTGGGATGATCTTGTTCTTCAGATATTCTGCAAATCTAAACAAGAAAAAAAAAAATGTAAAATTAGTAGGCCTACTTGTTTTCTGTTTTTAATCATGCAGACATTAACATGTTTTTATCATTTTCAATATCCAAGTCTGAGTTCATTTAATCTGAACATATTTGTTTATACACAGTATAATGTTTAATACAAGCCAGCCAGGATGTTCCCTTAAGCAGTTTAGCTAGATCACAATGCATTCACTAAACACTCGCTAAAATACCGGTAGCCTCAGTAAACACAGAACGTTGTGACGATGTAGCCAGAATCAGAGTCCTCTAGGGCTCTGGCCAGAATGTGAGAATGAAGCCCTGGCAATATTCTAGAGAGCCGTATAATAAAGTAGAATAAACAGTTGTTGTGAATTTCAGAATGTTCAGCGGAATCCTCCAGATCCAAGTTGCGTGCTTTTGGCGAATTTGGTTTCTCGCCAGAGACTAATAAATGCACTGGTAAAGCCACGCCATGTAGAGGCATTGTGTGCCCTGTCGTTTGGGTAAGACTGTGGGATAATGCTTCGCGTTGGAGTAGGCTACACTCCAATCTGTCGGGATGTACTGCGCTATAAAACATCAGCTGAGCTTACATTTTACATAGCCCAAATGGCCCATTATTCACATTGCCTACATGACACCAGAGAGAGGAAGAGAATAGAATTGAATGTCTCTGATGACACGTAATCCCAGCACTAATAACACACATCGCACAGCGTCCACGACTTGGTGCAGTACGTAGCAAACAGTTAAACGCCTGGTTTAACTTGCATTGCTAGTCATCTCGTCTCAGTGGTTTAAATGCCTTTCATGACAAGCACTGACTTTCCCATTGCAAAGAGCGAACTTCTGTTTTACATACTTAGTTTGCAGCCTGGGTAACTGTTTATTTGATTCACGTTTTATCCTTTGCTGTCCGGTTCTTATCATAAGTCTGTGTCGTTCTGACCAGAGCCTTTATAACAATCTTGTAAACGTTCTCTGCTCTGACCAAATCACCACCTTCTGGCTATGCCTTCCCAATGTGTGTTAACTGGTAGCCTAGCCCACATAATCTAACACTAGACTGAACACAAAAGCAATCCAATAAAAAAATCTACTTCACTATTTTATATTCAGCAAAGCAAAACAAATCCTTGACAGCGTTAATACATTAACACATTCCACTTCTAGCCACCAACTAGCCTGTACAAATTCTTGCTAGCTGTAGCCTAGCTTTGTTACTTACTTTTCCTTATGCAGCCTCAGGTGACGAACGAAGTTTGATGTGGTTGACTGGCTGTCCGAAATTGTGGCTCCACATGTTCTGCACGTAGCAATGCGTTTGCCATCTGTATTGGAGTATTCTTTAAATCCAAAGGAAATTACGCGGGGAATCATGTTTTTATCCATCCGTTCATCATTCAGCGTCATCAATGTTCAGCGTCCTCGTTGCCCATCACCGTTTGGTTTTTCATTTGAACCAGTTGAAGTGCTTGAGTGACACCTAGTGCTAGTGGATTGAGCTGCCGTAGCCTAGGACAAGGAGCTACACCGCATTCAAATAATGAGTGTACTGTACTTGGATTCAAAATCGAGGGGGGGGGGGGGGGGGAGAATATTTATACCTGATACGCCAAGTCATTGCAAGCTAAAACTGTCAAGTCCAAGTCAAGTCTCGAGTCAACAGCGTGCAAGTCCGAGTCGAGTTGCAAGTCATTCCTCATCTAGGGATTTCAAGTCTCAAGTCATCAAAATGGTGACTCGAGTCTGACTCGAGTCCAAGTCACATGACTCGAGTCCACATGTCTGCTAATGAGCCCATCATCTACATAAAAGTTTCTCTTGACAAACTTAATTGTGTTCTGGTCAAACTGACCCTGGGCTTTAAGGGCTAAATGTTGAAGGCCAAAGTTGGCACAGCCAAGTGAAGAGGCTGCCTCAAAGAGGTGAACTTTCATTCGAAAGATTGATGGAGGAGACTGAAGGTTGCCATTCTCCCACCAAAGAAATCTCAAGTAGTCTCTGTAGTCAGATTTCACGTGGAATTGATGAAACATTCGTTCTATATCACATGTGATGGCAATAGGGCCCTTGCGAAACCTGCAAAGGACTCCCAGCAAGGTATTTGTAAGTTCTGGCCCAGTGAGAAGGTGGTCATTTAAAGATACAACTTGGAATCTAACAGAGCAATCAAAGACAACACGTATTTTTCCAGGCTTTTTAGGGTGATAGACACCATGATGGGGAATGTACCAAGCTGGATCATTATTTACTTCCTCTTTTGGGACCTTTTCTGCATCGCCATGACTAATGACAGTCTAGGTGACTGTCATTACTGACTAGGTGAAGTAAGCCTTAGTGAAGACAAGTAAAAAATGTGATCATAAAACAACCAAATTCCACCACTGTCCCTCAAAGAAGTGTACATACACTCTATGCAGGAATTAAGCATATGCATGAGCAATACACAAGGGGTAAACTATGAAATGGTCAACCAAAGGTTAAAAAATAATAACTTTGCTTCTTAAATGTGCAAATTAAAATGCAGATTACCATAAATGTGCGATACTTTCATGTAAAAAGATCACTTTTCTGTGCAAATTAGGTGTTTACTAGATGCAAAGCAAACTTTCACAATATAAAATAATGCATTCACTTTCAGAGAAAATTAAGCTTACTGGTGTGCAAATTGTCTGTCAGTAACACAATATTGTCCACAGACTGTATTTTGACCAAGAAAACACTAAATCGAGTCATTAAGCATATATCACATTTAAGGAACCTTCAGTCAAATGCAAAGAGAGTCTTAAATGATTAGCTTATCTGTTTACGTCCTCCGGCACGCGCAGGTTGAGCAGTTCGACATTCCTTTTTCTTTCGTAGTACACGTCCGAGCCCGTTTTAAGTCCGCGAAAATCCAATGACTCCAGTCCGTACCACAGACGAGCTCAGGTAGTTCAGATGAGTGAACGTTTGCCCACACAACTTCGTGCAGGCCGTGCTTGGGGATTAAAAGAAGCTGCAGACAGAGCAGGTTAAATTGGCTGCAGATCCGCCTGAACTTACTTGCAGGTCGAGTTTGACTGTGGTATGGACTGGAGTCATTGGATTTTCGTGGACTTAAAACGGGCTCGGACGTGTACTACGAAAGAAAAAGGAATGTCGAACATGCTATCATTGGCAATTGTCTCCAGCGCTGCTTAATAGTCAGTGTTTTGTTGATTTCATTACAGCGCAATGCCAGGTTTTTTTTGCTGAAAATAAAACCCCTGACGTTAGCCTTTCCACTTTATGGGAAGCTGCAAAAGCCACCATACGCAGTGCCATTATATCTTATACCTCAGCACAGAAAAAGGAGGCTTTAAAGAGACAATTAGAACTAGAAGAGGCTTTGAGAGACATTGAAACTCAATTTAAGCGCTCACCAAATAAATACCTGTTGAAACAATTGGAGGCAGCTCATTCGGCACTTAATTAACAATTATTAACACAAAAGGCTGAAGCCCAAATATTTTTTGCTAAACAGACTGCTTGAATCAGGCAACAAGCCAGGCCGTTTACTTGCCCGTCTGGCTCGTGGAAGGGTGGAGTCTAAGATTATTCCCTCCCTCCTAGATAAACATGGAACGAGGGTTATGTATATAACCGCGGTTCTATGAGTTTCGGATGACCGCCAGAGGCGGTGCTTTCAGCACATGGATATCCATCACACGAACGTGCAGGTCGAGTAATAGTAACAACAAAGTCACGTGTGACCTGGGTGACGTCACCCCGTGACCCCGGCATAAAAGACCGGTAAACCCAGGAAGTGACCTCTTGGCAAATCTTCTCGTGTACACTCCGAGTGACTGCCAAGCTCTGGCGGTCATCCGAAACTCATAGAACCGCGGTTATATACATAACCCTCGTTCTATTTCGTTTCTACTGACCGCCAGAGGCGGTGCTTTCAGCACATGGATGACTAATACCAACCAGGTCATGAGGAGTGCCTACCCGTACCCAGTGATGCTGCGACGGGCCTGGAATGACAGCCGTCGCCACAGGATTATGTGGGACGACATTAAGACGGTAAAACCTGGTGAAGGTGCAGCTGGAAGCCCAGGAGGCTGCGCTGCGTATGTCTGAAAGGGGCACGCCCTTCAGTGATGCCCATGAGGCCACCACGCCTCGTGCAGAGTGCGCCCTGACGGCCGGAGGAATCGGGAAGCCACTGTGCCTGAGGCCATATTACATGCCTACGACTATCCACTTGGATAGCCTCTGCTTAGAGAGTGCCAGACCCCTCGTTGGTCCTGTGTGGCACAGAAACAGGGCGTCACTCCTACGGAAGCCCTCTGTACGCGACACGTACACCCTGAGGGCGCGAACTGGGCACAAAAGTTCCGACCTCTCACCATGGCCCGCCTCGAACGCCGCAAGGCTAAGGGGCTGGTTGACGAAGGTAGCAGAGAGGGTCTTCGGGAGGAAAGAGGGGTTAGGCCACAGGGTGACCCCACTGTCGCCGGAGTGCCACTGCAGGCACTCCCCACTGACTGACAGCGCATGTAATTCCCCGATGCGCCTCGTCGATGTAATGGCCAGAAGAAAAGCAGTCTTCAGGGAGAGCCATGAAATGTCTGCCGTGAGCAGGGGCTCAGAACGGTGCGTCGCAGAGAGCCTGCAGCACCAATGAAGGTCCCATGTGGGTACCCGGCTCCGTCGGGGGGGTCTCAACCGGAGAGCACCCTTCAAGAAACGTGCCACCAAGGCGTGGGACCCCACGGTCCTTCCCCCAACTCTGGCATGCTGAGCAGAGATGGCAGCTGCATAGACCTTGATGGTGGCAGGGGTAAGACCCTTATCAAAGCAGAGGCTGGCGGAACAGTCGAATGGTCGGCAGGGGGCAGCATGTAGGCTCCTCCCCCCGAGTTAAGCACCAGTTGGAGAAAAGCCTCCATCTGTTGGCATAGAGGGCATTGGTGGGGGGTGCCCGAGAGCTTGCAATGGTGTTGACCACTGCCGGCTCACAAGGACCTCGCAGGGGGTCCGGCCCTTCAGCGGCCATACCCAGAGCTGCAGATGGGCTGGATCCGGGTGCCAGATCTGCCCTCCCAGCTGTGATAGGTCAGTCCTCACTGGCAGGCACCAGGGGTCGCCGTTCAGAAGTTGCAGCAACTTGGGAACCACACTCGGCCCAGCCACCGGGGGGGCGACAAGCAGCAGCCCGTGGTGGTCCATCGCAACCCTGTGTAGGGTTGGCACGATCAGCAGCAGAGGGGGGGAGGCATACAGCAGTTGCCTCGGCCAAGCATGCGCCAGCGCATCCTGGCCCAGGGGACTGGGGCCGTGGAGGCTGAACCACAGAGGGCAGTGTGTCAACTCCTGGCAGGCAAAGAGGTCCACCTCTGCCCTGCCAAAACGTTTCCAGATGGCGAGAACCACCGCTGGGTTGAGTCTCCATTCCCCGGGATCGGGGTCCTGGCGGGACAGCAGATCTGCTGCCCTGTTGGCAGTGCCTGGCAAGTACATGGCACGCAGGCTCAAGAGATGTCGATGGGCCCACCGCAGAAGTTGGCCAGCCACTTTCAAGCACTGGAGGGACTTTGTGCCTCCCTGGTGGTTGATGTAGTACACTACCGTAGCGTTGTCCGTCCGCACCAGAACGTGTCTGCAGGTCAGGCCTGGGAGGAAGTGCTGTAGGCCGAGGAACACAGCCCGTAGCTCCAGCACGTTGATGTGCTGCACCCGTGCAGCACCGGGTGGAGGTGGAGACCGTTGAACCACCTCTGAAGCGGCGTAAGTCCAGAAGTCCCAGCGGGACCAGAGAGGAGGCTGCCGTAAGCATGCCCAGCAGGCGCTGAAAGGTCTTCAGGGCGAGTGACCTACCCCGTCCGAAGCGGCCAAGCAGTAGGCGGATGTTGTGGATCCTGGTCTGGGAGGGAGTTACCATCAACGACCTTGAATCCAGGTGCATGCCCAAGAAAGTTGTCTCCTGGCTGGGCACCAGCGAGCTCTTCTTGTAATTCACCCTGAGCCCCAGCTCTACGACATGCGAGAGCACAGTCGCGATGTTGGTGCGGGCCTGAGCTGCTGACCGTGGACAGACGAGCCAGTCGTCCAGGTAAGGCAGGACACGCAAACCCCTTGCCTGAAGTAGTGCCGCTGCCGCACACCCGGTGAACACACGGGGTGCCAGCGATATCCCAAAGGGCAGAACATTGAATTCGAAAGCCTGGCCCTCGAAGGCAAACCGCAGGAACTGCCTGTGGTGTGGCACAATGGGAGCATGGAAGTAGGCGTCTTTCAGGTCGAAGGTGACAAACCAGTCGCCCGCCTGGATGTGGTGTAAGACATCCACTGTACGCAGCATGCGGAATCTCATGGTCCTCAAGTGGGAATTGAGGGACCTCAGGTCGAGGATCGGGCGGATACCGCCGTCCTTCGGAACCAGAAAATACCTGGAGTAGAACCCACCTTGCTGTCTCTGCCTGTCGACGGGAGAGACTGCTCCTTTCTCCAGGAGGGTGGCGATTTCCTGCCGGGGGACGAGGGACTTCCCCGGATGGCTCACGGTGGTGTGTTTGACCCCATGAAACGTGGTGGACGGCGGCAGAACTGGATGCGGTAACCCTCGGTGAGGGTCACCAGCACCCAGGGGTCAACGCTCTCCAGCTTTGGAGCTGTTCGCTGGAAAAGCGGCCGACCGCCGGCGCGCTGATGTCAGCGCCGTCCAGAGCGCCCCCGTCGGTCACCATGGGAGCGACGAGGAGCAGACTGGGTGTAGGGGGCGGCACCGCGGGTCCGGGAGGTGGTGGGGCGGCGAAAGTCATCAACCCGTCTGGTCTCCTGGCGGGTGCGTGGCCGAGACAGAGTCGGTGTGGGCCCCCTGAAGGACTGGGCAACATTGCCATGGTGGTGGGCCTGGCGGGGCCAGCGAACTGCTGTTACGCCTAGATGACCTGGGCACTCCGATCCAGGGCTTGCTGAGTGGCTTCGCCAAACAGCTCCCCGGGGACAACAGGGAGAGAGTGCAGCACACGCCGGTCGGGCTCGGCCAGAGGGGACTGTGCCCGCCATATCTGCTGGCGGCCGAGGGTGAGATACGACATCAGCCGGCCCAGTTCCCGCGACGAGTAGGCAAAGGCCTGGAGCCGCGTCACACAGCTCCCGTGATGCCGCGCTCGTCCCCTCCAGCGTCTGGGGGTCCATGACACCTGGCTGGCAGAAGGGAACTTAAATAAGGCGAGAACGCTCCAAGTAAGTAGCCCAAAATAAACTATCAGGTGGAAATAAAAAATAAACGACCAGGCGAACACACCCGTGGTCGGGAATATTAACAAGGATGGCGCCGTGCGCTACAGAACTGATAAACAGCGGCGAGAAACACCGCTTTAATTTAAATGAATGAAAACCGCTTACCTGAGCGACAACAAACCGGCCTCCAGCAGCGAGGACACGCCTCGGAGGGCTAGTCAGCTAACTCCACCGAGCGAGAGCGCTCAGCTTAACGGAGTAACAAACAATACGAATATAACACACAAGACAGCCGGCCCGTGAGCAGGCCGGAGACAAGGCTACACAAAACAAGCGGTTGATAATATTAACAAGGATAGGCACTGTGCGCCACAGAACTGATAAACAGCGGTGAGAAACACCGCTTCAATTTAAATGAATGAAAGCCGCTTCTCAATGTTGGGCATCTGCAGGAGGCCATAGGTAGGGGTGTCCTGCATTGCCGCCAGGGCCCTGCAGTCACTAGGGAGGTGGGAAGGCATCTAGGGTCCGCCCAACACCTCTGTAACTCCTCGATGTATGAGGCCGAGGGCGGAACAGACAACGAGGAAGGCTATGTGGGACCTCTGAAGAAAGCGCTCTGATGCTGGGCCACCGGGGCGTGTCCAACCCCAGACGGGCCAATGCAGCCCTCAGCGTTGGCTGGATGGATGAGCATCCGCCTTCCGACGCTGCCACGGTGCCATGGCTGGTGGCCTGGGAACCGGCCGGAGAGGTGGAGCCGTGACCATCGGACCCACCGCAGTCAAAGCTCTCCGAAGCCCGGATCGACAGTTCATCCAGGCCGCGTGCATCAACGGCCGGTGACAGAAGCGGTGGTGATGGTGAACAGTCGGGCTGCCAGGCAGAAGGGGTGGCTGCGGGAACACTGCCCCCTGTGGCGGAGGCTGAAGATTCGCCAGCAGGGCCTTCATCTCCTCCAGCTCGGTGGACATCACCTCCACCTTCTGAGCCAAATCGCCCGAGCGCTTCTTTTTCGCCTTAGAAGCGAAGACGTGTGGGGGAGCCCACGGCGCTTGCTGGGCCCCGCTGCTGCAGCCGACACCGTGTCCTGTCCCCCCGAGGCCCGGGGGATGTCAGACGGAGAATCCAGCCGAGCCAGCCTGGCGGTCCGCACAGCCACGCTCAGGCACATGCAGTCTGCGCAGGCCATGTCCGTCAGCCCCTGCCGCAGGTGATCAATACCCAGGCATGAGGGGCACTCGCGGTGGCCGTCCTCCGGTTCGAGGGGGACCAGCAGTTGGCGCAGCGAGAGAAGAGGTCCATGACGCCTGGCTGGCAGAAGGGAACTTAAAAAATAGGGCGAGAACACCCCAAGTAAGCAGCCCAAAATAAACAATCAGGCGGTAATGAAAAACGACCGGGCGAACACACCCGTGGTCGGGAATATTAACAAGGATAGGCACCGTGCGCCACAGCACTGATAAACAGCGGCGAGAAGCACCGCTTTAATTTAAATGAATGAAAACCGCTTACCTGAACGAAAGCAAGCCGGCCTTCAGCGGCGAGGATACGCCTCGGAGGGCTAGTCAGCTAGCTCCACCGAGCGAGAGCGCTCAGCTTAACGGAGTAACAGCAATACAAATACAACACACAAGACAGCCGGCCCGTGAGCAGGCCGGAGACAAGACTACACAAAGCAAAGCGGTTGATAATGTTAACAAGGATAGGCGCCGTGCGCCACAGAACTGATAACAGCGGCGAGAAACGCCGCTTTAGTTTAAATGAATGAAAACCGCTTACCTGGGCGACAACAAGCCAGCCTCCAGCGGCGAGGACACCGCCCCGGAGGGCTAGTCAGCTAACTCCACCGAGCGAGAGCGCTCAGCTTAACGGAGTAACAATACGAATACAACACACAAGACCGCCGGCCTGTGCGCAGGCCGGAAACAAGGCTACATGAAATAAGGCGGTTAATAATATTAACAAAGATAGGCGCAGTGCGCCACAGAACTGATAAACAGCGGCGAGAAACACTGCTTTAAATTAAATAAATGAAAACCGCTTACCTGAATGAGGACAAGCCGGCCTCCAGCGGTGAGGACGCCGCCCCGGAGGACTAATCAGCTAACTCCACCGAGCGAGAGCGCTCAGCTTAACGGAGTAACAAACAATACAACACAAGACCGCCGGCCTGTGAGCAGGCCGGAGACAAGGCTACATAAAATAAGGCGGTTAATAATATTAACAAAGATAGGCGCAGTGCGCCACAGAACTGATAAACAGCGGCGAGAAACACCGCTTTAAATTAAATGAATGAAAACCGCTTACCTGAATGAAGACAAGCCGGCCTCCAGTGGTGAGGACACCGCCCCGGAGGACTAATCAGCTAACTCCACCGAGCGAGAGCGCTCAGCTTAACGGAGTAATAAATCAATACGAATACAACACACAAGACAGCCGGCCTGTGAACAGGCCGGCGGCGAGGCTACAGAAAACAAGGTGGTTAATAATATTAACAAGGATAGGCGCCGAGCGCCGCAGAACTGATAAACAGCGGCGAGAGGAACGCCGCTTTAATTTAAATAAATGAAACCCGCTTACCTGAAGCGAAAACAAGCCGGCCTCCAGCGGTGAGGACACCGCCCCGGAGGGCTAATCAGCTAACTCCACCGAGCGAGAGCGCTCAGCTTACGGAGTAATAAATCAATACGAATATAACGACAAGAAGAAAAGAGTTGGTGGACTTAGCGCAGTTTCTTGGAGGATGCGTAAGCACAGCCCCAACCTTACGGGTAACGAAACTACCACAGCGCTTTGTCCAAATTTCAATCCAACTCGCAACCTGCAAACGCGAGAAGATGTAAGAGGTCACTTCCTGGGTTTACCGGTCTTTTATGCCGGGGTCACGGGGTGACGTCACCCAGGTCACACGTGACTTTGTTGTTACTATTACTCGACCTGCACGTTCGTGTGATGGATATCCATGTGCTGAAAGCACCGCCTCTGGCGGTCAGTAGAAACGAAATAGAACTAGACATTTCAAGTCAACTGAAGTAAACAAGCTCATGAAATCATTTTATGAGGAGCTTTACAGCTCAGACTGCACTGCGTCTTTGGAAGACAGGTGAAAATTTCTTGATAAGATAAACTTCCCATCTCTATCAGAGGATCAAAAAAAGATATTATGTAGGCCTATTACTGAGGAGGAAGTGTCAGACACCATCAAAACACTACAAAGTGGGAAGGCGCCTGGCCCAGATTTTTATAAAACCTTTCGGAAAGTATTAGTGGGCCCCCTTACAGACATGTATGTTGACAGTTTTGAGAAGGGTTGTCTTCCTCCAAGTCTAAACCTTGCAGGCATCTCTGTTCTTCTGAAGAAGGGCAAGCCTCCTGACATATGCAGTTCTTCCAGACCCATTAGCCTCATATCAGTAGATAGCAAACTACTTTCAAAGCTCTTGGCAAAGCGCCTTGAGAACCTGCTTCCAATTCTTATAAACCCAGACCAAACAGGTTTTATACATGGCCGCTATTCTTCCAGCAATGTTAGGAGACTTTTAAATATTGTGCATTCATCATTTCAAAATAAACAGAAAACACTAGCTTTATCCCTTGACGCCGACAAGGCCTTCGACAGAGTTGAATGGCCTTATCTGTTTGACATTATGGAAAGATATGGCCTTCACCGCATGGCGAGATAAAGGAATCATTCTCCTTGGTCATTTGTTTAAAGATAATATTCTTATGTCCTTTCAGCAATTACAGGATACCTTTGATATCCCCAAGTCCAATTTCTTTGGCTACTTACAAATAAGACATTTTATTTCTTCTCTACCTAACTTCCCCCCTCCCACTCTCATAATCTAGAAACTTTCCTTTTGAATCGTAAAAATCTCAAAGTTTATTTCAGCTTTTTATTCCCTACTGCTTTCCTGTGACATATATGAGCTACCTAACATCTCTCGTAAATGGGAGGGCGACTTAGGGACCGAATTTATTGAGGATGACTGGAGGGAGGCGATTGTTTCCATCAGGGTAGCATCTGCCTGTAATAGGCTAAGGGAAACTCAGTATAAAATACTGCATAGGTTACACATCACTCCGGTCATATTACACAAAATAGATCACTCAATTTCTCCTCTCTGCATCAAGTGCAAGTCTGAAAGAGGAACATATTTTCACTATTTTTGGGACTGTAAGTATACATCAAGATTCTGGACTCTGGTGGTCAAAATAATTGAATTTGAGGTAAAAAAAAAGGACCCTAGTGTCTTTCTGGTTGGGCTACCTTCTAAGGTGCTACAGCTCCCGGCAACAAGCTACACACTGCTTGAGCAGCTCCTCCTATCTGCACGTAAGTGCATATTGCTGAACTGGACTAAAGAACGCCCACCTACGGTCACACTATGGTACAAGGAAATCTTCAATAATCTCCCACATGAAAGATTGATGGCTATGGTCAAGGGGAAAGATGATGTTTCACAAAATCTGGTCCCCCTTTATAACCTATCTACCACGAGATCCAAGTTCCCTTCTCCTGAGAGGGGAGCTGAGTGAGTTTTGGTCACAGACTAGGCCTAGATCGCCCTCATAATTCCAACTGACCCTCAACTGACTGTTTTTTGTGTGTGTGAAAACATTGTCCTCCTGTGTTGCTGTGGACACACTTTTTTTTTTTTTAATTTATCATTTATGTATTTATTTTGAAATTGTGTTTTTCTTTTTACTCCTTTATGTATCTTGTATTTTCTTTTCTGTGCCCTTGTTGACGTCTAGAGGGTGGGGGGTGGGGGGGATTGTTTTGTAAGTTGTTGTACAATTTTGTGGAAAAAAAAAAAGCAATAAAAAGTATGTTAAAAAAAAAGTAACACTGATAGCAGAAACGCAGATGTTTCTTGGAAACATGAAAGTCAAACATGAAACAGAAACCTGATACCGCACCTGGCTTGTCTCCATAGGTCTGACGTTAAACAAACAAAAAATCTCATAAGCCATATAATATGGCTCAAATCATTATTTAAACTGCAGCCCTTTCTGGTAGACATTAACGGAAAACTGCTCCATTACCTGCTCCAGGTGAAGTTTGTTGGTTTTGGATTAGCATCTGCGTCACACTGGAATTCACGTGTTTCCCCTTGATCACCTACTGAAGTAATGTATACCACCTGAGGAGGATCTGGGAGAAAAAGAAGAAAATCAACAATACTTTACATAAATGTTCTGAATTAAAAGTGTAATGTTGACAATTACCCAGGCAAAAAAAAAAAAGTACATAGCCATTTTTGCTAAGATAGACTGTACTTTGTTGAACTGTGTTCGAAAGGAGAGAAAAAAATTCCACCTTCATCCATTTGCATATTAATCTGTTTAATTCCTGTGATCTTCAATAGTATCCAGGAATTTTGTAATGAAATTGAGTTGATTTTTTTTTTTTTTTTAGTTTAAATGCATCTCAACATGTTGATTTAGCATCACTTTGCTTGACCTACATTAACCATAATGCTATTTGACGTTCTGCTGGTACAGTTGGTTTTCGTGGCACTCTCCGTGCACAAAGCGCGTGGAGTGGAGCCCCATACTTACAGTAAGAGAATGCCTCGACCTGATTTTTGATGGCTTGACCATATGACGTCGATATGTATGCATGTACACGTACCACAACAGGCTACCCAAATCATACGTTGCCTTGCACTTCTCAAACACTTGACCACTGGACAACGAAATTTGTATCTTTATTTACATAAGATAGATGGGTTCTTATCCAGCGCTTATTTTGCTTTTTTTATTTAAATTTTTTTTGACAAAAACACGGGATTATTTACTAACACTTTTTATGGAAAATATTCACAACAGCTTCACATCAAACTAGTTTTACTTGTCCACTGGACAGTTTCTGTCATGCAAGGGCAGCAGACAGACAGAAGTGCAGGAAGAATTTTATTGAAAGGATGCGAGCAAACATCCAAAACAGAGACAAAGGCAGAGTCGAAAACGGGCAGTAGTCAAGTGAGGCACAGACAAGATAAATCAGAGAGAATACAATACTCACAGTTCAAAAACACAAAACAGGGTCAAAACAGAAGATTCAAAATCTCTTCCTGATTAGAGTGTGATTACAGCGCATGCATATAGAGGGCTACCGCATGACGTCACCGCGCCGCGAGATTTTGTTAGGCGCCATATTGGAAGACCAAGTACACATCTATGCAAGTACATACATACATAAAACAAACTACACCTGAAATGTAGCCAGGGCCAGTTCTGCCCTAATCTGGACCCGGGTGCAACATCGCACAACCCCCCCCCAAAAAAAACAGTCTAAATCAGGACAACCATCACATAACTATAAACATTTTATATCAACTATTTTAACTAAATGGGCTATAATAAATAAGCCTGCAGGCAGCCACAGCGGGCTGCCTCAGAAAAGTAACCATTCAATGACAACTGAAAGCCTGCAGCCACGGCGGGCTGCCTTAAAAAGTAACCATTTGTCCTACCTTAAAACTCGTTTTGCATTTTTGTTTTGCACTTTTTTGTATTTTCGACCCTCCGTTTATTTTCTTTCCTTTTCTGAAAACCCAATTTGTGTCCAGACATTTTGTTCTGCTACCAACGAACTAACTCGTCAGGTCTCGTCTTTCGAGCCCGCGATGATTCCCGTGGGAAGGGCAACAACTGATACATTTTTACAAACAGCCAATAAACAGCCAATAGGGAGGTTGCAACGTTCAGGCTCTCCTTTGCTCAGAGACACTCAGTAATGCACTTATTCTCTGTCTCCTGGCAGAAAGCTCCTTGGTTTGCTTGTGTCTCAATCACAGCTGGTATTCTGTAGAAAGACTTCTTTTCACCTTTCCCATCAGCTTTGTTGGAACACCCTAACACAGCACAAAAGTTTGCCATTGTAGGTTTATGATGAATCAAGTGCCTCGTGGGTTTAAATTCCGCGCGCTGCCGTTATTTCCCCCTAATCATGAGTTTGTTGGTCTTCCAATATGGCGCAGGGTTTGTTTACTTCCGGTTTCCGGTGACGTCAGTGAAAAGGGTCTATAGGGACCCTCAGTAACACACAGACTTGGCAGCACTGTCACAAGACAATGCAGCAATTTACTGATGTGAAATATGCTACACAAGTCGATGGTTAATAATATTCTTTATTTTTTTCACGGTCCAAATCCTGCGCTCTGATTGGCTGGCGAGCGGGTCTGTATCCTACGGTACGGACCTCTGGCGACTCGCTCGTTCACAACAACAAACATAGTAGCATTTTTTGTCAACATTTATAAGATTAATTCATAAGATTATCAAAAATCTTATACATTTTTGCCAGCATTTCTCAGGAGAATAGCATTAATTTTACATCATGGATAGTGATAATGACAGTGTTCACAGCGAAAATGAGTTTTACTACCCTGAGGAAGAAGAAATAAAATAAAACATTTCAGGAGAAAGCTAAAAACCTGCAATTTGCTAACACCGAGCAAAAACATGGCTGAATCCTGAATGACTCCTATTTGTATAAATAGGGGACTACATAGGCGGCAAAATGTAGGGTTTTTTTTTCCTGCCATAGAAGTGCACTTGTATACTGAGGAGAAAGCAATTTGCATTACAGCCGTGAATGAGGATTCAAAACAGCATTAATTTTACAGCATGGATAGTGATGACAGTGTTCACAGCGAAAGCAAGTTTTACTACCCTGATGAAGAAGAAATAAAAGAAAACATTTCAGGAGAAAGCTAAAAACCTCTAACTTGCTAACAGTTTGATCTCATTAGTAAATGAGGCCCATTTTGGACCATGTTATCCGAACACATATTACGTTCAGTAAAAACTTTAAACCAGTACAATCTCTTCTTCAAAGCTTCACCAAATGGCTTTATTTATGCAATATAAAAGGTCATAATACTGTATGACTTTGGTCGAGCAAAAACACTGAGCAAAAACATGGCTGAATCCTGAATGACTCCTATTTGTATAAATAGGGGACTACATAGGCAGCAAAATGTAGTTTTTTTTTCCTGCCATGGAAGTGCACTTGTATACCGAGGAGGAAGCAATTTGCATTACAGCTGTGAATAAGGATTCAAAATGGCAGCTCGGCTTGGTTTTTTCTTTTGGGCGCTCTCGTTTTCTGTTAGAATTTGGTAAAGAAAAAAATAAATATATTATTTACCAGCTTAAGGTCGGTCCGTATGGTGAAATACCGTGACCTCAGCCTTGAATACTGACCTCAGCCCAGAGAGCCTCGGTCAGTACTTTCAAGACCTCGGCCACGGTATTTCACGATGCGGACCTCCCAGCTGGTAAATAACATACATATGTTTTTTATTTATATATATATATATATATATATATATATATATATATATATATATATAAAATGCCCATGTGCTCACTGAGAGCTCTGCTTTTAGGCAGTGCCTAAATATCTATTAGCTGTACCTAATCTCCACCTAAAGATAGCAAGACTAAAGCATTTTAGTGTCTCCATTTTCAATTTTCTTGCCAAAACCACTATGTGTCATCGCAAATATCACAAGACAACAGAGTGTCCTCTATATCCTCTGCCCTATATACCAACTAAATACAAAGTTAAGATATTATTCGTCACATTTTTCAAGTTCTGCTGCAGGAAACCAACCCGACCTCTTTACACTGACCTCAGCAGCCCATGGCATAAACCCACTGGACCTTTGGTCCAGGGGAGCTAAAAATTACAATTTCTCACATTTCTTAGTATCAAAAAGGCACATATACATTACTTAATCAACACATATACTAACTTTCAAGACCATACCACTCATAGTTTTTAAGTTCTGCTCCAGAAACAAAACCTACCCAAGACCAACCTGAAAGACTAATTCTGAAATTGTTTCCATGGAAACCTGAAAAATTAAAATGTCGTATGAGAAGGCACATCTACGTCACCTTGTTAACATGTAAACCAAGTTTCAAATCCATAATCACAGGGGTTTTTCTAGAAAAATTTAGTATGAGGGAGCTCACCATGGCAAGGGAGCAAAGGGACCAAGCTGGGGGGGGCGCTTTGAAAAATTGAGGCTACAATGCGACATTCTGAGGCTATCTGAGCGGGAAATTGTAACAAACTGTCAACACTGAAAAAGAAAAGAAAACTTTGGTCACAAACAATTCAAATTCTAATACCTCATAATTCAAATTACACACAATACCAATTCCCCGTGATTCAAATTGAAATGTATAATTCAAATTCAAATGAATCAAACTTACAAAGTATTAAACCTTCACCAGAGAAATCTGTTGTTTTCTTTTATTAGGATAAAGGTAGAGTTAGTTGTTCAAAATTGTAGGTGCAATGGGCTTGTCAAATCAGTCTCAAATTCATGAAGCAGTCTCAAATTAATTAAATCATTAATTCAAGTATCTGATAGTTTATAGCTAAACTATTAAAATCAATCAAATCAGTCTCATGTAAAAAGGGATCAGTCTCAAATTCATTAACCATTAATTCAAGTGTCTAATAGTTTATAGCTAAACTATTAAAGTCAATGGAATAACTTGGTGGTAATGTTGCTATAGTTTAGTGAGTATTGTAGCTCTAATATAATACATTTACTCTAGATCTATAATATTCATACAACCAAATGGGTGAAGGCAATTCGAATACTTTTCTTGGCAGAGGTTGGCACTTCAGTGAATCTTGTAACAATAAACAGGACACAGTTTATTCCAAAGATACCATTTATTGAAATAGCTGACATGAATTAGCAAACTAATACCAGGGATGTGATTTGGGGCTGGTGAAATTATCTGAAAATTTTAGCCAGGGGTCTGGGGGCCGCAGGCCCCGAGCTGGTCCAGGGCAGCGCCCTGGTGGGGGGACAAGGGGGGCGAAGCCCCCCAAAGCTCCTAGGTTCTGGGGTTTTCTGACTTAAAAATTGTACTAAAATGGCAAGCAAACACCCAAGAAAAAAATTGTCATGATTAACAAATTCAAGCCAATTTAATGGTCAACATGCAACTCTAATGCATCAGCTTCTTTCTTTCACACATGGAATCCACCACCAGAGAGGGAATCCGACGCCAGAGAGGAAGAATTTCAGTTCCACCACAAGTTTATCAACGCCACTCATCATCCTGTGTGGAGAGAGTCCCCGTGTTCAGGTTTCTCGGCATTGAACTGGAGAACGACCCAACCTGGAGTGCCAACACCAAGGAGCTGCTGAAGAAGGCGCAGCAGAGACTGTACTTTCTGAGAATCCTCAGAAAGAACTGTCTCCCCCAAAATCTGCTCCAGGCCTTCTATCACTGCTCCATAGGGAGTGTGCTCACATATGGACTGTGTATGGTACGACAGCTGCACATCCTCAGAGAAGAAGGTGCTCCACAGGGTCGTTAGGGCAGCAGAGAAAACAATAGACTGCCCCCTCCCCACCCTGGAACATATTTACACCTCCAGATGCCGCAGGAAAGCAATGGACATTTCAAAAGACTCTTCACACCCCAGTCATTCAGTACGTTTACATGCACGTCCAAATCGAGCTACTGTCGGTAATCGAGCAAAGGGTCCCAGCACGGGTGCCAGAGAAATCCAATCCTACATGCACAAGTGAAATCAGGCTATTGTGCAAGGTGCATTGTGCACCCGAGCCACACATGGCGCTACACGCCCCATCGTGTTGGTACACTTCCGGTTGTCGTCATGAAGAGCTATAGTGTTGCCAGATACTGCTAACGTATTCCAGCCCAGAACATGTTCAAATCCGCTAAAATGCACTTAAAACCCCCCAATCTGGCAACACTGGAAGTTCCGTGCTCAAGCTGTTAGGCTTGCTCTAACAGACTGTATGGCTACAAACTGTCCGGCGCAGACCACTGTTTTGTAAGACAACTTATTTTGCACAATAATATTTTTCTAAAGTCCATTTTTTGCTTACAAAAAAAAAAAAATATTTTTTTTGCTTACAATTTAACTTCTGTCTTAATAAACACACAAAAAGTTCAATTGTTTTGTTTTTATTGACATTCTTCAGATGTTGGACATTTTATATATATATATATATATATATATATATATATATATACACACACACACACACACAAATACAATGACTTGTTTATGTACACAATTCACAGCTATGCAACAGCTGTACAGATGTATTTGGTGATACAGTAAGTGAGCTAAATTTTAACAGTGCAAACAATGCCACAAAAAGAAAAGATTCATGCTGTTGTCATGATTCGTTGTCATGCTGACCGAGGCTGTTGTGTTTCCCGCTTGTGGTCTCGTCACTCGTCACTTCCGGAAGGGGCAGTGCTGAAGTAAGTAGCTCGAATACGTAGCTCAATAGGGTTTACATGCACTAAGTAGCTCGGCAGAAATCGCATAATCTAGTTCGTGTAGCTCGATTCCGAGAAATCAATTTCGGTTCAATTTCAGCCGAATTAAGGTGTATACATGGCATTTTGAACTTCGATTTCAGTCGAGCAACGGCAGAAATTCAATTCTCTCTATGTGCATGTAAACGCACTGAGTGTCTCTTCCAGCTTTTGCCATCAGGCAAGAGATACAGAGCAATGAAAACCAGGACAAACCGCCTAAAAAAAAAAGTTTTTAATCCCAAAGCAATCATGGCTTGAAACTCAAATGTGCAATCAAACTATTCTTGGCCAAATCTATGTACATACATAACCAAAACAATTCTGTTTATACTATTTTAAGTGCAATCCGTGTACATATAGAACCATACAATAGATTTCTGTTTATATTCTGTTTATACCATTTTACCAGTGCAACTCTGTATACTTTATTTTTATCCTTTATTCTCTCCCTTTTTTCTTTTTATAACTCATGAGTCAACAGCACCTTCAATTTTGTTGTACCTTTGGAAAAGTAACAAAGACAACTAGACTGCATTTCCGCAGAGAAAATGCAAAGTGTGCTTGCTGAGGTGTAGCAGAACAACTATTATGCTAGCATGCTAAAAGCTAGCATGCTAATGCCAACATGCTAACAACTAGCATGCTAACAGTTAGCATACTAACATGCTAACAGTTAGCATACTAACATGCTAAAAGCTAGCATGTTAACATGCTAATAAATAACATGCTAACAGCTAGCATTCTAACATGCTATGATTAACATGCTATTTGTTAAAATTCTAACACTAAGGCTAATATGCTGACAGCTATCATGCTAACAGGCCAACATGCTAATGGCTAGTATGTTAACTTTTAGCATGCTAACACACTGAGGGTGACATGCTAACAGCTAACAGTTAGCATGCTAACATGCTCAGGCGAACTCGCTAACAGCAAACATGCGAACTCTGCATGCTACCATGCTAATCCTAACATGTTAACAGCTCTCATGATAACATGCTAATGGTGAACATGCTAACAACTCACGAGCTAACAGCAGGCATGATATCGTAATGGGTAACATGCTAACAGCTAGCATGGTAACACGTGAATGCTTATATGCTAATTGCAATCATGTGTGCGTGTAAGTATTCCTAATAAAGTGGCCATTGAGTTGAAGTTGATTTGCTGTCAAAGTCTCAAATGAGCAGATCCTTGCCAAATGCATCATCACCTATGGGGGAAGGGAGGAATGACTCAGTCAAGCTTCCACTGATTAGTGGCAAAATGGAGAAAAAATGGACGGATGAAGTGCGGGTCAGAACTGATATCATGTGTGTGATGGTGATTTGGCCTGAGGTGCCGTATGAAGTTTGGAGGATGTGTGGTGAAGTGTTACTGAGCAAAACTCCATTCATCTGAATGGGGCCAAAATCAATGGAAGCCTATGGAGGTAAAAAGAGATGCGTAAAAACCAAGGAAAAGACGAGTGCAGGTCTCAGATGAGGGGATGGATCTGTGCGGGGACTTGGCCTGAGGCATCAAGTCAAGTTTCTTGAAGTTTGGCCACTTGGTTAAAAAAATTGATGGAGAGTGAAAGTTTTTCTCCTGAAACACCATTAATTTTCACTGGGGCCAAAAATCAATGCAAGCCTATGGAGGAAAATGGATGAGCAAAAAGAAAGGAAAAATATGAGTGCGGGTCAGAAACGATTGCATGTATGTGTCGGGGGAGTTGGCCTGAAGTATCACATGAGGTTTGGTGCATCTGCGATGGAGCGTGTCCGAGTAGGACGATTCGATTCATGAGCCCTATTCATTCTCTATGAGAAAAAACCAAAAGAAAAACGACAAGAACAAGAGAACGGGCGTGTTGATCCAAAAGCTGTATACAAGCACACTACACCACTTCGGGCCAGACGTCTCAGAGTTGGAACGGTGTCTCTATCTTGAACACCCTAGAAGGAGTAGTGGATCCAAAAAATGTGTTGGAATAAGGCAGAATAAGTAAACTTAAGAAGAACAATATAGCTGCAAGCAGCAATGCGGGGCCAAGCAGCCACATGCTAAGAGATTGATGTTATGTTGGAGAGATGGTCATAACTTGTGCTGACATTGAAATTTTTAAATGACCTTCAATGGGGCATCCAACAGTGTGATCAGGCATTGGAATTTTGTTTCTAACCAAAACACAACATGAGATATGAGCCAAAACACATTTTTACAAATTATAGCGCCCCCTATTGGTCAATTTGCACCAAATTTGGTGCAGACCCTTCTGGAGGGGTGTGGCTTTATGTCGTTAAGTTTGGTTGAGATATGTCAAAGGGCTGCCGAGATATGAGCTCACTTCCTGTTTGGCGTCTTCGCCACTAAATTTGATTGGCTGCTGTGCAGTGACAGTTTAATCAATCGCTCCAAAAAATAGACCCTATATGCAGCATAGTCTGAAGATGGTCCATGTTAATTTTCATGAAAAACGGTAAAAAAAAGTAGAAGTAGCATTTTATTCAATTTTAACAAAATCCAAAATGGCGGAAAATCTACCCAGGCGGAAAATGACGTCATAGGGTGCATTGGAATCGGCTTGGCCCAAGGATTCCAGGGATACCAAGTTTTTGAGAATCGGATGCACGGTTCAAAAGTTATGAGCAAAAATGTATGTCAAACTTTGACCAGTTGGTGGCGCTGGCAAGTTTGAGGTGGCAACATGAAATTTACTGAGAAGAATTATGAAACTGTCCAGAATCAGTGTGCTAAATTTCATAACTTTTTACCATATGGTTCTATAGGCTGCCATAGACATCCTATACGGAAAAAAGATGCTTGAAATAATAATAAGAAGAAGAAGAGGAAGAAGAAGAAGAAACCATAGAAACACTAGAGGTGCCTGCAGCTCCGCTGCTTGGCCCCTAAATAGTGTGCTTGCAGCCTTCAGCTGCTGTGTGCTTGAGCAAGCACACTAATAAAGACTTATCTTCTTATCTTAAAGCAGTTGTGATGTCACTATATTTGCTATCCAGTATCCTCTGCATCCAATGCCGTTAGAGGAAGCCAAAGGAATGGGTGGAGATAGAACATGGCGTTAAGTACAGAGATTGGAGTGTTCAAACTGTACTGTGGAAGGGGGAAGAGATTGGTGTGTTCAAACTGTGGTTATGGGCATGGCAGCTCCCCCTACAAAATGGGGGGAAAAAGAAAAAAAAAAACCTCCAGAGCAAAATCATTTTCTTTAAAAGGAAACTAAAAAAGTAAAAACATTGTAAAGTTGGAATCAAACCCAAATCACAAAGTTTGAAACCATGCAAAAAATGTAAGCGTGCTTTAAAAACAAAAACAAATACACATACTTGAACCTTTCTTGGCACTCGGCCTTTTTCTCATTTTGCTTTTCCACTGAACACTCGGTGCCTTCATCAGAGCAAGACATCTGGTCTTCGTTCGTCACAGATTCCGCGACGCCGCTGTCACAGCGCTCGGTTGGCGCGTCCTTCAATGAGGGCACGGAACCGGCGGCATGGACCGATCCCTCGATTGTCGCAAACTCGCCATCGGAAACATCTTTATCCACTTTGTGACAGAAAAAAGTAGTCATCTTCTTCTGCCCCAGACAGTCTTTGACTTTCTTCCGTTTCGTGCCGCTGGATGACATCTTTAAATGCCCAAGTGTCAAAAAAAAAAAAAAAAAAAACCTCACGAACAACTTCTGTCAAAAGCTCCCGCGCCGGTGGGTGAAAGGTCATTCAGTCTCGAGAAATCTCGCTCTACAAGTCAGCTGACCTTGTATGTAACCCACGTCAAATCTCGCGAGAGCAGCGGTGACAAGTAAACAACTAAACATGGTGCCTCGGTCTGGAAAACGCCAATTCGGATAGTTTTTGCACCGTCTGACGGTGTATCTACGATGACTGGAATATTTTTGGAGTAAATAACGTATTTGATCATCAGACACATTATCACGTGGTGTTGCTGGGATGTTTTCACAGAGAAACGATCATTTTGAGAAAGATTGCATGTTGTGCAGTAGCAAAAAGCATGGCCTAAGTGTGACTTGGGATTCAATTGGCATTTCGGTAACGGGGCGCACGCCGAGACTAAGAGGGCGCAGCGCCCCTGTTCCCCGGTTTAGACGAAAGCATGATATCATGAATAGTTTTGGATATGTGCTCCAGAAATGAACATTGCTCTTAGAAACTGACTGAAAATCTGTTTATGTAAAAATACAGTGGTGCTTGAAAGTGTGTGAACCCTTTAGAATTTTCTATATTTCTGCATAAATATGACCTAAAACAACATCAGATTTTCACACAAGTCCTAAAAGTAGATAAAGAGAGCCCAGTTAAACAAATGACACAAAAATATTATACTTGGTCATTTATTTATTGAGGAAAATGATCCAATATTACATATCTGTGAGTGGCAAAAGTATGTGAACCTCTAGGATTAGCAGTTAATTTGAAGGTGAAATTAGAGTCAGGTGTTTTCAATCAATGGGATGACAATCAGGTGTGAGTGGGCACCCTGTTTTATTTAAAGAACAGGGATCTATCAAAGTCTGATCTTCACAACATGTTTGTGGAAGTGTATCATGGCACGAACAAAGGAGATTTCTGAGGACCTCAGAAAAAGCCTTGTTGATGCTCATCAGGCTGGAAAAGGTTACAAAACCATCTCTAAAGAGTTTGGACTCCACCAATCCACAGTCAGACAGACTGTGTACAAATGGAGGAAATTCAAGACCATTGTTACCCTCCCCAGGAGTGGTCAACCAACAAAGATCACTCCAAGAGCAAGGCATGTAATTGTCGGCAAGGTCACAAAGGACCCCAGGGTAACTTCTAAGCAACTGAAGGCCTCTCTCACATTGGCTAATGTTAATGTTCATGAGTCCACCATCAGGAGAACACTGAACAACAATGGTGTGCATGGCAGGGTTGCAAGGAGAAAGCCACTGCTCTCCAAAAAGAACATTGCTGCTCATCTGCAGTTTGTTAAAGATCACGTGGACAAGCCAGAAGGCTATTGAAAAAATGTTTTGTGGATGGATGAGACCAAAATAGAACTTTTGGTTTAAATGAGAAGCATTATGTTTGGAGAAAGGAAAAGGCTGCATTCCAGCATAAGAACCTTATCCCATCTGTGAAACATGGTGGTGGTAGTATCATGGTTTGGGCCTGTTTTGCTGCATCTGGGCCAGGACGGCTTGCCATCATTGATGGAACAATGAATTCTGAATTATACCAGCGAATTCTCAAGGAAAATGTCAGGACATCTGTCCATGAACTGAATCTCAAGAGAAGGTGGATCATGCAGCAAGACAACGACCCTAAGCACACAAGTCGTTCTCCCAAAGAATGGTTAAAGAAGAATAAAGTTAATGTTTTGGAATGGCCAAGTCAAAGTCCTGACCTTAATCCAATCGAAATGTTGTGGAAGGACCTGAAGCAAGCAGTTCATGTGAGGAAACCCACCAACATCCCAGAGTTGAAGCTGTTCTGTATGGAGGAATGGGCTAAAATTCCTCCAAGCCAGTGTGCAGAGACTGATCTACAGTTACCAGAAACGTTTAGTTGCAGTTACTGCTGCACAAGGGGGTCACACCAGATACTGAAAGCAAAGGTTCACATACTTTTGCCACTCAAAGATATTTAATATTGGATCATTTTCCTCAATAAATAAATGACCAAGTATAATATTTTTGTCTCATTTGTTTAACTGGGTTATCTTTATATACTTTTAGAACTTGTGTGAAAATCTGATAATGTTTTAGGTCATTTTTATGCTGAAATATAGAAAATTGTAAAGGGTTCACAAACTTTCAAGCACCACTGTACACGTTATTTACCAGCTGGGAGGTCCGTATGGTGAAATACCGTGACCGAGGTCTTGAAAGTACCGAGCGAGGATCCCTGGGCCGAGGTCAGTATTCAAGGCCGAGGTCACAGTATTTCATCACACGGACCGACCTTAAGCTGGTAAATAACATTTTTTTTCTTTACCAAATTCTAACAGAAAACGAGAGCGCCCGAAAGGGAAAACCGAGCCGAGCCACCATTTTGAATCCTCATTCACAGCTGTAATGCAAATTGCTTCCTCCTCAGTATACAAGTGCACTTCCATGGCAGGAAAAAAAAAAAACTACATTTTGCCGCCTATGTAGTCCCTATCGATACAAAACAGAGTCATTCAGGATTCAGCCATGTTTTTGCTCGGCGTTAGCAACAGTTACAGGTTTTTAGCTTTCTCCTGAAATGTTTTCTTTTATTTCGTCTTCATCAGGGTAGTAAAACTTGTTTTCGCTGTGAAGATTGTTATCACTATCCATGATGTAAAATTAATGTTATTCTCCTGAGAAATGCGAAAATAAGTGTTGACAAAAACTGCTACTATGTTTGTTGCTGCTGTGAATGAGCGAGTTACCAGAGGTCCATATGCAGGGTCCGTATCGTAGGATACGGACCCGCTCGCCAGCCAATCAGAGCGCAGGATTTGATGGAAACCAGACAGTGAAATTTTTTTTAACTTATGTTTAAAAAAGAAAAAAAATTTGAAAAAAACTTTTTTTCCTCCTCTCTTTTTCAAAAATCCAAAATAGTAAAAAAGGCACCAGTTCACATGTTGCTTGATATGTATACAAAGTTTCATGAAGATATCTTCAGTAGTTTTAAAAGATATGGCCCGGAAACGAAAACATGACCGGACAGAACCCATTTCTATATCACAAAACTATTTGTCTGCTGGAACTACATCATATGTAGTGCACTGTCCGAGTCCGGTGTCTGGTCTGCCTGCTGAAAAACAACGCTGTAAATTCTACTGTGTGTTGGACTAGTATTTTGTAATTATTCCATCAAGAAAGACGCACTGCCAAGACAAGTAGAACAGACACTTTGTACTACCGCTTTAATAATGTGAAACGAATAAGAACAGCTCTGTACTCCTTTGTGTGACTCTGTTCATGAGTTTCTGTTTAAAAATGAGGAACTTACAGTGGATGATCAATGTGCAATTCAGTTCCAGTTTCTCCTGCAAGCCAGGGTGTGAGACCAAACACTGAACGTTCTGCTCGTTTAGATCTTTGGATGCTACACCAATCAGGCTGCTTTTAACAGTGTATCTTTCTTCAGAGTCCACAGTGACATCAGTCTGTATTTTGACAGAGTCACTTAAAGCTTCCAAACTCCAGGACACTTCTGCTTCAGGCTTTGCATCGGCTGCAGTGCAGGTTGCCAAGATCTGTTCAGCGTCACCAGCAACAGGAGGCACATCTGGACCCACACTGACAACAGGAAGAACTAAAAACAAACAAAAACATTAACATTTGAACAGCAGTAATAGTGTTCAATAATGGGATTCATTAGTATGCATGTCTAGTTCTGATTACTCATGATAACAGAAATCACTTCTGCCCACACCACTTCCTGGATAAGCTTCTGCCTCTCCATTCCCTTATGGCCCTTTTCCACTACCCTTTTTCAGCTCACTTCAGCCCAACACGGCTCGCGTTTCGACTACCTCAGAGCAGCACAACTGAGCTCACTTCAGCCTCACTCAGCACCCAAAACCCGCACCGTTTTGCAGCGAGGCTGAAGCGAGCCAAACGGTGCTGAGTGAGGCTAGGGGAGTGAGGAGACACTCCCCTGTGCACTGATTGGTGAGGAGGAGTGTCCTCACATGCCCACACACGCCCCGCGAGCACGCTGGGAACAACCATCTGTAAACACCGTAAACCCGGAAGAAGAAGAATTACGACAAATTATGCGCCTTGCCTCATCTATACGCTCTTGCCAGTATCTGTTGGCGTTGTCGGTGACAACAAGCCACAGCACCAAGACCAGCAACACTAACGACTCCATGTCCTCCATGTTTATTGTTTACTATCCGGGTCGTGAGACTACCGCTTAAAAAGTCACTGATGTCACTGTTTGCGCCGCCTAACGACATCACGTGACGCCCACCCACTTTCGCTAACTCCACCCAATGTGTCCACCCACTTCCAGCCAGCACGGTTCAGCGCGGTTGTAGTCGAAATGCAACCCTAACAGCCCCACTCAGCACCGCACGGCTCAGCCCAACTCAGCCGCGTTGGTAGTGGAAAAGGGCCATTAGCTTTGCTGTAGCAGGGTGATGGGATGTACCCAAACCCAGCACGCCCGGTCGCCACAGCGCCCAACAGGATGTTGTGCCATAGTCTTGCCTCAGCTCGGTTAACTGCCTCCTTAGTGCATCACTTCCTTCCAGTCCTGACCTCTACGCCTGCAGACGCGACCTTGGGGTCAGTAGAGTCTCAGTAGAGCAGGACTTCTCTGGCTCTGGAGACCTGGAACTCCTCCACCACACTGGAAGCTTTAGCTTGATGTCATGCCCATAAAGGGCTATGCTGCTGAGACTCCATGGCAGGCCCAGCCACCTGTGCAGGAAGTGGTTTATCTTCCTTTCGAAGCTCTCCACAGTGGTAATAGGGACTTCATAGATTAGCAGTGGCCAGAGGAGTCGGGGCAAGATTCCATGTTGGTATATCCAGGCCTTGAATTTACCTGGGAGTCCTGACCTGTCCACGGTGGAAAGCCACGAGCTGAGGTCATCGCTGGCTGCCTGGTGTGCTGCTTTGTCTTTCAGGTTGCTGTTCAAGAGCTTACATAAGCTCTGAACTGGCTTCTGTAATGGAAACTTCTAATAAACACTTGAGAACGCTTAGCAGTTGTCTTTTCAGTTATTTATTATAGTAGATCTTATAAAACAGGAAAAGGAAAGACGACGATGATGACACCACCTCTGGTGATGCCGACAGTGCGCACTCCGAGTTGTGTCTTAGTGGCTGTTATCTATTATGCTCGAAAGGCATTTGCTTACTGCTCGCGTCTTCACGTGATTGGCTCGAGGCTTTTCCTTGAAGCTTTGTTAGAGCATGCACCTGGTGTGCTCTGAGATGCACAGCGGATGCATAGTTAGGTAAAACATAAGCAGGCTGCCTGGTTTCTGTTATCACCAGCCTTTGAGCCAAGGACACAGAAAAGTGATTACAGCTTGTGGGAAAACAATTTCGCAGTACACTAGGCCACTTGAGCTCAACACACAAACATTCATTCACTCAATTTCCTTCACACTTCTCTGACACAGAATTCTGGTGTCTCCCAGACAGAAGCGAAACTGGTCAGTTATCTTGCCTTTCCTAAGGACCAGCGACCTGGATTTTGCCGGCTTGAAGCTCATTCTTGCCCACGTAATGAGCCTTTCAAGACCTTGTAGGATCCACCTACAACTGGGCACTGATGCTGTGGTGACTGTCAGGTCATCCATGTATGATCTAACTGGCAGTTGTCTGGTGCCTGATCTAGACAAGGGGCCTCTGCACTCCACTTCCACAGACTTTATGAGCATCGTCATGCCTAGCACAAACAGGGACACTGAGATGGTGCAGACCATAATGATGCCCTTCTCCAGACGACGCCATGCTGATGTCGGTGACCAAGAGGACACCCTCAGACTAAAGTTGTTATAACAGTCAAGGATGAGGTTCTGAATTTTCTCTGGGACATGGTACTTCGTCAGGAACAGTTGTACTAGCTTGTGCGGGATGGAACCATAGGCATTAGCAAGGTCCAGCCAAAGCACAGCCAGGTCACCTTTGTTCTCCCGGGCTTCTCCATGCATCCAGGAATGCCAGGGACACCACCCTTCTGAACTGACGTGTCTAGGTAGCTGTTCTTCAGGAGGTACTCCGTGAGATGACTGGAAGCGATCTTGAAAAAGATCTTGCATTCTACACTGAGGAGCGAGATTGACCTGAATTGCTCGATGTTACTTGCATTCTCCTCTTTAGGAATCCACATGCCCTCTGCGTACTTTTACTGATGTGGCACCTTCTCCTTCCTCCAGATTGCCTTGAGGATCTTCCAGAGACGCTTCCTTGGGCACTGTTTAAAGACCTTATACGGGACTCCGCTTGGACCTGGGGCTTTAGATGCTCTGGCCGACTTGATGACTTCCTCCAGCTCTTTCAGTGTGGGCTCCTTGATGTTGAATGGGGAGCTGGGTTGGGGAGGGGAAATCAGGGTGTCAGTCACAGTGACCGAGGTCTTACTCCCTCATCCTGTCGCTGTAGTTGTTGCTCAGAAAGAGGCTGACCTCCTCCAGACAGGAAAGGTGACAACTTCTTGGTGAATCCAAATGGATTCGAAATGACACTGCGCTTGCGGGCTCTCTCTCTGCCTCTCCTCCGGTGTCACTCCGTGCACCGAAGGGTGGTTGGTCTCCCTCTGACTACACCTCTCAGTTCTGTATATATATACACACATTTATAAATGTTATATAAAACACACGGCGGCACGGTGGTGTAGTGGTTAGCGCTGTCGCCTCACAGCAAGAAGGTCCGGGTTCGAGCCCCGTGGCCGGCGAGGGCCTTTCTGTGCGGAGTTTGCATGTTCTCCCCGTGTCTGCGTGGGTTTCCTCCGGGTGCTCCGGTTTCCCCCACAGTCCAAAGACATGCAGGTTAGGTTAACTGGTGGCTCTAAATTGACCGTAGGTGTGAATGTGAGTGTGAATGGTTGTCTGTGTCTATGTGTCAGCCCTGTGATGACCTGGCGACTTGTCCAGGGTGTACCCCGCCTTTCGCCCGTTGTCAGCTGGGATAGGCTCCAGCTCGCCTGTAACCCTGTAGAACAGGATAAAGCGGCTAGAGATAATGAGATGAGATATAAAACACACCATTTATACAATATAGAAGGGATGACACTAGAGGTAAATGGTCAAATTAAATAAACAAATGGCGCATACTAGTGCATCTCAAATTAGAATATCTTGAAAAAGCTCAATACAAGTTATTTAAGAAAGTGAAAATGTAATATATTCTAGACTCATGACAAGTAACCTAAAATGTTTCAAGCATTTTTCAATTTTAAATTGATAATTACAGCCTACAGTGCAAAAAAAAAAAAAAGACCCCACCCACAAACACCATCTCAAATTAGAATATTTCATTTCGAGTTTCAGTAAAACAGCATAAACACAGTGTATTGCTCAGTCTAGTTCAGTACACGCAACCACAACCATGAAGACTGCTGACTTAACAGTTGTCCAGAAGCTGATCAGACACCCTCCACAAGGAGGGTAAACCACAGAAGTTAATTGCTGAAAAGGCTGGCTGGAAAAGGTGCACAAGCAACAGGGATGACTGCAGTGTTGAGAGGATTGTCAAGAAAAGTAAATCCAAGAAATTGGAAGAGCTTCACAAGGAGTGGACGGAGTGCATCAAGAGCCACCACGCACAGACGTCTTCAGGAAATATTTTTTTCTGAAATGACTGATGAAAAATACTGAATTTTTTCAAAAGATTGTAATTGTTTGAGATGCACTAGTACATTTAAAAAGCCTGATTTTAAGTAGCATTCCTGTCCAAGACCCTAGCATTTTTAAAATATCCTATTAACAGCAAATAAGAAAGAATCACAAGATGAGAAATTTTGTTGCATTTTTCATGGAATTCAATAAAGCAAATACAAATCTTACCTAGAACTGCCAGATGTATTTCTCTCTCAAATGGTCCACTTGGGTATATGCTTAAGATGCATGTGTAGATTCCCTCATCTGAAGAGGTCACGTTCTTTAAAAGAATTGACCCATTGTGTTTCAAGATGTTTCCAGTGAATTCAACTCTGTTCCCGAATCCACTATATTCCACTTTGCCGTCTGAATTAATAATTAAAAAGTCTGTATCTGTGGGCTTTTCCTTTGTCCTTCTTTGCCACGTAATGCTGGTCAGATCCTCCATTGTGTCAATCAGCTGGCAGAACAGGTGTGCATCATCTCCAGCTGTCACATTGGCATTCCTCCCAATAATTTTGATGGCTGCACAGAAAGCATTGAAAATTAATGATAAGAAATCAATAAATGTTCAATATTAGCTATAATGGGGGAAATAAGTATTCAACATGTCAGCTATTTTTCTATTAAACATATTTCTGGTGCAGCTGTTCATACGAAATGTTGAGCAGACATTGGTTATTAATGCAATGAAACTACGCAGTGAAAGAAAATATCCCAATTAGAGCTGGGCGATATGGACTAAAAAAAAAAAAAAAAAATCTTCGATTTTTTCACAAAAAATCCGATTTTCGATTTTAATTGATTTTTACCCCCCTACTAAAAATCAAACTACAGATGACAAAGAAATGGTTCAAAACAAGTTTTACTTTTTTGTTTTCACTTAAATTTCCCCTTTGGGGTTAAAGTGCAACCAGAAACCAAAAAGAAGCCAAAAAACAAGCTTGTAGATGAGATGGCAGACCATGCCATTGTAAACAGTGAGAACATACAGTAACTTTTAGAAAGCTTTCTCCAACATGGCTTAGTTTCAAACTGGCACTGACACAATGCACCCTCAAACTAAAAAAAAAAAAAAATTTATATTATATATTATTTACCAGCTGGGAGGTCCGTATCGTGAAATACCCTGACCGAGGTATCGAAAGTACTGACCGAGGCCAGTATTCAAGGCTGAGGTCATGGTATTTCACCATACGGACCGACCTTAAGCTGGTAAATAATATATTCATTTTTTCTTTACCAAATTCTAACAGAAAATGAGAGCGCCCGAAAGGGAAAACCGAGCCGAGCCACCATTTTGAATCCTCATTCACGACTGTAATGCAAACTGCTTCCTCCTCGGTATACAAGTGCACTTCCATGGCAGGGGGGAGAAAAAAAAAAAAAAAAAAAACTACATTTTGCCACCTATGTAGTCCCCTATTTATACAAATAGGAGTCATTCAGGATTCAGCCATGGTTTTGCTCGGCGTTAGCAACAGTTACAGGTTTTTAGCTTTCTACTAAAATGTTCTTTTATTTCTTCTTCCTCAGGGTAGTAAAACTCGCTTTCGCTGTGAAGACTGTCGTTAATCACTATCCATGCTGTAAAATTAATGCTATTCTCCTGAGAAATGCTGGCAAAAACTTAAGATTTTTGATAATCTTATAAATAAATCTTGTAAAAAAAAAAGTTGTTGTTGCTGTTGTGAACGAGCGAGTCGCCAGAGGTCCGTAACCGGGGTCCGTACCGTAGGATACAGACCTGCTCACCAGCCAATCAGAGTGCAGGATTTGGACCGCGAAAATAAATAAATAAATAAATAAAATTGTGTCCTTTCAATAAAACTGACAAAATGGGGGGGGGGGGGGGGGGGAATCCCGACTTTTCCACCATATGTATGGCCACCATGTCTTTTGCAATAAACATCGCAATAGCATCTGTAATTGCTTCCACCGCGCCCCATTCTTATCATAAGGCACACAGTTCGAAAACGTGTCCGGGGCGGCTGCTTGCTGTACTGTGGATCATCAGGCGCGCAGTGGGAAATGTGTCCGGGGCGGCTGCTTGCTTTACTTTGGATGGTGTGCTCGTGCTGCAGCTGTTTTCATTCCGCTGGGAGCAGCACTTCTCCCGCTCCGCTGCATGCTTCTGTTTAAGGGGTTGGAATAAATTTGTCGTGCTGCTTCCTTTGGAAACAACCGTTTTCAAACACACCTTACAACGAGGACTTGTTTGGTCTGCGTCCGACAGCGCAAAACCGAACCAATTCCACATCATGGAGGAAGTTACTCCTTTCTTGGGCACAAGTTGCATCTTTCCCCCAATCACTGCCATGTTTGTGTGTGTCTATGGCAAGCGCTGGGCGATAGTGTCAGTGTCCGATCCATTCCTGCTGCCCGATCCGTTCTGCATATGCGCAGAGGGGAGCGTCGGTGGCGGAGGTTAAAAGTGAGAAAAAACCGATTTTCATAAAAACACATCGTCCTTAACTGTAAATTCAAATTAACTGATAAAATCGATTTATCGTCCAGCTCTAATCCCAATCCATAGAAAAGGTCATGTGGAGTAAAGTGGAATGGCATGGGGAAAAATTATTAAATAAAGTAACCCAGCTGATTGCACAAATTAGTTCTCCTGTCTGTGCTAATTAGAATCATTCAGGTTAAGGCCTAGCGTGTTTCCGGTCGTCCGCCCGACCCTGCATGTATTTTAACTAGTTCATTCAATAAAGAACTCAATTTCTAAACAAAATACATAGAGAAAATGATCAACAACGCGACATGCAGTCTGTGTGGACTCGTTTACTTAAAACGATACACAAAAAAAATCCGTTCCGGGCGCTGCCATGTTGATCGGTCACACGACCACGTGTTATCGCGATCACATTATCACTTACGGGAGTTTGTCGAGACAAGAACGAGAACATGGCGACCACCAGTGGCACCATGATTTTTAAAATTAACTTGCGTTGTAATTTTTCAATAATTTCGTCCTTTAAATCAAATCTCAATTTAATTCAAATTTATAATTTACACCACCCAACACAAGATATAGCACACAACCTGATCAGCAGGAGAGCATTTTCTTAGACTGAGTGCACCGTCACCATGGCAACCAGCACCAGTAAGGGAGCAGAGAGGGGAGGGGCTGCTCTCTCTCTCTCTCTCTCTCTCTCTCAAACACACACATGATCATAGCATCGTAGCATCATAGCAAGTCACACCTCATATCTCATTATCTCTAGCCGCTTTATCCTTCTACAGGGTCGCAGGCAAGCTGGAGCCTATCCCAGCTGACTACGGGCGAAAGGCGGGGTACACCCTGGACAAGTCGCCAGGTCATCACAGGGCTGACACATAGACACAGACAACCATTCACACTCACATTCACACCTACGCTCAATTTAGAGTCACCAGTTAACCTAACCTGCATGTCTTTGGACTGTGGGGGAAACCGGAGCACCCGGAGGAAACCCGCGCGGACACGGGGAGAACATGCAAACTCCGCACAGAAAGGCCCTCGCCGGCCACGGGGCTCGAACCCGGACCTTCTTGCTGTGAGGCGACAGCGCTAACCACTACACCACCGTGCCGCCCAGCAAGTCACACATTTTCTGCAGCATGATTGTAGGAGAAATTCCATGTCAACTGTTCTTGATGCTCAGCTATGGGTCCCCCAAATATTTTTATCTGATTAATCATATTTCAGTCTTTAATTTGGTTTGTACTTGGTATTAAATATTAATTTATATCTGACAGACAGATAAAACTATTTGTATTAACCACTCTCGGTGGGGGTTTCACCACCGCTACATGGTTCTCTGTAGCCCACTTCAACATTGAAATTTTTGAAATTAATTTTAACAGAAAAAAAGTCATTAAAAAGGTTTTGTATCAACAGCAACAAGAACAGATGAAGCATAAAACTGAAATGGTAAATATTGAAAAAAATATCTTAACTCTACAGATATAACATCTTATCTCTAAGTTTAGTCATTACTTAATAATTAAATATTTAAAATAATATGGTTGAAAGTCTAAGAGACTGTCCGTTCTTGTCTTACACTAGCGTGAAGCCGCATAGTCAACATAGAAAATTAAAAAAAAAAAAAAGATCCGACCGTCCTACCCTAAATTTTTTTGAAGGGTTGACAGGAAAAACACAATTTTTTTTTCTAGGCCTAATGCATGTTGTTGGTTAGAACTTCCACACTTTGAACTAGAAGAGCACTCAGGAGAGTACATGCCTCTACCAAGCCACATATTTATAATTTTAATGTTAAATCATTAAATTTCAAGTCCCAAGTCAATGCAGCTGTCTACCAGGAGATTTTAGAGCACTTCATGCTTCCATTTGCTGACAAGCTTTATGGAGATGCGGATTTCCTTTTCCAGCAGGACTTAGCACCTCCCACATTGCCAAAACTACTACCAAATGGTCTACTAACTCGCCTGACCTGAGCCCCACAGAGAATAGAGAACTGTCAAAAGGAAGATTAGAAACACTTGACTCAAAAATACAGATGAGCTAAAGGCCGCTATCAAAGCAACCTGGGCTTCAATAGACCCCTTGCGCATGACGTCACGCATCGTGATAATTCTACCTGGGTGGGGTCAAAGAGACAGTGTCTATCATGTAAGCAAGGCTTAATCTGTCTTCAATATGGTTCATTTTTGCACTGTTTTTGGTTGTTCAAATTGAGAAAAAGATAAAAAGGTATTAATGCATCATGCATTAACCTGGATGATTCTAATTAGCACAGATAAGAGAACTAATTAGTGCAATCAGCTGGGTTACTGTCTCCCCACGATCAAGAAAAATGTTAACAAAAAGAAACAAATGCTTCAAAAACAAAGAAATGAGTGGTTAAAGAGAATACAATGAGAGGAGCTAAGCCTGAAAACTCCAGAGAAATTTGTGAATGCATTGAAAATCTATTTTTTTTTAAATTAAAAAATAGAAAGTCGGAATTGAGTATGGAAGAGTTTGCTTAAGAATCTGGTTTTACTTTTTCTGCTCACATCCAAGTTAGCTTCTTCATGATAGTGTTTGATTTTCTTACAAGTGAAGCAGCTTCCTTATTCGACACGGAAAACCCAGATTGGTTTCAAACAACTCGGACATAACTCAGACATGCAGGTACATGCGTAGACCATAATTACAAATGATATATGGTACTATTTAATAAAAGCTGCATTGTCATATAATGATTCTAATTAGCCACATGACACACTACCGTAAAGTACACTGACAAAAAAACACCTTATACCAAGAAATTATTACTGTTTTAGTCACTGCAATCTGAGGTCACGGGGGAATTTTAAGCAAACTGTCAAGTCTGCTTGTCTGCTGACAAGTCTGAAATGTTGTCTGTCCATCCAAATTTCAGCCTGTCCAAATGACGGGGCAAAGGCCCAGTACAATGTGGCTGGGGGTTGATGCCTGGAGATGCTTCTCAACTATTTCCAGACACATTTTTGTGATCATCAAAGGCCAAATTACACTATGCACTAGTTGCTAATTACACTACAAATCGAATATAATTTCCAAGAAAATGCCAGAAGATTCAAGAAAAACCATGCTTAAAAGTTCTACCCAAGAAAACAGTAGCACACAGGTCAGTTCCATGTCTAGAAAAAAAGTATGGGGGGAGAGGAAGACGTTCCAGTTGGTTACAACTTACTGGTACTCACTGACATACCGTATGTCAACAATGACTATGTCTATAAGAAATGTAGTAATTAACAATACAACTATTACATAATAGGAGT